>NC_134801.1:59167765-59212765 GCF_046742065.1 Oratosquilla oratoria
CCCCTCCCATCTCCACATCACCCATTTCCTCATTTCCTACCCCTCCTATTCCCTCTCTTTCCCCTCTCTTTCCCCTCTCTTCCCCTCTCTTCCCCTCCCATCTCCGCATCACCCATTTCCAACCCCTCCTCTTCCCTCTCTTTCCCCTCTCTTCCCTCTCTTTCCCCTCTCTTCCCCTCCCATCTCCACGTCACCCATTTCCTTCTCATTTCCTACCCCTCCTCTTCCCTCTCTTTCCCCTCTCTTTTCCCCTCGTCCCTCCTCTTCAATTCTCTTGTCCACCATTTTTCCTACAACCAAGTCACTTGACTTTCCGGCGTTCAATAAATTTCCTTTATCTCTCCCGTTCCGTCCTTTCTCTCGGCTTTTCATCATTCTCCTCCGCTTCCTCCTCCTCTTCCTCCTCCTCCTCCTTCCTTCTCTTCGCCTCTTCGCCACTCCTCCTCCTCCCTCTCCTCCTCCTCCTCCTCCTCCCTCTCCTCTTGCCCCTTCTCCTCCTCCCTCTCCTCCTCTTGCCCCTCCTCCTCCTCCCTCTCCTCCTCTTGCCCCTCCTCCTCCTTCTCTTCCTTCTCTTCGCCTCTCCTCCTCCTCCTCTTCCTCTTCCTCCTGCTCTTCGCCTTCCCTCCTCCTCTTCGCCTCCTCCTCTTCGCCTCTCCTCTTCATGTTTCCGTCTTTCTCCCCTTCGTCCTCTTTTATTTCTTGTTCACCTTTTATATCTCTTTTTCTCTTTCTCGTCGTCTCGCCTTCTCTCGTTCCTGTGTCTCTTTCTTTTCTGTCTCATGATTTAGTCTCGTTTTCTCTCTATTTCCTCCTTCTGTTTCTCCTTTCTCCACTTTATCTGCTCTCTTTTTCACTCTTCTCGGTCTTCTCTTTTCTTTATGATTTTCCAATACTTACCTCCTCTCATATTCTCTTTTATATTTGTCTTCATTTTCTTCCTCTCCTCTTCCTCTTCTTCCTCATGTTCCTCTTTCTCTTCCTACTCCTCTTTCCCTTCCTCTCTTATCCTTTCATCTTCTCTCTTTCTATTCGTCTTTGTTCTCTTTTCCTTCTTCTCTTTTTCGTGTCTCCTCTCTTCTCTTCATCTTTCAGTTCTCTTTATGTTTCCCCTTCCCCATTTTTTATTAATTTATATATGTATCTATTCATTTATGTATTTATTGATTTGCATATTCATTTATTAATTTATTTATTTATTTGTCTGTTTATCCATTTATTAATTTATTTATTTGTTATTGATTAATCTATTTCTTTATTGTTTTTTATTAATTTACCATCGTGCAAAGTGTTTCTTCCGACCGAATGAAATATTTTGTATTATTCAGAACAACAATTGACAATAGAAGCATGCATTTATGTATTTAATTTATTATTATTTATATTATTATGATTTTTATTTATTTTTCTTTAGAATATACGTAAGCCGGAATGCCAGTGACAACGTTCCTTTTGAGTTGCTCTCTATCTCTCTCTCTCTCTCTCTCTTTCTCTCTCCACCCCCCTCTCTCCACCCCCCCCTCTCTCTCTCTCTCTCTCTCTCTCTCTCTCTCTCTCTCTCTCTCTCTCTCTCTCTCCACCCTCTCTCTCTCTTTATTTCTTTCTCCCCACCTATCTTTCTCTCTCTTTCTCTCTTTCTCCTCTCTTTCTCTTTCTCTCCCTCTCTCTCCTCTCCTTTCACCCCTCTCACTCTCTCTCCTCTCCTTTCTCCCCTCTCTCTCTTTCTCCTCTTTCTTTCTTCTCTCTTTCTCCCCTCTCTCACTCTCTCTGTCCTCCCACCTCTCTCTCTCTCTCTCTCTCTCTGTCCTCCCACCTCTCTCTCTCTCTGTCCTCCCCCTCTCTCTCTCTCTCTCTCTCTCTCTCTCTCTCTCTCTCTCTCTCTCTTACTCTCTCTCTCTCTCTCTCACTCTCTCTCTCACTCTCTCTCTCACTCTCTCTCTCTCTTTCTTCTTTCTTCTCCTCTTCTCTTTGTCTCCCGCTTGCCTTGGTCTTCTCTAGTCATTCCCTTATTTGACCCTCCTTTCTCTTTGTCTTAAACATTTCACTGCTGAGGGAGGGAGGGAGTGGGGGGGAAGGAAGGAGGGGGAGAGAGGGAGGGAGTGGGAATGGGAGGGGGAGGGAGTGGGAGGGGGGAGGGAGGGAATCTCTCAGGTGAATAAAATCGCATGACAACAATCATTTCTCCTCTCTCCTCTCTTCTCTCCTCTCTTTACTCTCTTAGCTCTTCTCTCCACTCCCTTCTCTCCTCGCTCCTCTCCTTTGTGCCATACCTCTTCTCTCTTCTCCCATCTCTCCTCTTCCTTTTATCATTCCTCTCCTCTCTCCTCTTCCTTGTATCATTCCTCTCCTCTCTCCTCTTCCTTATGTCATTCCTCTCCTCTCTCCTCTCTTCTCTCTTTTCTCTACTCCCTTCTCCCTTCTCTCCCTTGTGCCCTATCTCTTCTCTCTCCTCTCCTCTCCCCTCTCTCCTCTTTCCTCTCTCTCCTCCCCCTCTCCTCTCTCTCCTCTCCTCTCCTCTCTCTCCTCTCCTCTCCCCTCTCTCCTCTTTCCTCTCTCTCCTCTCTCCACTTCCTTCTCCCTTCTCTCCTTTCCTCTCTTTTGTGTCATTCCTCTCCTCTCTCTCCTCTCTTCTCCCATCTCTCCTCTTCTTTGTGTCATTCCTCTCCTCTCTCCTCTCTCCTCCTCTCTTCTCACATCTCTCCTCTTCTTTGTGTCATTCCTCTCCTCTCTTCTCCTCTCTTCTCCCATCTCTCCCCTTCTTTGTGTTATTCCCCTCCTCTCTCCTCTCTTCTCTCCTCTCTCTCCTCTCTTCGTTGACTTGATCTCTTTGGGGGTTTTGCGGCTCTGATTTCCTTACCTGTCTTCCTTCTCCATCACATCCTCTTCCCTTTTCTTCCTCCTCCTCCTCCTCCTCCTCTTCATCATCATCCTCTTCTTCCCCCTCCACTTGCTCCTCCTCTCCCACCTACATCTTTCTCACCTCTTCCTCAACTTGATCCTTTTCCTCCTACTCTTTTTCTACCTCTTCCTTTTCTTCCTCCTCCTCCTCCTACTCTATCTCTACTTCTTCCTCTTCTTAATCCTATTTATCTACTCATTCCTTTTCCTGTTCCTCCTCCTGATTTTTCTCCTCTTCCTCATCCTCCTCTTCTTCCTGTCTTTATCCTCTTTCCTCTCTGCCTTTTCTTCTTTCTCCTATTTTCCCCTCCTCCTCGTCTTCCTCCTACCCTCCTCCTCCCCCTCCTCCTCCCCTCCTCCTCGTCCTCCTCCACCTCCTACTTCTCCACCTCCTCCTCCCCCTCCTCCTCGTCCTCCTCCTCCTCTTCCTCGTCCTCCTCATATTTCTCTTTCATCTTTGCCCCCTTCTTCGCTCCCTCCATCCTTTATGCTGCTGCTGTTGCTACTGCTCCGCTTCCTCCTCCACCTCCTCCTCCTCCTCCTCCTCCTCCTCCTCCTCCTCCTCCTCCTCCTCCACCTCTTCTTCCCCTCCATCGCTCCCTCCCTCCCTCCCTCCCTCCTTCCCTCTCCTCCATCACCCTCTGCTTTACTCCTCGACACGTCAATAGTCTGGTTTCCATGGCGCTATTGTTGTCCTGCTTGTAAACAACCACACCAACGCCACCACCACCAACGCCACCAACCACCACCACTCCCACCACCACTCCCACCACCACCACCTCCTCCATCACCACCTCCTCCACCACCACCTCCTCCTCCACCACCTCCTCCTCCAGTACCTCCTCCTCCTCCACCACTTCCTCCGCCACCTCCACCACCACCACCACCACCATCATCACCATCATCATCATCATCATCAATGCGTGCGCATTTCCGCATCTTTTCCCTCTACCTCTTACTCCTCTTCCTCTTCTTCCTTTTCCTCTTCTTTCCCTCGTCGTCCTCTTCCTCTTCCTCTTCCTCCTTTTCCTCTTCTTTCCCTCGTCGTCCTCCTCCTTTTCCTCTTCTTCCTTTTCCTCTTCCTCCTCTTTTTCTTCCCCCTTTCCCTCCTCTCCTTTTCCTCTTCCTTCGCTTCCACTTCATCCTCCTCCCTCCTCCTCTTCCTCCTTTTCCTCTTCCTTCTTTCCCACTTGCTCTTCCTCCTTTCCCTCTTCCTTTTCCTGCTTTTCCTCTTCGTTCTCCTCCTCTTCCTCCTCTTCCTCCTCCTCCTTTTCCTCTCCTCTTCCTCTTCCTTCGCTTCCACTTCTTCCTCATCCTCATCCTCCTTCCTCCTCCTTTTCCTTCCTCCTCCTCCTTCCTTCCTCCTCCTCCTTCCTCCTCTTCCTCTCCCACCTCTTCCTCCTCCTCAATCCTCCTCCTCCTCCTCCCCCCTCCTCCTCTTCTTCCTCCCTCGCCCACGCCCCTTTCCACCTTGCTCTTTATCTTTCTCCCTCTGCTCCTGTCCCCCTCGTCTTTTTCTTGTCTTGTCTTTTCCCCTCTCTTCTCCTCTCTTCTCCTCTCTTCTCCTCTCCTGGCCGCTCCGTCCCCTCTTCTAGTTTGTTTACTCTCTTTCTCCACACGTTTCCCCTCTTCTTCGTCTTCTTCTTCTTTCTCTTCACCTCTGTCTCTTCCCCTCTTCTTTATCTTACTCTTCCTCCTTTCTCTTCAACTTCTTCCTTCCTTCTCTTCACCTCTCCTCTTCCTCCTCCTCCTCTTCCTCCTCCTCCTCTTCCTCCTCCTCCTCTTCCTCCTCTTCCTCCTTCTCGTCTTCCTCTTCCTCCTCCTCTTCGTCCTCCTTTCTTCTCCTCTTCCTCCTTTTCCTTCTACCTCCTCCTCCTCCTCTACCTCCTCCTCTACCTCCTTCTCCTCCTCTTCCCCTACTCTTCCTCATTCTTCCTCCTCTTTCTCTTCCCTCCATCCTCCTCCTCCTTCCCCTCCTCTTCCTCCTCCTTCCTCCTCTTTCTCTTTCCTCCATCCTCCTCCTCCTCCTTCTCCTCCTCCTCCTTCTCCTCCTTCTCTTTTTCCTCTGCTACTCCTTTCCTTCTTCGTTGGGGTCCTCTTCCTCTTCTCAGACTCCTCCTCGCCTCCAAGGTTTTTCTTCTTCTCTTTAGACAACCGCTTCTTTGTCCTTTTGTTTCTCTCGTGTCTCCTCTTCACGGCGCCTCTTTGTGACTCTTTTTCCTTCTCTTCTTCTCTTCTCATCTTCTCTCCTCGCCTCGCTTCGCCTCGCTTTGCTTTCTTTGTCCTTCGGTTTCCTCAGGGGAAGCAAGAGAAGGAAGACGAAGACTAGGGAAGAGGAGGACGGCGAAAAAGAGGAGGAAGAGGAGGAGGCGGACGAGGAAAAGTAAGAAGAGTAGGATGAAAAATATAAGGAGGGCGAGGAAGAGAAGGGGAGGAGGAGGGAGAGGAAGTGGAAGAAGAGGAAGAGGAGGCGAACAAGGAAAAGGAAGAAGAGGAAAATGAAGACGAGGAGGAGGAAGACGATGAAGAGAAGGGGAAGAGGAGGAGGAGGAGGAGGTAAAGGAAGATGAAGACGAGGAGGAGGAGGAAAAAAAGGGGGAGGAGGCGGACGAGGAAAAGGAAGAAAAGGAGAAGGAAGAGGAAAAGGATGAAGAGGAGGACGAGGAAGAGAAGGGGCAGGAGGAGGAAAAGGAGGAGGAGTTGGATGGACAAACAGCAGCAGACCTATTGGTCCATAGATGGCTGTTGCTGTCCTTTTTTTTTTTTTTCTTAGTAAATATATAGGAGCAAATACTTCTAGAATGAGATTTGTAGCTAAGCAAATGTCAATCGTTGATGTTGCATGGTAGACCATTTCTATGTTAAATACGCGGTTGAAAAAAAGAGTATTTTGACGCGTTTGTTTAGAAACAAAATTTCCTATCATTTTGTATCCATAACTTGTAGTTGTATTGGAGGTGTCAATTATAAAATATATTCCCACGTCTGTGTGTTCAATTCTTTTTACAGTTTAGGAGGAAGAGGAAGAGGAGGAGGAAGAGAAGGAGGAGAGGGAGGGCTTTTAAAGAGACGATGAGTTCAATGGAGAAAAGAGAGAAAAGAGAGGAGAGAGAAAAGAGAGGAGAGAGGAAAGAGAGGAGAGAGGAAAGATGACAGTAGGGTTTTGATGTCTCTTCCTTCTTCGCCTTCTCATCTCCCAACACGTCTATCTCCATCCACCAACACTATCGCCATCACCAGCATCATGGTCATCAACAACACCAACACCATCTTTCACCAGAATCATTAGGGGCTGATACTCCAACTGTCGTTGTTTTTTGTTGTCTTTGTTACCATCAGTACCACCATCACCATCACCACAATCATTGTCGTCACTACCATCACCATAATCATTGTCATTAACACGACCATCATCACCATCATCATCACCATCACCACAATCATTATCATCACTACCATCATCACAATCATCATCATCAACACGACCACTATCACCACCATCATCACCACCATCATCACCACCACAATCATTATCATCACTACCACCATCACCACAATCATTGTCATCAACACGACCACCACAATCATTATCATCACTACCACCATCACCACACTCATTGTCATCAACACGACCACCACAATCATTATCATCACTACCACCATCACCACAATCATTATTATCACTACCACCATCACCACAATCACTGTCATCAACACGACCACCACGACCACAATCATTATCATCACTACCACCATCACCACAATCATTGTCATTAACACGACCACCACCACCACAATCATTATCATCACTACCACCATCACCACAATCATCATCATCAACACGACCATCACCACCATCACAGTCACACATCACCACTACCACTGCCAAAACAACGACGACAATGACGAATGTCAACTACCACCACCACTACCACAATAACAACAACCACAACAACAACAACAACAACCAAGTCCTAACTCCTTTTCTGTTTTCTAACTCTCGGCCTTCTTCCCAGCTGAATTTCCGTCTCAGAGTCTCTTTCCCAACTAACTTTTCCGTGTCCCAATTCACTTTCCAATTATCTTCCAAATTCTGTTTCCAATTCTCTTTCCAATTTCTCTTCCTATTTTCTTCCTAAATCTCTTTCCAATTCTGTTCCCAATTTTCTTCCCAGTTCTCTCATTTCTCTTTGTAATTCTTTCCCTAATTCTTTTCCCAATTCTCTTCCTATTTCTCTTCCGATTTCTCTTTCCAATTCTGTTCCCAATTCTCTTCTCACTCTTCCCAATTTTCGTCCTAATTTTCTTCCCATTTCCCTCGCCAATGCACCCAACTTCCTTCCCAATTCCAGTTCTCGTCCCATTTTTCCTCCCCAATTCCGTTCCTTTGCCAGAACATTTCCTTCCTAACTCCCACTCCCAAATCCCACTCCCAACTCCTACTCCCAACTCCCACTCCCAGCTCCCAGCGTTCTTCCAATTCCAACTCCCACTCCCAACTCCAACTCCCAACTCCCACTCCCAACTCCCAGCGTTCTTCTGATTCCAACTCCCTTCCCATGCCCTTGGGAGAGTCTGCTTGCCTTGCAAGGCCGGGAATGGGTGGGAGTTTGGGAGGGGGAGGGAGTTTGGGGGAGTTGGATTGCGGGGATTCTGTCTTAGAGCGATTGGTCTCTTTGTCCAATTTCGTGGTCTTCTGAGGAAGAAGGAACACAAGTATTCTTGTTGGCCTGAATTTTATTCATGTCTTTTTAGATTTCGCGGATTTTCCCTCTCTCTCTCTCTCTCTCTCTCTCTCTCTCTCTCTCTCTCTCTCTCTCTCTCTCTCTCTCTCTCTCTCTCTCTCTCTCTCTCTCTCTCTCTCTCTCTCTCTCTTTTCCTCCCGTCTTGTCTTCACTCGACCTTCTACTTCTGTCTATTTTACTGTCTATTTTTTATTTCTATTTCATGTGCTTAACATTTTTCCTCATTTTTTTTCTCAGACATTGCCTTTTTCGTCCTCCTCTTCCTCATCTTCATTCTCATCTCCATCTTTTTCCACCTCCTCTTTCTCCTTCTCCTCTTCCTCTTCCTCGTCCTCTTATTCCTCCTCTTTCCCCTCCTCCTCCTCATCTCCATCTTTTTCCACCTCCTCCTCATTCTCATCCTCCTCCTCTTCTTTTCCTCTTCCTTCTCCTCTTCATTCTCCTCTTCATTCTCCTCCTCTTCTTCCTCCTCTTCTTCCTTCTCTTCTTCCTCCTCCTCCTCTTCTTTCTCTTCCTCCTCCTTATTCCAATATACTTTCGTATTTCTTCTTTCTTATATTCATGTGTTGCACTTCTTATCGTGATTTCTCTTGCGTTCTCTTGTTTATTTATTATTTTTCAAATGTAGATTACTCGTGTAATGCATTCCATTTTCCATTTCCCCTTTTTCTATGTCTTCTTTACCATTTCTCTCCTCTTCCATTCCGTTTACTTTATCTTGTTTCTATTTATCATTTTTTATTTATTTTCATTTTCTTAAATCTTTTCTTGATATTGTTTTGATGTAATTCAGCCTTCTTTTCTCTCCGTCCTTCTTTGTTTGTGTAATCTTTTTTTTTTTTTTCCTTCTCTTTATTTCCTTTTTCACGTTTTCCTTAAATCTGATCGTGTCGTCATCACTCTTGTATATCTCTTCATTTTCTCTTTACTATAATTTTTCTTTTTCTTTTTCTTTCGTTTTCGTAATTTTTCTTTTCTTTTTTCTAAATCTTATCCATGTCGCCATAAGCCTTTCTTCACACCCTTCTCCTCTCATCAGTTTCTATTTTATAATATTTCTCCCCATTTTACCAAATTTTCTTAAATTTCCATTTCCATTTTTTTTTTTTTTTTTTTTTTTTTTTTTTTTTTTTTTTTTCTTCTTCCCTCCTCTGGTCCTTCTTTCTCGCATTTTCTCAGATTTCAGTCGAATATTCTGTTCTTTGCATTTCCTTCTCCTTCTTCTCTTATTCCATCTTCTCTTTATTTTTTCCTTTGCTATATTTCTCCTCTTCATGTTCATACAGAGGACCTCTTTTTTCTCTGTCTCTCTCTCTGTCTCTCTCTCTCTTTCTCTCTCCCTCTCTCTCTCCCTCCCTCTCTCCTTGTCTTTCCCCCTCTCTTTCCATGTCTTTCCCCCCCTCTCTCTCTCTCTCTCTCTCCCCTCTCTCTCTTTCTCCCCCCCTCTCTCTCTTTCTCTCTTCAATTTCCTTCTCTCTTCATGATTTTTTTTAATTTGAACAATTCTCTTTCTCCTCTTCTCCTGCCTTTTTCCTCTCTTCTTTACATCTCTTTTTCTGTGCTGTTATTGCACTGAGACAAATTTAGATTTAAGTTTGAAATAGGCAAGAACTGGTTTACCAATAGAGTGGTTAACGAATGGAAGAGAATTAGTAACCATGTAGTTAGTGAGCTCTGAAACTATTGATTGTTTTGAAAGAAGATGAGAACTTTCTGGGTGGGGATGATAGGTGGTAATGGACATAGAACTGCATAGTATAGGCCTTATGGTCTCTTGCAGTCTTCTCCATTCTTATGTCCTGTGTGTTCAAGAGAACTACTCTTTCTCTCTTTTCAAGAAAGTACGATGTTACCCAAATGCCTCATTTTCTCTTTTTCTCTTTTTCTCTCTAATTTGGCAAAGAGATTTTTTTTTTTTTCACGACTGAAGTGGTTTGTCAGTTGCTTAGATAATTAGTTTGTTTGTCCCTTCATTGTTAGTTTGTCAAACGGTTCACCCAATTATTCATATACTGACATACAGATCATTAGAATTTTCATAATTTCATTCATTCATTTATTGTATTCCATATTTATGAACTTACCTATTCCTTTTTTCATTATCTATTCATTTATTTGTTTATTTTTTATATTGTCTATTTGTCTATTATTTTTTTCATTCACCTATATTTGTTTGTTTATCAGTAATTTTTAGGAATATTTTCCCAATGGAGAAGGTAAGTAGCTCCATCTCTCTCTCTCTCTCTCTCTCTCTCTCTCTCTCTCTCTCTCTCTCTCTCTCTCTCTCTCTCTCTCTCTCTCTCTCCCTCTCCCCCTCCCCCTTTCTCTCTTTTTCTTTCTGTCTCCCTCTCTCTGTCTCTCCCTGCCTCTCTTTTTCTCTTTCTGTCTCCTTCTCTTTCTATCTCTCTCTCCCTCTCTCTCTCCCTCCCTCTCTCCCTGACTCTCTCTCTCCTTCTTTTCTTTCTCTCCTCTCCCTCCCAAAAAATATACATATACAAATAAAATAAAACAAAACAAATAAATATAATAATTGTGAGAGTTCACTAATGACCTCACTGTTGGCGGAAGAATTATTAAAGCAAAATTTGGCGAAGCTGAGTGGAAATGAGGTACAGTTGTTGCCTTTTGAAAATACACGAGCAGTTCCTAATGAGAATTTATCTCCATTTGTACAACAGTGCTACGCGATTTCGGGTCCTTACAGGATTGAATGCGTCAACTTGGAGTCGTTGGTACCTTTGTGGGGTTAAATGTTTGATATTTCCTCTGAGATGCTCATTGATGCCGAGTGGTTCTATGTTCGATTATATTTATTTGATTTTTTTTTTTTTTAGAAGAGGTGTGTTTGGGAACATTTCATTTTCGGCACGCAAACACACACACACACACACACACACACACACACACACACACACACACACACAAACACAAACACAACCTTTCCTAGTGAGTTCCTTATACTATTGTCCTACTATATTATGTTTGCTGTACCCTCTTTCTTTGTAATTTACACTGAAGATGTAATATACGAAAGCGCTCTGATCCGTTTGTTTATTTTCTTAAGTGGTTACCTTGCATACATACATATATATATGTATATGTATATATATATATATATATATATATATATATATATATATATATATATATATATGAAATAGCCTGGCGGTGGTTAGGATATTAACACCAAGTCCGGAAGTAGTTAATAGATCTCTGGTAAGTAGACGGGTTATAACGATTACTGATGACGTCACATCCCCGTTAGCCTCTGAAGCCCTGACGGGTCAAAATTTTCCCTCTCGTCTAATTAGTCTTTGTTCCTCAGGAGCTTTGTCTTCCGAAAAGACAAGAGTTTCCTCGTTTTATGATTTTCTGTTTTCTACCAGAAGCCCCAACGGGCATTCTCCCTCATAATAAGCTGCTTTCTTTGGAGTTTTTAGTGCAGTGAGCCGTTTCCAGAGTAAAGCGTTCCTCAAGATGTTTACGTGGAAGAGTTTTGTCCCACAGTTTCTGGTCATTACAGTAAATGTTTTTTTTTTTTTTTTTTTAAGCGGACACTTCTCTCTTTATGTGATTTCTTCTTCCCCTGCAAAAGAGTCTACGACTCTACATTGAGTCATCACTTTCCACAGTGGGAGGTCTCTTCTTTCTCTTTTAGAAAAAGAGAAAGAGGGAGAGAGGGAGGGAAGAGCTAGTGACCCACCTCTTTCTTCTTCTTCTTCTTCTTCTTCTTCTTCGTCTTTTTTTCTTCTTTTTCTTCTTTTCTTCTTCTTTTCTTCTTTTTCTTCTTCTTTTTCTTCTTTTTCTTCTTCTTTTTCTTCTTTTTCTTTTTCTTCTTCTTTTTCTTCTTTTCTTCTTCTTCTTCTTCTGTGTGTGTGTGCGCGTGCGTACGTGCACTCTTCGGTCACTCCATATGCGACCCCTGGAAGGCTTCTTGTATCGAGTAATATTTCCTCACAGACTGCCATCTTTAGTCGCTTTCCTTGCACTCAGCCGTTTCCGTTACCACTCTGGAGAAGCCGCTTACACAGCAGATCCGTCTCAGTCCGCGATCTTACGAGGTCCATATGTTCTTACGGCCCGGAACCAACTGCTCCCATTCCGTTTATTTTTCCACATAACAATCTGATTACATTAGCAAAGTTTCTGCATAGCGAAGCGAGATGCACCCTCGTCTCATAACCATGTAGGGAGGACCCACCGCATCGAACCAAATTCCATGTCGGGACGAAGCTTTTATTAGTACGACGTTTCATCTTGTTACAGCTGTTTTCAAGCAAATGTACTTGGAAAAGCTTTAACAAGCAATGCGTCGTGGCGGTAAGAGCTTCGTGATCACGTGGGGTTTAGGTCGATAGAGTTGTCGGAAACTGCCTCTTTCATACAGAACTCCACTTACGTTCACTACACATCTTAGTGTCACTCCAAATGTCCCTTACTGGGTCTCTAACAAACGATTTCTATTCTCTTCCCCTTTCTCTCTCTCTCTCTCTCTCTCACACACACACACACACACACACACACACACACATTTTCTTTCTTTTTCTTTCTCTTTCTTTCCCTTTCTTTCTCTTTCTTTTTCTTTCTTCCTCACTCTTTTTTTTATCTTTTTCTTTTTCTCTTTTTATTTTTCTTTATCTTTTTCTTTCTCTTTCATCATTCTTTTTCTCTTTTTCTTTCTCTTTCATCTTTCTTTTTCTCTCTTTTTCTTTTCTCCCTTTCTCTCTGTCTCTCCTCCTCCCTTTGTTACCCCTCATTATAGTTCCAAGTGTCTTCCCAGGCGATGCTTGATCGTTAGTATAAGCACTGTCGTTGTTTGATTATTGATTTACATCACTTATAACCCTATGTTCTTTATTATTACAGTTCTCAAACAAATAATTTTGTATTTCATAGTAATTATTAGATCCTTTTACAAGTGGAAAGAAGGGATTAATTTCAAAGGATTTTATTCCCATCGCTATATATATATATATATATATATATATATATATATATATATATATATATATAATATATACATACATATACCAACGCTTCTTTCCCCCTTACCAGGGGGGTAGCCATATATATATATATATGTATATGAGCGAGTGTGGTTTCATCATTTGATATTTTTCTTGAGCCGAATTTATAAAAGATCCTAACCCTAATGGCGGAGATTTGACCTAAATCCCTATTATGTCGGCGACCTAAATGCTTATGTCTAGACATAACCTCGACATTATGCATGACAGCTGATTTAGGTAAAAATCTCCGCCATTTTGAAGATTTATGTCTAGACTTAGGGGTTAGGATATTTTACAAATTCACCCCCTGATCCAAGTCTCAGTACAGTGTTTATTTATTGTTATAAATGTTGTCGTCGTCGTTGTTGTCGTCGTTGTTGCCGTCGTCTCCTTCCAAGAACACCGTCGTCCAGTTCCTCTTCTAAATCCTCAGTTCCACCTCGGATGGCATATTGGTCTAGGCTAATAAGACCCGTGACAAATACGCTTAGGCCAGTGTCTTCAGGCAGCAGAACGAACATCTTCGGAGGTCTGGTCTCTTGATGGCAGGGCCATGGCGCCTTGGACGATCTTGACGACACCCCGGACGGTACGAGAAGCGCCTTCTCGGACAAGGCGACCGAAGGAGGGAAGTAGTGCACATGAGACCCTTTCTCATGTTTTCTTACAAACAGCGGCGCTTGCTCGTCTCTCTCGCGGGACATACAATCCACAAATACGTTTTATATACATGTGGAGTAGGAACACACTGTAGTCTTAGTCTTGAGTTTATTCCTGACTGCGAAACTAGTCAGGAATAAACTCCTGTGTTTCTTACTCCACTTACGTCAACCTGTCAGTGTCTCAATATATATATATATATATATATATATATATATAGTATGATATTTATATGTATGTATATATGTGCATATATATGTACATATATAATGTATGTGTATATATGAAATTGTATATGTATATATATATAAATTTGTGTGTATGCATATATGTATCTGTATATGTATATATGTATATATATATAATATATATACATATACATATAAATATGTATATGTATATATATAATATATATATGCATATATATATGTATATATATAATATATATATATGTATATATATAATATGTATATATATATATATATGTATATAAATATATATATATATATATGTAATATATATATTAGATATATGTATACATATAATATATTATGTATATATTATATACTAGCCAAATTACTGGCGCGTTGCTGGGGGCAAATGATGATTATTTTAATTTTGATAGAGTTTGTGGAGAAAAGTTACACGTATCAATATAACTCAATGGGAAAAGTAACAAAAATAAAATATTAAGAAAGTAAGGGGAAAAAATCAATTTGAGGAGGGAGACGCCCTTAGGAAATAAAATATACTTATCAAAATAGCCTGGGTCATGGTGAATATATATGGTTTTGAGGGGAGTTCGTGAACAGACAGACAGAGGCTACTACTTTATTAAAGTAGATACAAATGAAAGTTATCCAAGTACCTTGGGTTATAAGGTTTCAGAATATATATAGTTATAGGGGTCTATCTGCAAAAACCTAGGAGTTCGTGAACAATCCCTAACCTAACCATACCCCACCTAACTTTAACCCTTAACCCTAACCAAAATATTTTATTAATGAAATATAGTTATCCAAGTACCTGGAGTGATGCTGTATCAGAATATATATAGTTATGGGGGTCTATCTCCAAAACCATAGGAGTTCGTGAACAGACAAACAGACAAATGAAAAATAATTATCCATATATTCTAAAGTTTTAGAATATATGTGATTATAGGGGTCTATCTGCAAAAACCTAGGAGTTCGTGAACAATCCCTAACCTAACCATACCCCACCTAGCTTTAACCCATAACCCTAACCATTTTTTATTTTATTTATTTATTTATTTATTTTATTTATTTATTTTATTTATCTATTTTTTCATTTTTATTTTTTTTTAATGAAATATGATTATCCAAGTACCTGGAGTGATAGGGTATCAGAATATATATGGTTATGGAGGTCTATCTCCAAAACCCTAGGAGTTCGTGAACAAACAAACAGACAGAGGCTACTACTTTATTATAGTAGATTTTATTGTTAGAATGGTGTCAATTTGCCTCAACTACTTCACTTTCCAGGGTTTTGTTATTGTTTGAGTATATGAAATTTTCCTTTATTGGCAACCAGTGAAGAGCTCTTGATTCAAGAATCATTTTATCAAATAAACTCTTTCCTCTGAGTCTAGCAACTTTATTTCATGTGTTTTTGAGTCTATTGATATATCATTTAGTAGTTTATAAGAGTTACAGGAATCTAACTTAGATTACATGATTGTGAATCAACATTTTTGCTGTAAATGGAAGTAAATCTGAATAATCCCTAACCTAACCATACCTCATCTAACTTTAACACCTAACATTTTTTTTTTTTTTTTTTTTTTTTTTTTTTTTTTTAAATATAGTTATCCAAGTACCTGGAGTGATAGGGTATCAGAATATATATGGTTATGGGGGTCTATCTCCAAAACCCTAGGAGTTCGTGAACAAACAGACAGACAAATGAAAGATAGTTATCCAAGTACCTTGGGTTATAAGGTTTCAGAATATATATGGTTATAGGGGTCTATCTGCAAAAACCTAGGAGTTCGTGAATAATCCCTAACCTAACCATACCCCACCTAACTTTAATTTTTCGTACCCGTTAAGAACACTCAAGCTTTATTTAAAAGAAATGCTTCTTCGTATTTTAATTATCATAAACGATCACGCCTTAATTTCTCACAGATTACTAGTTCCACGTTTGTCACATACAATACACCTTTATTCTTAGAATTTGGCATTTTTTGTGTTTGCTCTGGTTCCAAATAATATGTATTCAGTCAAGGAATATATTCATGCAATCTAATACACCAGACATCATCCGTTGTATGACAATTCTAATACTGCTCTGTACAAGTTCAGGGCTACTATAACTCCCTTTTGTTTTTATGTAATTTGATACCAAATAATTGTTCAGTTTATGGAAGCAATGTATACAATGTTCTCGTGTTACTGAAATAGATGTTGTTGTTGCTGCTACTATTGTTATTATATTTAAAAAAAATTCATGTCTGTTAATTCGGTAAATGGAAATAGCTGTTTCACTCCGTGTGTGTATGTGTGCTTAAGTATATATATATATATATATATATATATATATATATATATATATACATATATACACACAATTTTTGTATGTCATTAACATTCAATTCAGCAATTTTATTTATTTTATGCACTTCCTATTCTGGTTTTGTGTATCATTTTCATGTTTTTTCTTAAGAGCTCTTTAATATTTCATAAACTTTGTTTTCAAAGATCATAATACATTTTTAATCTTTAATAGCCTTTTTTCCATCTACGTTTTCATACAGCCTTCGGGGATTTGTTGTCCTTTTTATTCCCAAATTTAGTTACTTTTCTTATTACATTATCGTAATGATTCCTTATTTTGTAAATAAGTGAATCAATCGATAATAAATGAATAAACAAAGAAAAGAAAATAAGGCGAAATTAAGTAAAGAATAAAATATAGAAATAATCAACGGTAACTAAATGACATCGCACAACAAATAATTAAAAAAGGGGAGAAAAAATACAGAATAATAAGGAAAGATATTATTCGGAGTAGGTAATATGTGTGCGTGTATGTATATGTATATATATATATAATATATATATATATATATATGTGTGTATATATATCTATATAACAACTTATATATAAATGAACAAACGGACAGAGCGCTATATATATACATCAGTGTAATTTACACTGAAGATGTATATGTACGAAAGCGTAACCACTTTATTTTCTTAACGGAGCAAAGCGCTTTCGTATACATCCTAGTGTAATTTATTGCATGCATATATATATATATATATATATATATATATATATATATAACTCAAAAATCAGTCCTCTTGTTTTATAAAATGTTCGCATTAACACATAACAAAGTACCATCACCACACCAGCTATCCATTTTCCTGATCAAGCATTTTTTCAAAAAATGCCTGAGAGCCACAACGCCAGAAAACAGAAGAATAAGAAAAAAACAAAACAAAAAAGAACCAGAAAAACAAACCCGGCCGCAGAAACTACCCTACCCTTTTCCAGGGAAGACGGAGAAAAAAGAGCCATCAAGATGCTGAAAAAACTCGCACAGGAGAGAAAGTCCTGACAACATATAGAGCTCCCGACTGAGATATGTGGGTCCGGTAGCAATAAAAGACCTGTCGGACATCTTCAACCACTTCTGGTCGCGCAGTGGCATTCCAGCAATCTGGAAAGTATTTGACTATTTCCCCGGCGATGACCGGAGTTTCTGTCTGTCCTTGGGAACAATATCGAGGTGAAAAGGTGGCGCCGTGGATCTGGTTAAGGTTTAAGAAGGAAATAAGCAAGAACTGGTTTACCAATGGTTAACGAATAGAATAGAATTTGTAAACATGTAGTGAGCTCTGAAAGAATAGGTTACTTTAAAAGTAGAAGAGATAGCTTTATGGATCGGGATGATAGGTGGTAACGGACATGGAACTACCTTGTGTAGACCTTAGGGTCTCTTGAAACCTCCTCCGTTCTTATATTCGATACTCCATAGCTCCATACGAAAAGTAATCTGGAAACGCACATGTAACACCAATCCTGGAACCAGACGACGATCCAATATCCTACAGATCCATTTCTCTTCTCATACATATCTAAATTGACGGAAAGATTGATCCCGGGGAACGGAATGCACATATCCACCTCGCCGAATCGGCGTGCATTCAAGGAAGACCAATCTACCAGCACACAAACGTCTTGCAATAAATCCTGGAGTTCTTCAACAGGGAGATGGCTCCTGCCATAACAAGAAGGATGTCGAAAGTCGTAAAGCTTTTTTACACATTTACTAGACATATTTAGTCGAATACAGGAATGGAGGAGAATGCAAAAGATAAGGACCACACTAGGCAGTTCCATGTCCCTTACTATCTACCATCGCTACCCATAAAGTTATCTTCTCCTAAAACAACCTATTGTTTCAGCTCACTATATATAATTACTAAATATATTCCATTCGTTAACCACTGTGTTGGTAAACCAGTTCTTGACAATTTCCTTAATTTCAAATTCGTCCAATTTAAAGTCATTGCTACGAGTCCTGCCCTGCTGTCTTAATATGATGACCTTGTCTGCATTACCCTTGTTAAAGCCCTTGATCCATTTGAATACTTCTATTGGATCACGTCGTGGTCTCTGTTTTTCTAGAGTGAAATGATGGGATTTAATAAGAAAAAGGTTAGTGAAAGGAGTATTTGGAGTCGGAAGAGTATTCTGGAAAGGAAGGAGTGGGAGTGAAGTATAAAGCAAAACGAAGCTTTAAGAATCATTTAGATAAACACCTAAGCAAGATGCTGTAATGATTATAATTTATTTTATATTATTTGCTTTTGTTTTGTTATTATTTGTCTGATATTCATTTATTATTATATGTCAATTTATCATTATTTTCTATTTACCTGTTTGTTTATTATTTATGTATTTTATTTATTATTTACATTATTATAGTTTATGTTTATTCATTTCTTATTATGATTTTTTCGCACCCGACCTAGATATGGACCAAAAGGTCTCCTGTCGGCATGCTCCACCTTTGTAATCCTTTGTAATCCTTTGTTCATTTAGGGAAACGTTTTCAAAGTGTTTCGTTGTGTTTATTCGGGGAATGCCAACAGTAAAGAAAGTAGAATGGGAGTTGAAGTCTGAAACATAGCGAAACACGAGATTATTAATTTTGGGAAGCGTTTTCAAAGTGTTTGTGGAATGACAGCACTCAAAGTGAAGTGGGACTATAGTTTGAAAGAAAGGGAATTTTGTGGAATAACAACACACAAAGAAAGTGGAGTGGGACTGAAGTTTGAAAGAAAGTGAAACACGAAATTAATAATTTCGGGAATTTTGTGGATTGACAGCACCCAAAGAAAGTGGAATGAGACTAAAGTTTGAAAGTGAAACACGAAATTAATAATTTCGGGAATTTTGTGGATTGACAACACCCAAAGAAAGTGGAATGAGACTAAAGTTTGAAAGTGAAGCACGAAATTAATAATTTCGGGAATTTTGTGGAATGACAACACCCAAATAAAGTGGAGTGGAACTAACGTTTGAAAGTTAAACACGAAAATAATAATTTTGGAAAGAGTTTTCAAACTGTTTATTTGTGTAATGACATACATACATATTCCAAAGGCTTTTTCCCCTTACACAGGGGGTAGCCAAAAAGAAAAAGGCAAAGAAACCACTCCCACCCAAATCATTTCCTATATATTCCACTCCCCTCCACCCTCCTCCCTTACTCTTATCTTGGCACCTCCAGGATGACAAGACTCCAAAAAGTGGTTCATTGTGGAATCACGGACCGGGTGTAGTCCGCTGAGAATGAAACGAAGAACATTTGGAGTGATCAGAGGTGACAAAGTGCGAGGGAGCAACTGCATAAACAGCTTCTCTTAAGAAGTTTGCAAGCGGAAATTGTCTACTGTACACAAAGTTAGCCATTTCAGTTTGTGGGATGGAGCAGTATATACAAACGTGTTTTCCAAAGCTTCAAGTTGGAAATGACATTTCAAGTGGTTGTGTAATTAATTCTTAGGATAGTTTAGACGAATCACTAGCAACAAACGTTAAAGAAAAAATAATAATAAATAAATAAATAAATAAAATATAAAAACAGTTGGGGATATTTAATTATAACAACGAGATGATGAGAAGTGACAATAATTTTCTAATCTGAAAAATTAATGCAACACTAAAGCTTAAAGTTTAACATGTTGCAATCCTAAATTGAATATTTGGACAAAGTCCATCTGAGAAAATAGAACAGAAATCCATTAACAGTACAAGAACTGGCTTGAACTGGAGTAGACAGGAAAGCGGCGACTGAAAGACAATATGTGATAATCAACTTCATTTAAACAATGCAGTGATGCGTTTTTTTTTATCAGTGATACAATTTCAAAGAATGCTCAGGATTAACATTTGATTGTAAAGACATTAGAGCTAAGAGGTTTTTTGCACGTACGTATCCAAGACATGTGGAACAGAACCACCATGAAAGGGTAGACTCTGCTACCTTAAAGTATGATCGATGTATACAAATCAATGTTGCTCGTTTTCCAAAGCTTAACGAATTGAAACAAGATCCGAATTACAAGACAGACTTTTAGCCACTATAGGACTGCAGAATTCCAGTCAATAAAACTCCATTATTATGAAAAGCAACGACACAATAGCAGTCAAGAAACACACAACAATATATCTCAATAAACTTGAATTACAGTCGACACAAAACAAAATGTCTACATTCCTTCATAATTCCTTCGTGACATTGTTTATCCAACAAATAATTATTTGATGGATAAAGGATGTTAGAGGCCTTTGCATCGATGCAGATTTGGCGAGAGATAGGTATGTACATCCTGAACCATTCTAGGCTATTTTCTATCAATTTAGATACGTAGAGGATGAGAAGAAGCTGGGTTTTTGGGCGCTTTGTTTAATCTCAGGTTGACTGTGTATAATCTTTTTTCAGTATTGGAATGCCATTGTGCGACCAGAATTCGTTTGTAGATGTCTTAAAGGACTTTTTTTAATATTGAGTTCTTTTTCTTCTTCTCCTCCTCCTCCTCCTCCTCCTTCTCCTCCTCCTCCTTCTCCTCCTCCTCCTCCTCCTTCTCCTCCTCCTCCTTTTTCTCCTCCTTCTCTTTCTCTTTCTTTCTCTTTCTCTTTCTTTCTCCTTCTTATTCTCTTCCTTTTTTCTTTTTCTGTTATTTTTCTTCTTTTTAATTTTCTTCTCTTTCTCTTTCTTCTCCTTCTTTTTCTTCTTCTACTTCTACTTCTTCTACTTCTCTTTATTCTCCTCCCTTTCCTTTTCTTTTTCTGTTATTATCATTCTTCTCTTCTCCTCCTCCTTCCTTCTTCCTTCTTCCTTCCTTCTTCCGCTTCGCGAGTAGGTCGTGATTAATTTCGAAAGGCAGACATCACTTAAACTGAACAAAGTCAACTCACAGACGACGTCCCCGTGGTTATAAGGTTGAATTTATCTTTCACCTCCCGATAAACTTCCCCTTTCCCTGCGGAAGTCTTCCTCGAGTTCGACTCGCGCCAAACTTCGGTTAACTCGATTCCGGCGCAAATTGTTCCCGCGAGGAACGCTACCGCCTCCGCGGCTGTGCATCGAGCGTCGCGCCCGCCTCGTGACAACGTGATATTGGATTCGAGTCTTTATAGTTACCGGTATCGGTCACGTGCCCTAGCTGTCGAAGGGTCCAACGGTGGTATTCATAAAAAAAATCCTTCCAAGGATTTATATAAGATTTATATAAGGAAAGATTTTGTTTAAGAATACCACCGTAAGATTTTTACTGTGGTATTCTTAAAAAAATCTTTCCCTTCCAAGGATTTATTTAAGATTTATATAAAGAGATTTATATAAGGCAATACTTTTTTAAGAATATCACTAAGATTCTTACGATGGTATTCTTAAAAAAAAATATTTCCCTTCCAAGGATTTATGAGATTTATATAAGGAAAGATTCATATAAGGAAAGAATTTTTTAAGAATACAACCGTAATGCTCTTCACTTTTTTCAGTGCCCGTAAGAAAGAAAAAAAATATATATATATATATATATATATAATATTGTACATCCATCCAATATAGATACAAGGCAAACATATGAAAAGGATTAGTGATACAAAACCTTGCTGAGAAATGATTAGATAGATTCATTTACTGGACAAAGCTACTTTTTCATTTCAAACTAGAAATGTCAATTAGTAGGATACAATAAATGTACATTATGCTTTCTGATGGTAAATATACAGAACAATTGCACTGGTTATCATGTCTCGTACCCCCAGGGTTAAGGTTTCAGACCCCACGGGGATACAGGTACCCCAGCATTAACCCATTCAACTCCGATGACAAGATGTCTTGTCATTTGATCAAATAAAACAAAAAATCATAATAAAACAACAAAATGTTTGATGATCAAACAGCACCAGAAAAATATGACGTCATCAGTCCTCCTCGAGGAGGAGGACTGATGACGTCATATTTTTCTGGTGCTGTTTGATCATCAAACATTTTGTTGTTTTATTATGACTTTTTGTTTTATTTGATCAAATGACAAGACATCTTGTCATCGGAGTTGAATGGGTTAAGAACCACTAGACTCTGTGGGTAAGAAGAAGGCTTTGGTCAAAGATAAGCTCCTCCTGCCGTAAGCTCTTGAATCGCCTCGTCGTCCAACTCTTACAAAGGATTACAAGGAGGGGCATGCCGACCTTTTGGTCCATGACTAGGTCGGATGCAAAAAAAAAAAAAAATGGTAACCATGATAAATAAATAAATAGATAAAAATTATAGTAATTTAATAAAATAAATAGAATAAGTAAATAGATAGGTAAAGTTGAATAACAAGTAAATAGTAAATAATAATAAATGATAATCAAGGAAATAATAATCAGAGAAATGATAACAAATAAATAATATAAATGGTAGGCATTACAGCATCTTGCTTAGGTGTTCATCATCTCTGATCGGAACTCTTCCGCCGTTTTCAGGATATTTCTACGATGCGGAGGCGGGGGGGGGGGGTGCCTGTCTCGACCGAATAAAAACAGCTGGTAATCTAAAATCAAGATTGTTTTTTGCAAAAAATAAATAATTGAATAATAAATGAATATAATGCTCCCACTCAAACTCTGTGATAGATTCCTTAAAAGTCGTGGTGCATGTATTTGACATTTCCTTACCTTTTTTTACACACACACACACACACACACACACACACACACACACACACACACACACACACACACACACACACACACACACACACACACACACACACACACACACATTTCCTACTATCAGGCTATTATGCTCAGTTTATGTGTATACATGTGTTTATAATACAAAATACAAAAACATATAAAATTGAATATTTGTTTCAGGTCACCCAGTCTGACAGAATCAGTGGATCGGAAGATGTGAACATCGACCAAAGTTCGGTGAGTACATCTTGGTTTACATTGAGTAAATAGGAGGCAGAGGGTTGTCGCGCCTGAAGGATGAAGTAGAATTTCAGAAAGCGTTATTTGGGAACAATAAAAGAATATATAATGTTCACCAGAGGTGGACCGACAACTGACAGGTTAATCGAGGTCACGAAGGAGTCTGTCGAAGTCTGCCCGAGTCTGTCTGTCGAGGGTCTGCCGAAGTCTGTCAGAGTCTGAGGCAGTCTGCCGGGGGTCTGTTTCAGTCTGTCGGAGTCTGTTTCAGTCTAACGGAGTCTGTCTGTCGGAGTCTGAGGCACTCTGCCGGGGTCTATCTCAGTGTAACGGAGTCTGTCGAAGTTTTTCGGAGTCTGTCTGTCGGAGTCTGTCTATCGGGGTCTGCCGGAATCTGTCGGAGTCTACCGGAGTCTGTGGCATATCCGCCTAGTCTTTTAAAGGGTTCAGTGATGTTCTTTCCAAAGATCTTTTATAGTTTGACGGAGACTTTGAACGATGACTGGAGTAATTTCCACGGTTCCCAGAGATGATGCTTGTTTTGATGTCAAGACTTGTGTATAATGTATACAAGTGTATATAAGAATAAACACCTTGTGAGATCGAAACCTTTATTGGTACTA
Organism: Oratosquilla oratoria; assembly: GCF_046742065.1. Taxonomy (NCBI): domain Eukaryota; kingdom Metazoa; phylum Arthropoda; class Malacostraca; order Stomatopoda; family Squillidae; genus Oratosquilla; species Oratosquilla oratoria. Next base: position 59,191,172 of record NC_134801.1, read on the forward strand.
CGTTTCGCTTGTTACAAAAAGCTGTAACAAGCGAAACGTAGTACCAATAAAGGTTTCGATCTCACAAGGTGTTTATTCTCACAGTCTTGTCGGCTTTTGCCATTGTGATTCAAGTGTATATAAGTAATGTATAGGGGATACAAGTGCCGTGTTTATCCGGCCTTCCGTCCGTCCGTCCTTCTGTCCGTCCGTCTTTCTGTCCGTCCGTCTTTCAGACCTTTCCTTCGTTCGTCTTTCAGTCCTTCCGTCATTTCGTCTTTCCCTCCCTCCGTCCGTCTATCCTTTTGTCTGTCCGTCGTCCTTCCGTCTTTCCGTCCGTCCGTCCCCCCTTTTATCCGTCCGTCTGTTCTTTCACACGTCTGTCCGTCCATCCCTCTGTCCTTCCGTATGTCTGTTCGTCTGTCTGTCCTTCTATCCGTCTGTTCGTCTGTCCGTCCTTCCTTCCTTCACTCCTTCAGTCCTTCAGTCCTTCTGTCCGTCCGTCCATCCATCCTGCTGCCCATCTGTCTGTCCTTTTGTCCGTCCGTCCTTCTGTCCTTCCGTCTGTCCGTACGTCCTGTCCATCCTTCTATCCGTCCGTCCGTCCTTCTGCCCTTCTGTCCATCCGTCCATCCTTCTGTCCATCTGTCTGTCCTTTTGTCCGTCCGTCCTTCTGTTCTTCCGTCTGTCCGTACGTCCTTCTGTCCATCCTTCTATCCGTCCGTCCGTCCTTCTGTCCTTCCGTCCATCCTTCTGTCCGTCCGTCTTCTCCACACCCTTTCCCCAATGACTTCAAGGACAAGAGTCTGTCCGTCACGCCTTATCCCCAGAGGCTTCAGGAACATATGTCTAGAAGCATGTTGCCCGGAGGGTGTTTTGTGTTGCATGCGACATGTTGCATTTTAAATGCCGCACGTAACAGGGAGTGCTACGTTTCTTAAATCTCGCCTGAGACGATATCTCTTCAGTGAGATGTCCCTAAGGATAGAAGCGCTGGTTATTGTCGATAGAACTATTATAATGTTATATGAAGGATGCTACGTGTATCGTGTTGCATGTTGCAAGCTGAATGTAGGACTAGAATTTTTCATGTTGCATGTAACATGTAGCATAGAATACGTAGCATGTTACATATACCCTGTTGCTTGAAGTGTTAGATGTAATATTACATGTTGCATTAGCATGTTGCATGTATGTTCCATGTAGTATATTGTATGCAGCATGTTACATGCAGTATGTTGTATGTAACACGTTGCATGCAGCATGTAGCGTGTTGCATCTAGCATTTAACATGTTGCATGTATTATGTTGCAGGTATCATGTTGCATTTAACATGTTGCACGTTGCATTCTGTAACATATTCTATGGGAAATCGGGCGAGACCCGGGCAGAGTCGCCAGCGACATCAAGGAACTTGATCAATCTTTAATCGATCCAAGAGTCGTGGGAAAGGAACTGGAAAGGTTTGGTCGAACTATCGACGACAGTGCCTCGGCGGATTGAGAATGGCAAAGTTCTTCAAAAATAGACAAGAAACGTCAGCACGAAAGTGATACCTCCACTCTCTGCCTCGTCCAGAGACCGCAGATTCTCATCTTTTGTTGGAGTAAACACAGTTTAAGCTGGGACATCGATAGAGTTAATCCGACGTAGCGGAGGGTATCTGTTGCCCGAACAGCGTCGGCACATACGTAAAAAGTGATCCTGCGTCGTCGGCTCCACACGCCTCGGGCGGATTGCGGCCGAAGGCCTTTCATTGCTCAACCAAGCGAAGCCAGGGAGGCACGTGGATAGTATGTGTGTGTGCATATGTGTGTGTGTACGTATGTCAGTGTGTACTATATGTATACATGTATATGTGTATATGGGGTATTTACTTTGGTCGGTGACAGAACACACACAAACACGCACACACGCATATATATATATATATATATATATATATATATATATATATATATATATATATATGTGTGTGTGTGTGTGTGTGTGCGTGTGTATTTGTCTATGCATACGTGTATATATACACTGTATATAGCATGCATACAAGCCTCACCGACTAACTTTGGAAATATATCACCGTCCAGTTCTCTTCCTGTTCATTAAAAGTCTGTGTGGTTGGGCCTATGTGTCGTTGCTTCTGATTCTGGCTAAATGTTGATTAAAAGGACAACATGTAGACAAGAGGCAGGGAGGGACTGTGCGTTGGTGTTCAGTTGGCTACAGAGTGTACTGACTTGGGTTACCACATTGTTTTCAAAACATATTTTTGCATTTCGGTGTAGAATTAAGTGGGTTTTCTTTTTAGAATTGAGATACTTTCCCAAAATTTGTCCGTGAAGTTCGTATACGCGTTGCACATGTTTATGTAATATACATATAAAGATGCACAAAAAACAACAGCATTCTGGGAGTTGTTTAGCTCCGTGTTTTGAGTATATTTTTGATTCAAGTTCTTTCTTCAGGAAGAAGAGCGTAAACAAGTTCTTCATAGTGACCCATGTATTTCAATGTTTCGACTTTTTAAGGATCACCATCAGGGATAACTGCAACTATAGAGCACAAAATTAGAACAAAATGTAACACTTGGAAGAAACGAAGGATCAATTGTAGAATTTCCCCTCCGCCATATTGATCAAGTGTAGAATCTCCATCCCAACTAACATAGGTTTGGTTAAGCCCCAATCACACCAAGCTTATTACCTTTTTCCGACCACCTTCGACGATGGCACTTTTGTTTCTCTCATAGCGCCAAGCTGTTTCATATTCTTCTTCATGACGGAGAGATTCAATCCAATTGTATCATTGTCTTCAATTCTTTTTATGAACAGAGGAACAGCACAAATCAGTCTGGTCGCCGGTGGTCGGAAACGGGTCGTAAGTTTGGTGTGACTGGGAACTTAGGTTTGGTTAGACTTGGTCATGTATCACGAGCCATCATTAATTGTAGAACGTCCACCGCAAGAACACTCAATTGTCCAATCTTCACCCCAAGCACGTGTGTGTGTGGGGGGGGGGGGGAGTGGCTAATCTACAATTGATCCTAAATGAAAATGTAAGGAAAATGCACTACAAATAGCACAATAAAGCGCGTAGCTGGTAATCAATGGACATAGGACATAAATTTACATGCCTTTACGCTACAGTAACTAACATTTTTTTTCCACATTCCCATACCGATGTCCACATTCTTCGACTCCATGCGAGCAGATCTTGTTAGTAGGCAGGATTTGTGTCAACAGTGATGGAGTGGGGGAGTGGAAGGGAGAAGACAGAGGAGGTAATTCCCCCATTCAGGTCTTGTCTTAGAAAGACTTAAGTAAAGCTCCGCTGGGTATCATACTAGACTGCATGTTTATAGTTGGAACTTTTTCTCTAATATAGGAAGCCTCAAGCAATACATACATATATATATATATATATATATATATATATATATATATATAATATATATATGTATATATATATATAGTTTCATTAAAAGTGATGGCTAGTTGTGCATTAATAATTTTCTTGCACAACTAGCCATCACTTTTAATGAAACATGCATTAGAGAAAAACTCCTGCCCAAATACACTGACAATATATATATATGTATATGTGTGTGTGTGTATGTGTAATAATCTGCAGCATCAGATGTTTCTGTATTCAAAACATACTAAACATCAGTCTTCAAACATACGTTTGATTAAAAACCGTCAAATGGATAAAGACTCCTAACCATGACTGTACTAAGGAAATGGAGATTAAGAGTAGGACGCACTAAGCTACGACACCTTTGCCATCCGTGCCTGGACAGCCCGTAAGATCTGAAGACGGGTTCACGTCTTGTGAAGCGATATTGAAGCCAACGCTCCACAGCGTGTGACCGTGAAGGATTGTGTCGACATTGCTCTACACCTTGCTATAGCTTATACAGTGTAAGGACTTTTCTTCTTCTTCTTCTTCTTCTTCTTCTTCTTCTTCTTCTTCTTCTTCTTCTTCTTCTTCTTCTTCTTCTTCTTCTTCTTCTTCTTCTTCTTCTTCTTCTTCTTCCTCCTCCTCCTCCCTTCTCCTCCCCGCACTGGTGACTGCCTGGACCTCAACATTACAAATGGCCTTAAACAGTTCATACATGAATGCAGGAGAGACGGTGTCCACGCTTTGGCCACATCACTGACGATACCCGAAGGAAACTAAGGTCACATAAGATCCTAGGTAAGCAGCAGTTAGGGGCCATTACCCGTATCGAATGCCCTCTCCACCGTGGCCAAGATTCGAACAGACGCCCGAAAGACCCACACACGGTTACCAGACACGCACGATACCACAAAGCCATCGCTTCCCAACCTGGGGTGCTGGGAATTGATGCACACAAAAAGCACATTGATATATGTATCATTGATTACCCAGTTGTGCATATTTAACTTTTTCCGTGCTATTTTATTTTTCTAAGGTGTTCATATTTCTTCTACAAACAATATTGTCAATTTGTTTCAGTTCTAAGGAATCAAGAAAATAAATCATCAAGCAGTACACTTCACTTATCTTTCTGATAACAAGATAGGGGTGTTGGACTGCTTAGACATGACAACAGTGGGTGCTCTGGTCGGAAAAGGTTGGGAAATGCTGCATTAAGCCATGACAAGGCCACGCTGGCACCTTGTAGCTCATGCGGTGTAAGGACCTTACTGTTGCGCTTCCTTTAAGGACTTGTATGTTTATTTTTCTGGCTGCCGCTGATATCGAAGACAGCTGAGGCAACCTCGACCGCAGACTGAAGGGTTCGTCCTATCGATGTTGACATTTTTCCTGTGATTTGCGGTATACCTTTGTCGGTAAAGCTATGTGAAGGTCTTGGGAGCCCCCATATTTGTCTGTCTGTCTCTGTTGCTATCTGTCGTTGTCTCTGTCTGTTTTTTGTTTGTGTTTCTGTATATCTCTGTCTTTGTGTCTGTATTTTCCTAGTTGTATTTTGCGGGAGGAGAGCTATGCTCGTCGTGACCCGCTGTTGTGTTTCTGTATATCTGTCTGTTTTTGTGTCTGTATTTACCTAGTTGTATTTTGCGGGAGGAGAGCTATGCTCGTCGTGACCCGCTGTTGTATCTTTCCGCATCCAGTTTTTCTTAGTCATGTATAGTTTTAGCGCTCAATATTTCCTCTTTCAGTTTGTTCCAGATATCTATTACTCTGTGTGGAAAGCTATTTTGTTTTTCAGATCTTTTCTGTAACTGTCTTTCTTAAGTTTCTTCTCGTGTCTTCTTGTAGCTCTTCTGTCCCATTTTATGTCTGTCTTTGTGTTTGTGTATTTCTGTCTTTTTCCTTGTCCACAGTGTCTCGAAAGCTATTGCTCAATTTCAAATAAATTCTATACAAGAGTAGTCTACTAGCCAAGAATATTTCTATTAGAATTCGAGCTGAATTTTATTTTATTTTATTTTATTTCATTTTTTATTTCATTTATTCATTTATTTATTTATTCATTTACGTTGCGAGGCAGCCTGGCGCAGGTATGCATCCTAAAGTCTTAAAGAATTACTATAAAAAATCTACCGAGCTTCAGGAATTCTAACACACTGGATAAAGATATAGATTATATCTTAGAAATTGTAATCTGATCTAACTTTGTCGCGAATCAAGACTTTTTCTATAGTGAGATATATATATATATATATATATAGTGTAGATGAAGAAATATCGCCGTGTAGTGAAGCAGTGAGGGTATACCGGCTTCAGCTCTCGGGCTTTGCTGTTGAAGAGCTCTGTGTCGTTGCATTACTTTGACTCAAGCAGTGTGGTCGAGGAAGTTAAGTGTGACCGATATATTAAGATAGGAAAAGTGGTTGAACGAATTTTGTTTATGATGTAGATGTGCACTAATTTGGATTTAGCCATCCCACTTACAAGGGAGAAAGGGACTTTGCTGTTGTTGTTTTGGTTTGTGTGTGTGTGTGTGTGTGTCTGTAGTGTGTTCATGTGTGCGTGTGTATGTGTACAGAACTAATGCTGCGAATTTCATGTACTTATTTCTGATAACATCATTGGTAACCTATGTTTTAATTTTTCATGGCATTGTCATGTGCATATGTATATGCACACACACACACGCACACGCACGCACACACGCGTACACATACACACACATGCACATACACACACATTAAGGAATCATTTTCAAAGTTTTGGTGACAGTAGAGTTGGCGGAGGTTTGTGCTTTCCGTGCACTCTTGGGTTCCAACTGTCACCGGTGTCCTTTCTACGGTTAAGACAATACTCCCCCCCCCCCAGTCGCTGTCAACGGAATCTTACATGTACCGGAAACTCGCAAGAAGTAAGGGATAACGAATAGAAACCCACGGCTTCTGAATCAAAAAATGACGGATACTGTCAGACACCACCTACTTAGACTTTAGCTCTTCTACCTCGCAGTCACAGGTGACTGCCACTTGTAACTGATTTCCAAGAACTCAGGCCGAAGGTGATGATGTAGAACCGCCTTCCAGCGCAATCTTCTGACTTTAAAAAAGTGATCAAACGTGGTGAGTATTGGCTCAAGAGCCTCAGAATTTTTTTATGAGTGGACACTTGGGGACTAAGAGTTCGGTGGAGAGACTACGGATATAGTCGAGAGCCGACATTGACAGCCTCCTTCAGTCGAGGGTCCTCTCATTGCAGCAGGTGGAGAAGAGTGAGATGTGCCTGAACATGGAAGAGTGGAGAGATGTGGTCAAGAGGCACAATAACCGATAGGCATTTGTTTAACGTAGCGTCTCCCAAACTGGGGTGTTATGATACCCCTTAACCCTTTCACCTTAGATGACATGATGAAAAGAAGGACATACTTTGAAATCTTAAAAAGAAAAAAAAAATAATAATAATAATAATGATAATAATAATAATAATAATAATAATAATAATCTAGTATCTAATTGTTTATAGCAAGGGCTAGCATGAAGAATATGAAAGCATTTCAGTGTTTCTCATGACTACAGAGGAAAAAACTGTTCATATGTATAGGTGTTTTATAAAGTTCATTACCATATCCGGTTTTTTGTGTCTACACAACAAGCGGCTGGCATGAATGAGTTGAATTAGTTAAGGGTATTGAAATCACTAGTGGTGGGAATCGATGCATGCATATACTTTCCTTTATCCTTCTAGTAATAGAATAGTTAGGGGGTGCTGGACTGCTTAGACCTGAGTGCAAGGGTAGGGAAAGTTTGGGAAACGCTGTATAACAGAGTAAAGGTGACGTGGTATAAGCCCCATAATCATCAGGAAGGATAAAAAAAAAAAAAAAAAATGGATGTTTGGAGGTCGGATCCAAGAAACGCACAACATTCGACGTTGTCATGTCCGACATTCCAAAGTTCCAGCTAAATGTAAATTCATTCCCAAGGGTGAAAATAATTCTAAGGACGACTATATGTCATTATTTGCACTTCATGTACATTGATTTATTGCCAAATAAAGTCTATCTATCTATCTATCTATCTATAAACCGTTTAGGAAACAAAGGAAAATAAAAAGGATTTTGGTGTAATTGTATATACCTTGAGATATTGTGTTTGTGGATTGTGTTTCTGTTTTAGAGGAAACATACAAGACACTGGAATCTGTAACGCTTCAGAAATCCAGATATCCTCAGCCTTATTATATAGATCACTTGCCTGGGTGCATTTGGAATGTGAGGTTTCCATGCGGTCCCCAAATATCATTAAAGGTATTGATATATTGGAAAGCGTAGAGCGTGGAATCGCAGAATCTAATTAACACATCATGAGATACTCGTTTAAAACGGTTGAATCTGCTCTTTCTAGAGAGAGAGAGATAGGGAATTGATAGCATAGAATTGAAATTTCTTCACACTAGATACCAACTAGACGAGAAATATTGGGCTCAATTCAACAAAACGTAGATTTGACATAGAAGTTGATGGAAACGATTTTTCCAGCCGCAACGTGAATGATTGGAATAAGCTTCCAGCAATTCGCAATTTCAAAATTTACTTGAATAAATACAAAAGCAAAATATTTTATTGATTTAATCTGTTTACCGAGTTATTATTACTGTTATCATTAGTAGTAGTATTCTTGTCGTTGTTGTTGTTTTCCATACGAACTCGATATAGGCCAAAAGGTCTCCTTTCGATACGTTCTTATAATTGTAACTACTTATAACCTTAACTTAGCGGCCATAAGAGTTACTTAAATTTCCAGTCAAATCCGAAATCTTGGCTAGACTGTTGAAGCATAGCAAATGGCAAGAGGTATCCAATTGGAATATATATATATATATAATATATATATATATATATATATATATATATATATATATATATATATGTGTAGAAACCATAAGTTTCTCTACTCTGTAATTCATATCTGCTGAAGAGGATCACAGTAAGTGAATCGAAATATACAGATCTCTATATCTTCGCTTATTCTTCTCCGAAAGTGGGTCATCAGTATTATATGTGTATATATATATGTGTGTATATATGTATATATATATATATTATATGTATATATATATATATATATATATATATATATATAAAACTACCTAAAATTATTCATACATATCAATTTCTTGAATTATACATAACTTAAAGCTGTCAAATATTGAGAGGAAACGCTCTGTCTAGTAGAGGTATTCAAATGGGTCAAGGGTGATGTAGAAAAGGTCACCATATCAAGATAGCAGGCCAGGACTCGTAGTAATGGGCTTATATTGGACAATTTAAGTTTAAGAAGGAAATGGGCAAGAACTGATTTACCAATAGAGTGGTTAACGAAACAGGCTTAGTAACCAGGTAGGTAGTGCTGAAACTATTGGTCGTTGTTTTAAGGTTTTTTTTTTTTTTTTTTTTTTTTTTTTTTTTTTTTTTTTTTTTGACCGCGCGGGAGGCCAGTGGATACCGTGTCGAGTTCATGAGCAAGTGGTCATGAGTTCGATTTCCGACAGCCCTAGCCAGGCGGGGAGGCGACCCAACATCGGCTTAATGGGTTTCTCACTTCCCATTTCGTGTGAGTGGGATGGTGAGTTTTTCTATTTTCATTGATAGAAGACAGGTGGTGATGGACATCAAACTGCCTAGTGTAGGCCATATGGTTTCTTGCAGTCTCCTTCATTCTTATGCTCTTGGTACTTTATGGATGGGGATGATAGGTGGTGATGGACATCAAACTGCCTAGTGTAGGCCATATGGTTTCTTGCAGTCTCCTTCATTCTTATGGTTTTAGTACATGTTGACCCATCCGTATATTTCAGCCTAATATTCCTGGTCATAGTTGAGTACATGCAGCCTAGCTTTCTAGCTTCAGTGGATCATGGTTCTCTAACTTTAGTTAACTAGCCTGTGACGTCACCACAGATTAATTAAAGTCCGGAGAGGTTACGTCACTGACAAACCACGACCTAGCGATGACGTCATTGGTTACGTCACTGACAAACCACGACCTAGCGATGACGTCATTGGTTACGTCACTGACAAAACCACAACCTAGCGATGACGTCATTCCGATCTCAGATCTTTCCTTGATCTGGATCCGAAGACATAATCGGATGAGAATGGGTCGGAGGTAATCGGTTTGTATGGTACTGTAGTCGTGGTTTCTCTCTCTCTAGCTCGCTCTCTTTCTCTCTCTCTCTCTCCTCTCTCTCCTCTTTCTCCTCTTTCTTCTCTCTTCTCTCTCGCTCTCTTTCTGTCTCTCTTTCTTTCTCTCCTTTCTATTTCCTTTCTGTCTCTCTCTCTCTCCTCTTCTCTCTCTCTTTTCTCTTTCTCTCCTTTCTATTTCCTTTCTATCTCTTTCCTTTCTGTCTCTCTCTCTCCTTTCTATCTCTTCTCTCTTTCTTCTCCCTCTCTCTCTTCTCTCTCTTCTCTCCTGTCTCTCTTTTCTTTCTCTCTTCTCTCTCTTTCTTCTCTCCTCTCTCTTGTCTCTGTTCCTCTCTTCTCTCTCCCTTTCTCCCTTCTCTCTCTCTCTCTCTCTCTCTCTCTCTCTCTCTCTCTCTCTCCTCTTTTTCTCTCTTTCGCAGTAGATCCACATCCTCAAGATATGCTGACTATAAATCACCCTGGAGTAGAAACTTAGTATTGTGTGAATGTTGGTCAGGGTAATATATATCCTGTATTTGCAATTTCGTCGTCGATCATTTCCACTAGCGTTTCTATCCTTGGGGGTCAACATCATAAGAACATAAGAATGAAGGAGACTGCAAGAGACCATAAGACCTATACTAGGCAGTTCCATGTCCGTTACCACCTGTCATTCCCATCCATAAAGTTGTCTAACCTTTTCAACAACTGATATTTTCAGTGCTCAATACATGGCTACTAAGTCTATTCCATTCGTTAACCACCTTATTAGGAAACCAATTCTTGCCTATTTCCTTCTTAAATCTAAATTTGTCCAGTTTAAATCCATTACTGCGAGTCTTGCCCTGTTGTCTTAATACGATGGCCTTGTGTGTATTGCTCCTTGTTAAAGTCTTTGATCCACTTAAATACCTCTATTAAATCACCCCACACCGCGTCTTTCCAAAGTGAAGTAGGGGTGGTGAGGGGGATGGTATGGACGGAATAAGTGGTATGTTGTCAATATATGAAAGACTTTAGTTACTTCTTACACACTTAAGCCTCTCCCTCCTGTTACCATCCTTAAATATTTTCTTTATTAAATCTGGTTCCACCTCTTTGACTTTATAACTTCCCGAGGAGTAAAACTGCTGGTTATCGTTGAAGGATACTATTATGTATGTAATTGGCATTTGTGACAAGTCTATCATGTCTATCAAGCTCTAACAAACAAAGCGTCGTACTAATAGTCTCCGTTCGCTTTTTTTTTTTTTTTTTTTTTTTTTTTTTTTTAAGAATTTGTACATATTTCTAATACTAAAGGGGAGACCACAGTAAGGATTAGTAGAAGTTAAGTGATGAACATTAATTTTATGTTCTGTGTCTTCTCTGTGGTGACTCCATCTGAGCCTGTTCCTAGTAGGAGTGTGTCGATTAATCGGCAAGAATCTGAATCGGCGAGATTTTTTAGATTCGACATCGGCAATATTTTACCGATGACGATGCCGATTCACCAAAAAAGTTCCGATTCTTGCCGATGCCAATGCCGATTAATCGGCACACCCCTAGTTTCCAGGCCGATTGTGTGCTGGGTAGTGACTTGAACGTATCCTGGCTAGTGTAATTCGTGTACGTCTTGGGAGTTTTCTCCTCTGGCGTTTATATCTGGGGTTGCTTGGTTTGATAAGCATTTGTTTATAAGAACACAAGAATGAAGGAGACTGCAAGAGACCATAAGGCCTACAGTAGGCAGTTCCATGCCCATTATCACATATCATCAGCCATAAAATTTCTCTTCTGGGATTATATCCGGGGGTGCTTGGTTTGATAAGCATTTGTTTATAAGAACACAAGAATGAAGGAGACTGCAAGAGACCATAAGGCCTACAGTAGGCAGTTCCATGCCCATTATGACCTATCATCAGCCATAAAGTTATCTAACATTCTCTTAAAACAACCAATAATTTCAGCGCTCACTAACTACATGGTTACTAAGTCTATTCCATTCGCTAACCACTCTATTCGTAAACTAGTTCTTGCTTATTTCCTTCATAAGTCTAATTTTGTCCAATTTACATCCATAATGCGAGTTTTGCCCTGCTGTCTTAATATGATGACCTTGTCTGCATCATCCTTATTTTGAAAGTAAGGCATGTTCAGTGAATTACGTGTATCTAAAGGAACGAATTGTATTATGATACGGGTATAATCCACGGGAATATGTATCCATAAACCTAGAAAGCATGAATAGCGCAAGATCGCTTATACATAAACACGTGGATGCCCTCTGTAACGAAGTAAATCCATAACACTCTTATGATCCAGGGATCATCTGAAAGGCTTATTAGGTCTGATCTCTGTTCGTATTGTACTTACCAAGCTTCCAGCTCAGAATCAAACATATCACGGATTATTTCCTCTCGAGTAACAATATATATATACATATATATATATATATATATATATATATATAATTATATATATATATATATATATGTTTATATATATATATATATATATATATATATATATATATATATATATATGTGTGTGTGTGTGTGTGTGTGTGTGTGTGATTTGGATGATGGAGAACATAAACACAGGGGAAGGCTCGGAACCCTAAACACACTAACGTTCTCTGAAGAAGTTCTACGCGAACGAAACGTTAGTGTTTAGGGTTCCGAGCCTTCCCCTGTGTTTATGTTCTCCATCATCCAAACCCTTTGTCTGAAATACATATATATATATAATATATATATATATATATATATATATGTGTGTGTGTGTGTGTGTGTGTATGTACGTACAAAGACTAGGATGCGCGCTGGCCAAGCGGGTTAGAGCGTCGTTACTTGCGGCGGAGGTCGAGGTGACAGCAGTTCGAATCTTGCCGCAAGCGAATTGAACCAATGGTTGAAGAATTAGATAAGTGAAAGGATAAATAGATAAACAAGTAGTTATACATATAAAAGAGTATATTTGTAAATGAAAAATAGATAATATAATTAACATGAGTAAATTGAATCGTTTTGGGAAAAACTTTAAACTTTTATCTGTTTTGTATTTGTGTTTGAGTTTTCCTATGTCATCGTTCATAGTAGGGGGAGATCAGTCACCGGTTGCCTCTTCTCCTTGAATCTGATCGACTTTGTGCCCGGTTCGGGGACTGAAAGACAGCCCCTTGGGGTTGCACCTCTAGGTGAAGGTGAGGTGGTTGAGGGTCTTGCAAATAGATGGAATGGGAGGGAGATGATTCTCTTTGATGTCCTTCTCGCAGGATCACCATTTACAAGCATCTTCGTTTGTACTTTAGTGCAGAGGTTCCCAAACTTGACCATACCAGGGACCCCCAAACACGAAGAGTCCCGGCCAAGGATCCCCAACCAAATAAAAGTTATCAATGCCATACCGGAATACCCAATATTACCCAGTACAACGGAGTACATTTAATATTTACTTATTGCTGCACATCACATAAACAAGAAAATATGATGATAGAGAAGCAGTGATATATTTTTTTATTGTAGGCTATATATATTTTTCATCAGTTAAAAAAATTACTTTCCTTCATTGTGTTGCGGACCCCCTCGGGCTTTCTTCCGGACCCCCCAGTGGTCCACGGACCCCCAGTGGTCCACGGACCCCCAGTGGTCCACGGACCCCAGTTTGGGAACCTCTGCCTTAGTGAATACCTAAGACAAGTGTCACAATGTCTTGTCGCCCTTGCGATTCTAGACCAGCGTTTCTCAACCAGGGTTCCCCGGAACCCTAAGGTTCCGCAAAAGGTCCCTAAGGGTTCCGCGAGATCAAGTGAGATAAGCTAATGCACTTTTGATTTTTTATTTAGTTTCGTATACGTAATATAATTAAACACGCACGACATATTCTTGGTTATTGTAATAATGTAATATAGACATCATCCTATCTAACCTATTATTACGATGGAAATAAAATGAGACGGATATGGTATATATATATATATAATATATATAATATATAATTTTATATATATATATATATATATAATTATATATATATATATATATATATATACAGTATATATATATATATATATATATATATATATATTTTTTTTTTTTTTTTTTTTTTTTTTTTTTTTTTTTTTTTTTGCGCAGGGGTTCCTTGAGACATGCCATTTATTTTGAATGTTCCGCAAGGGTAAAAAGGTTGAGAAACGCTGGTCTTTAGACTGCGTTAACACCGAGTAAGTCAGGGCCGATTCTTGCCAATTGCTGTGAATTTGAATATCTAGAAGACTTTGTTTGCAGCATTCTAAGAACACTTCATCAATCTCTAATATTCGCAAAGGTTTAGCTCCTTTCACTTCGCCATTCAGTTTCTCAATATATGACGCAAAGATAATTTGAAATTTGAATATTCGAAAAACGAAAGATTGTAACCGACGTCGTTTCTACTCTAACGAACTCTCAACGGTTGTAACGAACTCACAACGGTTGAGGAGACTCTGCCGAGACTCGATTGGTGTAAACGCAGACTTTAGACTCGAAAGGATAGGGTATTCTGATCAGGGGGAGATGGTGGTCGTTACATAAAGTTCTCACAGTCGCCATGTGATTTTATTAAGTTGATCGAACTCGCAAACGCAATCTGCCCTTATCCGGCGCTACTACATAGTCTAACACCGGTCTAAGTAAACAAGTAATTAGTTAAACCGATAAATAAGCATTTAGATAAACGAAAAAATGAGGAACAAAGCAAATAAACCAACTGGTGAGTGAGTAGATTAATTTCCTGTTACCTGATTCTGGCGCAAGTCCTCTTCTGTATCAGCCGGAAGCTTCACCGGCCCGTAGAGCCTGTACATCGCACATTCCTTCCTCCTTTCTTCCTTTTACATATTGCCACTCTCCCTTTCTCTCTTTCCTCTTTTTCTCTTTCATTCTTCATTCCAGTGGTTTGTTTACAGTTAGCCTCTCCCCGTAGAGCCTGTACATCACACATTCCTTCCTCCTTTCTTCCTTTTACATATTGCCACTCTCCCTTTCTCTCTTTCCTCTTTTTCTCTTTCATTCTTCATTCCAGTGGTTTGTTTACAGTTAGCCTCTTCCCTTCCTTCTGATTCGCTCATCTGTTCTTTCCTTTCCGTACGCCTCTTCACGATTCTAAAAATTCTACTGAATACATACTTATCCCTCCCTACTCTTCCATTTTCTCTTCTTCAAGCCCCCTTCAGCTTCCTCCTCCTCTCCTCCTCCTCCTCCTCCTCCTCCTCCCCCTCCTCCTCCCCCTCCTCCTCTTCCTTCCCCTCCTACTCTCCCTTTTCCTCCTTCATCTGCTCCTTCTCTTGTTCATTTTTCCTCACTGTCATTTCTTCTTTTCTTTATTTTTCCTCCTGCTTTTTCTTTTCCGCCTAGTCGATTTCAGAAACCTTGTCTTCATGTACCCCTTACTCTTGTTTATTCTGCCATTCTGTCATCCCTTAAGTGATATAGAAATTAATTTTTTTTGTCATCTTCCTGTTCCTTCCGTCATCCTCCTTTCGTTCTTCCCCATACCTTATGAATTTCTGTTTAGTTATTTAGATAGTCTCTTGTTCTCTTCTGTTTTCTCTCGGCCCGCCTTTCTTGTTTACTTTCCCACTCCTCGTGTCCCTGTTTTTCAAACCCTTATTATTCTCACTGACATTGTTTCTTCTTTATTCACAGAATTTTCTCAGACTCTTTCCGTTCTTTCTATGGTTCCTCCTTTTCGTCCTTCTATTCATATTCTTCTTTTCTGTAACGTTTTTTTTTTTTTTTTTTTTTTTTGCTTCATCTTCCCTACAATTCCCTCTCCTCTTTTTATTTTATTTTATTTTATTTTATTTTATTTTATTAAAAAAAAAAAGTGCTCAGATAAGAGGGAGGGTGGAGGGGTGTGGAGTGTATTCAGGGATGGAATGGGTGGAAATGATTTTATGCCTTTCCCTTTTTGGCTACCTCCCTTGTAAGGGGGAAAAAGCCTTGGTATATTTATGTATGTTATTTTAATTTTTTGTTTAATAGTTTGCTTCTTCCTCAGCCTCCCTATTCCAGTTTGCTATCCCTCTCTTTATCACATCTTCGTTTTTCCTTCGTTCCTCGTCCTCCTCCTCTCTTCTCTCTTCTCTCTTCTTCATCAACCTTCCTTTCCCCCCCCCCTTCCCTATCCCTCTTCTTCATCTCTCATACATCTCTTCGTCTTTCTTACACATTGGTTCCACGTCCTCTTCTCTCCTTCTTATGCCGAATTTCTTTTGCAGACTCTTTCCTTCCAACTCTTCGGCCGGAGGCCTTCCATGGCTCAGCCTAAGAACAATTGAAAGAAAAACTTCTTGATACTTTTCAGAAGCAATCTAATTACAGGCCCTACTACGGGATCCTTTTCTTCTCTCTCACCCTCTCTCTCTCACTCCCCCATCTCTCTCTCTCTCTCTCTCTCTCTCTCTCTCTCTCTCTCTCTCCCATCTCTCTCTCTCTCTCTCTCTCTCTCTCTCTCTCTCTCTCTCCCCGTCTCCTTCTCCATCTCTCTTCCGTTCCTTTCTGTCTCCCTCCTCTTCGTCTCTCCTTTTCCCTCTCCCCCTCTCCCTCTCCCTCTCCCCTCTCTTTGTCTCTCTCTCTCTCCTCTCTCCCCTCTCTCTCTCTCTCTCTCTTCCTTTTCTCTCTCTCTTTCTCCCTCTTACTATATCTCTTTCTCTCCCTCTTTTCCTCTCCCTCCCTCCCCTTTTCCTGTCTCGCTCTCCATCTCCCTCTCCCTTTTCCTCTCCCTTTCCTTCTCCCTCTCCCTCCATTTTCCTCTCCCCTTTTCTCTCCCTCTCCTTTTTCCTCTCCTTTTTCTCTTACCTTTCTCCCTTTACCTCGTCTTTACCATCCTCTTCCTTTTATTCCCCCTCTTCCTCATCTTACTCATCTTTCCCTTTTTCTTCCTATTCCTCCTCCACCTCCTCCTCTTCCTCCTTCTCTTCCTTCTCTCCTTCCTCCTCGTCCTCATTTTCTTCCTTCTCCTCCGCCTCCTCCGTCTCATCCTCTTTCTCTTCCTCCTCCTTCTCCTCCTCTTCTTCGTACTCCTCTTTCTCTTCTTCTTTCTTTTTCTCCTCTTTCCCTTCCTCCTCCACATCTTCCTCTGCTTCCTCTTATTCCTCTCGTGCCAACGTTGCGCTGATCCTATATAGAGGACTTGATCTCTCACGAGCTAATCAAGACACATGTTTTTTCTTTTATTGTTGATTCGTCATTTCTCTCTAACTAAACCATCAAATTCGCAAACAGACAAGACTTTATTACTTTCTCCATCACATAACACAAACAATACCAATGTGTCCTGTAGTCTTGCCAAGTTAAGAAATAATGACAATAAAAATGGGTCATATAATCTAGTAACACTGTGTGTGTGTGTGCGTTTGTGTGTGTGAGTGTGTGTGTGTGTATTTACCTAATATTATACGGAAAGGGGAGTAATGCTCGTAGTGACCCGTCTCCGTATCTCTCGGCATCTAGTTTGTTCTTAAATTCTTGTATGGTTTTTGCAGACACTATGTTTTCGTCCAATTTGTTCCAGACATCCACCACTGTGTGTGTGTGTGTGCGTGTGTGTGTGTGTGTATAAATATATATATATATATATATATATATATATATATATATATAATATGTAATGTGCATATGTGTTCATGAAGAGCTTTAGCACTCGGGGGGCCTGTGACGTCATGTCGTTGTCCTGCTGTGACGGTTGATAGACGCTCCCATCGCCCGCCCAGCACCCGACATAACGTTGAAGCCCCTGACTGAGTTCATCAACATTAACGCAAACTGGTCGAGGGGGGAGATTAATCCAACCTGTCTTAACCTGTCCGTAACGCGAAATGGTTGTGTCAACAATCATACTGATGTAGCAGACGGCATGTGCTTACTGTTGGTAAATACAGAATGGTAATGAGGACGTGCGAATGGTTTAACGACTCTGACACAGCTTCGGTGCTTTGTTGGAACAACCGTCCAAATTATGGTACTCTGTTGATAGTGTTAATAACATGACACAATGCTGATAGTTATAATGATAATAATGTTAAATCATATTTTGTTAATATGTTTGTTAATGATAATGATTGTCAATGATAATATTTGTTAATGATAATGATTGTTAATTATAAAGTTTAATGATAATGTTTGTTAATGGTACTTTGTTGATAATGTTAATAACATAACACATTGTTAATAGTAATAGTGATAATAATGTTAATAAATTATATCATGTTAATATGTGAATGATATTGTCTGTTAATGATAATGTTTGGCAATGATAATGTTTGTTCATGGTAATGGTTGTTAATGATAAGTTTTGATAATAATTCTGTCTATATACTGAGAGCTTTTTCCCCCTTACAAGGGAGGTAGCCAAGTCAGAGGCACGTACCTATTCCCACCCATTTCACTCCCTTCCACCCCCTCCACCCCTTCCATCTCAGCTCCTCATGGATGACGGGTCATCCCTGCATCCGCCAACTGCCCTGGGTCAAACGCAATGCAGCAAGACACAGTACATACACAGCAAGGCCGCTTCACTTAATCGGCGACCCCCACCCCTCTCTGACCCCTCATGCAGAAAAAGAGAGACGTGGAGAAATCTCTTCGGGCTGCGTCAAAATATTATTCACACATAAACACCCACCTTCCATAACAGTATCATCCATACACAATCATTCTCCACTCATCTCTATCTTCTCCCTTCCTCCTTCCTTGATCACTGCCCCCTTCACCCCATCCATCCAACTCATCCTCGGTCCTCCCCTCAAGTTCACTCCCTCCACCACTGCCTTCTACACCTCTTTTACCCATCTTTCATCCCTCATTCTTACCTTGTGTCCAAAATTTATATTTATTAATATTTACCTTCATCTATACATAGTAAATCACTAATATATTATTATTATTATCTATTCCCAAAATTGAATCTAAGAATTTAACAATTCGGCGTCTATGACCTCGGGAGTTACGACGCCAGATAACCTTTAATCAATCAATCCCTTGTGTCCAAACCATCCCAATACTCTTTCATCATCTTTATCTGCCATCTCCTTTTCCACTCCCGCTCTCCTCCTCACCTCCTCGTTTCCCACTCTATCCAATTTAGTAACTCCTAACATATTTCTCAGACATTTCGTCTCAAACACATTTAAACTTTTCTTCTCTGCCTCTCTTAAATTCCAAGTCTTTGCTCCAGCAATGGCATCGGTACAATCACCCCTTCATACAATCTCCTCTTTGCATCCATTCCTAGTTGCCTATATTTCATAACATTTTTGTATCCTCCAAGGCATTTACTTGCTTCTCTCAATCTACAACTTACCTCCACCTCTATTCCCTCTCCTGCCACATGTGACCCCAAATGCCTAAAGGTATCCACTTCCTGCAGCCTCTCTTCTTTTAGACTTCCAACTTGCTGCCACCCTTTACCCTTGTACATCTCATCACCTTTTACCCACATTTACCTTCAACTTTCTATCGCATACCTTCCCAAACTCTGTCACTAATTACCTTAACCCTTCCTCTGATCCTGCCACAAGCGCTGTGTCGTCAGCAAACAACAACTGGCTCACCTTCCACTTTCCTCCATTTTCTTTAACCATTTCCAGTCCCCTGCCCATTACCCTCGCGTTTACCTCACGCACCTCTCCATCCAAGTACAGATTGAACAACAATGGCGACGTGACACGTCCCTGTTGCAGTCCCACCTTTACCTCAAACCACTCCCTCCATTTTTCATTCTAACACAGGCTCTACTATTCTCGTAAAGATTCTTGACTGCTCTTAATAGCTTTCCCCGAACCGCATATACCTGCAAAACCTCACACAGTGCCTTCCTATCTACCCTGCCATAAGCCTTTTCCAAATCCATAGAGTCCCAAAAAACATCCTTACATTTTCCTAAATCTTTCTCACATATCTGCCTCGCCACAAAAATCTGATCCACGCAGCCTCTAACTTTCCGAAACGCACACTGTTCCTCACCAATTACTCCCTCTGTACTTCTTCTAATCCTCTTAATCAAATCAAAACACTCCCATAAGCCTTCCCAACTACACTTAACAAACTGATCCCTCTGAAACTACATTTACTTTTATCCTCCTTTTTTCTTTTAAAGTAGCGAGGAAACTAAATCATAATCGAAACTGAAATCTCTTCATAACAGATGATTCAAGAGCTTGTTATAACATACTCAGATGTTTTTGAAATCTAAGAAATAGGGTTCTTGAAGGAGGTAGCCTACAATAAATTCACACCTTTCAGAACACACATGCATATAGCTTGTTAAATGTCGATATTCAAATCTGATCTTTTATCAGGAGCTGAAAACTATGCCGTGCTTTTATTTTTTTTTTTCATTTCCGTCGAGCTATTTTATTCAACTCTGTGGCCACCTTCCGCCCGCCCCCCATCCTTGAAACATTCTAACAACTATGAAAACTTCAAACCTTTACCTACCAGTAGTTTCTTTAACCTAAATAAAACAGTCTCGAGTTAGCCATAACTATATATTCTAAAGTGCCGAATTCGCCCTAATAGACAAGAGTTAGTAATTGAGATGACGGATTGACTCTGATAGCTTTCCAAATGAAAGGTTCTTGAACAAGATAAATTCGTGATAGTCATGAATTTGTCCCATTAGACAATAGTTAGTAATTGACATGACTTACGACTTGTGTAGCTTTTTGGTTAAGATTTTCTTGAACAAGATTGAATCGTGGTAGCCAGTATAGAGTTTGAGTTGTCGATGGTAGCGAATCGCAATGAACAAATTTACCTTTGCGGTTTTGCAGTTCAACGGGAGGTAAGGACGTTATGTGCAGAACATTGTGATGTTCATAAATTTGAACGGTCCGCAACATTACACAGACAGCAACTTTGAACGGTCCGCAACTTTACATAGACCGCAATTTGGAACGTTCACAACTTTACACAGACCGCAACTTAGGACAGTCCGCAATTTTGCACAGACAACAAATTTGAACACTCAACAAATCTACATAATCAGCAATTTTAGCACAGTCCGCAACTTTCCTCAGAAACGTTGTATAGTCCTGAACTATATAATCAGCGGATTTTGTAGTCCGCAATATTCGTAGGTCCGCAAGTGTGCGGTCGCCAATTTTCCGCAAGTTGATATACTGATGATGTGTCCGTGATGGAAACTCGGGACTTGGAAAAGAGTTTTTCAAACATATCCAGGATTCAGAAAACTGTTCCCATTCGTAAACGTTGATAGAATAGAGCTGATTCATCACGTAATTTGCAGTTTAGTTTATTATTGATAAACCATTTAACTATTCTATTGTAGTTGAGAGCTTTTGGCTTCCAGGTCGGGATTTCAAAATTACAGCCCTGTCTCTTATTCCTATGACCAGGTTCGAATCCCGAAAATAAAACCCAAATATATCATATCTAATTCCGTTTAACGTCGCTAACTTCCCCCATATCAGGAGGCTAGTACGGTGCCCCTTACGGAGGACTTTATAGCGTGGAATCTAATGAACCATGTCCTTGGTCCAACTCGCTGGAGGCAGGGTTCGAACCGCCGTCACCTCGACACCCGTCGCATGTAGCGACGCTCTAAACCACTCGGCCAGCGAGCATATGTACATAATTTATTCTCTGCACTCCACTTCATATTTTCCACATAGTCACTGGTGTGTAAAAAGAATTAAGAAATCTATTTCCACACCGTTGGTTCCAATTACACACAGCATTATCAATCATATCCATCGCGCTTCTCGGCAATATATCAAAACTAACTAAAATATATTGTCCACTGACAGCTTCTGCTTCAACCACATTTTCGATAAACCACAGATGTGTGTGTGTGTGTGTGTGTGTGTGTGTGTGTGTGTGTGTGTGTGTGTGTGTGTGTGTACGTACGTGTATAATATATATGTGTATATATATGTGTGTGCGTATATATATATATTTATGTATAATATACACCCGCATACACAAACACACACATGTACAAGTATGTGTATACAAATGAATCTTTGAATGCGTATGTGTATATGTATGTACTTA
>NC_134801.1:59215265-59250265 GCF_046742065.1 Oratosquilla oratoria
AACCTTTTAACTGAAGACAGGGTTCCCCTCAGCTGAATGAAATAGCTTGACAGCGAAGTAGAAAACGTGTTCGAGACGAGAGACACAACGAAAAGGCGAACATCTTCGAAATATGAATGCAGCTGAGACGGTATGGGCACTTGAAGAGAATAGACGAAGACACAAATCCACAAATGTGTTATGGACGGAAACCATCTGGAAAGAGACCCAAGGAAGACCACGAATGAAGTGGAGGACATATATAGAAAGACCCTTCGAGAAGAAGTCTTGATAACAAGTACATACGAGGACAGAGACCCAAGGAAGTTCACGAATGAAGTGGAGGACAAATCTAGAAAGACCCTTCGAGAAGAAGTCTTGAGAACAAGCACATACGAGGACAGAGACCCACAGGAAGTCCACGAATGAAGTGGAGGACAAATACAGAAAGACCCTTCGAGAAGAAGTCTTGAGAACAAGTACATGCGAGTACAGAGACCCACAGGAAGACCACGAATGAAGTGGAGGACATATACAGAAAGACCCTTCGAGAAGAAGTCTTGAGAACAAGCACATACGAGGAGAGAGACCCACAGGAAGTGACATATATAGAAAGACCCTTCGAGAAGAAGTCTTGATAACAAGTACATACGAGGACAGAGACCCAAGGAAGTTCACGAATGAAGTGGAGGACAAATCTAGAAAGACCCTTCGAGAAGAAGTCTTGATAACAAGTACATACGAGGACAGAGACCCAAGGAAGACCACGAATGAAGTGGAGGACATATACAGAAAGACCCTTCGAGAAGAAGTCTTGATAACAAGTACATACGAGGAGAGAGACCCACAGAAAGACCACGAATGAAGTGGAGGACAAATATAGAAAGACCCTTCGAGAAGAAGTCTTGAGAACAAGCACATACGAGGACAGAGACCAATGGATAAGATTCATCTGGTGCAATAACTGACTAGCCAAAGTGTCGTAACAGGAGGAGGGTAAGTATGAGTTTTGCTGAATCTGATTAGAATCGTCTGGGATCAACCTGAATAAAGTCTTGAAAGTCAGCATGGAAACTCGGATGTTTAATCGAAATGAACTTAACCACTTGTGTGTGTGTGTGTGTGTGTGTGTGTGTGTGTCTGTGTATATATATTTGTATACGTGTATGTATGTATATACATGTATACATATATATGCAAGGTAACCACTAATGAAAAGAAACGACCAGAGTAGAGTGCTTTCGTGTATTACATCCAGTGCAGAAATACATGTATTTTGTAGAACACACGTTTTTGGTGTTTTTATTGCATATATATATATATATATATATATATATATATATATATATATATATATATATAGAGAGAGAGAGAGAGAGAGAGAGAGAGAGCCAGAGACGAGACCCTTGCGAACCGACAAGAATGGAGGAAAATCGTTCATCGGGACTCAGTGGCTGACAGGCACTAGCCTACCAGGAGTCTGGTGAGAAGGTGATATATATATATATATATATATATATATATATATATATATATATATATATATGTATATATATATATATGTTTGTGTGTGTGTGTGTGTGTGTGTGTGTGTGTGTGTGTGTATCAGATGTAGAGACAAGACCCGGATCTTGATGCAAATAATACCGAGAAGGCCCGTGCGGCGTCTTCTCGTTCCTCGCGGACATCCAGAATCTCGCTGACGCTCCAAATTCCCCAGAGGTTCAGACAGAATCCTATTGAAATTTGCTTCAGCGGCGCGACGATGACATTCCCTATCTCAGCGTTCCTCAGGCCACCGAAAGGGACGAATCCTGCAGAGCCTCGAGAACGACAGATCACGAGGTTTCTGCAAGGAGGAGTCTGCCCTCCCCGTGACACGTACAAGAGCAAGAGAACATAAGAATGAAGGAGACTGCAAGAGACCATATGTCTTAAAGTAGGCAGTTTCGTGTCCATGACAGCCTGTCGTCCCTAGCCATAAAGCTATCTCGTCTTTTCTTAAAACAACCAATTATTTTAGCGCTCAATTTATAGTAACTAAGCCCATGTCATTCGTTAACCACTCTTTTGGGAAACCAGTTCTTGCCTATTTCGGGTCACATGAAGAATTGTCACCCCAGTACGCCCCCATGAAGAATCGTCACCCCACGAGATCCCACCTGAAGAAGTGTCACCCCAGTACGCCGAATATCAACAGTGGAATAAAGATTAGGTTAGGTTACGTTACGTTAGGTTAGGTTTGGTTGAATGAAGGTTATGATTATTGTCTCAGCTTATACAAACGAAGAATCGTAAACCCAGGATGGCCTACATGAATTGTCGCCCTGCGGTGACAATTCTTCATGTGATCCCCTATTTCTTTCTTAAACCTAAGTTTGTCCAATTTAAATCCATTACTACGAGTCTTGCCCTGCTATCTTAATATGATGACCCTGCCTGCACTTTTGTTAAAACCTTTGATCCATTTGAATACCTCAATTAGATCACCCCGCACTCTTCATCTTTCAATCTCCATCAGAGGTTCTTTTCTGGTGCCTTGACTTCACCCTCAACCTCTATTCTTCGTATTCCTCAATCTCATTCTTTTCTCTTTCGATTTTTTCTCTGTTTTCTCTCCTTTTCACTCACGTTTTCTCCCGCTCCTATATTTCTTATCTCCTGTGTCATCCCACTGCTTTTCTCTCTCTCTCTCTCTCTCTCTCTCTCTCTTTCTCTCTATTTCTCTTTCTATATCTCTATCACTTTCCATCTCTCCATCTCTCTATCGCTCTTTCTATCTCTGTCTCTTTCTCCATCTTTATCTTTCTTTCTCTTTCTATCTCTCTATCTCTAGATCTCCTTTTCTCTTTCTCCTCTCTCTTTTTTCTCTCTCTCTTTTTCTCTCTCTCACTTTCCTCATCCATTACTATTTCCCTCCCTGGTTTTCCACTCCCTCCCTTCTTCCTTCTTTCCCTCCCTCTCTTCCCTCTTCTTTCCATTCCTCCCTCTCTCCCTTCTGCCTTCACTCTCTTCCTTCTTCCCTCTCTCCCTTCTTCCTCCTTATTCCCTCCCTCCTCCCTCCCTCTCTTTCTCTTTCTCACCCTCCTTTCCTCTTTCCCACCCTCCCTCCCTCTCTTCCCTCTTCTTTCCAATCCTCGCTCCCTCCTTTCTTCCTCCCTCTCCATCCTCCTTCCTTCCCTCTCTCCTCCCTTCCTCTCTTTCTCTTTCTGACCCTCCTCTCTTCGTAGCTTTGTCACTTTTAACTCTCTCGTACCTTCTCCCCTCACTCTCTTTTTGTCCCTCCTTGACTTTCTCCCTCTTTCTGATCTCGCCCTGTCTCAGATATACTTCGCATTTTTCCTAAACTCCCCTTCCATTCTGTGCATCTCTTTTCGTCTCCTCTCCCCTCCTCTCCTCTCTCCTCCCCTCCTCTCCTCTCCCCTCCTCTCCTCTCCCCTCCTCTCCTCTCCCCTCCTCCCCTCTCCCCTCCTCCCCTCTCCCCTCCTCCCCTCTCCCCTCCTCCCCTCTCCCCTCCTCCCCTCTCCCCTCCTCCTCTCTCCCCTCCTCTCCTCTCCTCCCCTCTCCTCTCTCCTCCCCTCCTTTCTTCTCCTCTCTCCTCTCCTCTCCCTACTCTTATCTTTGTCCTTTTCTCTTCTTCCTTTTCTTCTTTGCTTTCCTCTCCTCTCCTCTCCTCTCCCTTCCTCTCCTCTCTTTACTCTTGTCTTCGTCCTTTTCTCACCCTCCTCTCCTTTGCCTTCCTCTCTTTTCCTCTCCTCTGCTCTCTTCTCCTCTCCTCTCCCAACTCTCTTGTCTTCGTCCTTTCCTCTTCGTCCTTTCCTCTTCCTCCTTTCCTTCTTTGCCTTTCTCTCCTTTCCTCTCCTCTCCTCTCTCCTCTCCCCTCCTCTCCTCTCCTCTCCCAACTCTCTTGTCTTCGTCCTTTCCTGTGACCCTCGGCAGTCTCGGGGTCCCCTTCCCCCCCCTCCTCCTCCTCCTCCTCCTCCTCCTCCATCCTGCTGCTGCTGGCCGCCGTCCTCCTCCTCCTCCTCGTCGACGTGGCCCGCTCGGGGCTTGTTTGCTTTCCTACTCATTTTTCTTTCATCAACTGGAATTAATCTTATCTACATCCCTCCCAATTTAAGCCAGCCATTATTCTCCTACCCTCCTACTCCTCCTCCTCCTCCTCCTCCTCCTCCTCCGCCTCCTCCTCCTCCCCGCCTCCTCCTCCCTCCTCCCTCCTCCTCCTCCTCCCTCCTCCTCCTCCTCCTCCCTTCTCCTCCTCTTCCTCCCTCCTACTCCTCCTCCTCCTCCTCCTCCTCCTCCTCCTCCTCCTCTTCCTCCTTCTCTTCCTCGTCATCCTCCCCACCTCCCTTTCCCCCTTCCCCTCATCCACTCTTTCTCCCCTCCTCTCCTCTTCTTCTTCCTATTCCTCCTCCTCTTCCTCCTCCTCCTCTTCCTGTTCCTCCTCTCGTCCTCCACCTACATTCTTCCCCCCTCCTCTACCTACACTTCTCCCTTCCTCTCCTTTTCCTCCTCTTCCTCCTCCTCCACCGACACTTCTTCCCTCCTCCACCTCCTCTTCTTCCCTCCACCACCTCCTCCTCTTCCTCCTCCTCCACCGACACTTCTTCCCTCCTCCACCTCCTCTTCTTCCTCCCTCTCCCCCTTCCCCCTTCCTCTCTTTTCCCACTTCCTTATCTTCCTCCTACCTCTCTATCTCCCTCTTCTCCTCTTCCACCTCCTCCTTCTCCCACTCCCCTTCTTCTCCCACTCCTCCCCACCTCCCCTCTCTTCCTTCTCCCCTCCCCTCCTTCTCCCCTTCCCCGTCCTCCTCTTCTCCCCCCTTATCCTTCCCCTTCCCTCCCCTCATTCTCCCTCCCTTCAATTCTCCTTCCCCCTCCTCCCCTCCTTCTCCCTCCCTCTCCTCCCCTCTTCCTCCTCCCCTTCCCCTCCCCTTCCTTCTCCCTCCCCCTTCTCCCCCTTCCGATATATTCCCTCCTTTCCCTCCCCCCGTCCCTCTCCTCCACTCCTTCTTCCTCCCTCCCTCCCCCTCTCCCCCCTCCCCCCATACTCCCCCCCCCCCGCGCCTTTCCTCTTTCATTTCCCGTCCTTATCTCGATCGCCTTCCACTTTGGGGAACACGGTTGTTCGGAGCGTCGCGCGTCGGGACGCCCCTCCTCCTCTTCCTCCTCCTCCTCCTCCTCCTCCTCCTCCTCCTCCTCCTCCTCCTTGAGGCTCTCTGGTTGCTTCCCTCCTTCCCCATCGCACCTGTCCAGGGCCGCCGCCTCCCGCCCGCCATTCATTCGGTCGCAATTATTTATTAACACGTGTTTACTCACACCCTCTTTATTTCTCTTCCTCTCTCTCTCTCTCTCTCTCTCTCTCTCTCTCGCTCGCTCGCTCTCTCTCTCTCTCTGTCTCTCTCTCTCTCTCTCTGTCTCTCTCTCTCTCTCTCTCTCTCTCTCTCTCTCTAGCTCTCTTGCTCTCATTCTCTCTCTAGTTCTCTTTCTTGCTCTCTCTCACTCTAGCTCTCTTGCTCTCTCTCTCTAGCTCTCTTTCTTTCTCTCGCTCTCTCTAGCTCTCTTTCTTGCTCTCGTTCTCTAGCTCTCACTCTTGGTCTCGCTTTTGTTCTCTTGCTATCTCTCGCTCTCGCTCTCTCTCACTTTTTTACTCGTTTTCTAGCTCTCTCTCATTCTCGCTTTCACGCTCTCTTGTTCTCTCTCCCTCTCGCTCTCTCTCAATCTATTTATCTATCTTGTTCTCTCTCTCTTGTTCTCTCGCTCTCTCTATCTCTACTATATCTCTCGCTTTCTCTCTCTATCTCTACTATATATCTCGCTTTCTCTCTCTCTCTCTCTCTCTGTATCGCATTCAATCATGGATTTTTCATTTTCTCTTAATTCTTTTACGGATTCTCTCTCTTTTATTTCTCTCTTAATTTGTTATTTTCCCTGTACGTACTCATCATTCTCCCTTCCTTCTTCCTTCTTTCTTCCTTCCTTCTTCCTTCTTCCTTCCTTCTTCCTTCTTCCCTCTTCCTTCCTTCTTCCTTCCTTCTTCCTTCCTTCTTCCTTCCTTCTTCCTTCCTTCTTCCTTCCTTCTTCCTTCCTTCTTCCTTCCTTCTTCCTTCCTTCCTTCTTCCTTCCTTCTTCCTTCCTTCTTCCTTCCTTCCTTCTTCCTTCTTCCTTCCTTCTTCCTTCCTTCCTTCTTCCTTCCTTCCTTCTTCCTTCCTTCTTCCTTCCTTCTTCCTTCCTTCTTCCTTCCTTCTTCCTTCTTCCTTCCTTCTTCCTTCCTTCTTCCTTCCTTCTTCCTTCCTTCTTCCTTCCTTCCTTCCTTCCTTTTCTTTTCTCTTCATTCATGATTAGCGTCTCCATCACATAACCCATCTTCCATTTTCTTTTGATTTCATTGTGTTTCGTTTTCTTTCTCTTTTCTTCGTTTCATTTTTATTTTTTTATTTTTATTATTTCTTTTGCATCTTTCTTTTCTTCCCTTCCTCCTTCTATTGTTTACAAAGGATTACAAGGGCAAAGCATGCCGACAGGAGACCTTTTGATCCATATCTAGGTCGGATGCAAAAAAAAAAAAAAAAATCATATTAATAATAAATTAAAACTATAACAATGTAAATAACAATTAAAATACATAAATAAATGCATTGGTATAGTTGAATAACAAACAAACAGGTAAATAGTAAATGATAATGAATTGACATATAACTAATAATAAATGAAAATCAGACAGACAAATTATAACAAAACAAAAACAAATAATATAACATAAATTATAATAATTACAGCATCTTACTTAGGTATTTATCTAAATGATTCTTAAAGCTTCGAACTGAACTACATTGCACTACCTGTGCAGGAAGTTTATTCCATTCATTAACTACACGGTTGGCAAAGTTGTTTCTACCTACTTCCAAATTGAATCTATTTCCGGACAGTTTGAGACCATTGTTTCTTGTCTGATTCTCATTCAATGTGAAAATTTGGTCACTTTTGATGTTGTCAATTCCCTTTAAAATCTTAAAGACCTGTATCAAGTCACCTCTGAGTCTACGCTTTTTTAGGGAAAACAGATTCATGTGCTTAAGTCGATTTTCGTATGATTTATTTTTGATATTTCTCTTCTTTTTTTTTCTATCTTTTTTTTTTCTTTCCTATTTCTTTTCTTCATTATTCATTTCCTTTTCGCTTTTTATTCCATCTTCAATACTTTACACTTTCTTAGCGTCTCTCTTTGCATTTCTATTTCTCTCTTTGTTGGCCACTGATTCATGCCTCTGCCTCTTTTCCCTCCCTCCTGGCTCCTCCTCTTTCTCTTCCTACTTCCTCCTTCCTCTCCCTCTTCCTCCTTCCTTCTTCCTCATCCTCTTCCTACTACCTCCTACCTTTTCCTCTTTTTCTTCCTTCTGCCTCCTCCTCCATCTTCTCCTTCTTCTTTTTCCTCCCTTTCCCTCTTCCTCTTCCTTTTCCTCCCTCTCACTTTCACCTCATTCCTCTCTTCCTCTCCCTCTTCCTCCTACCTCTTTCCTCTCCCTCTTCCTACTACCTCCTTCCTCTTTCTCTTCCTTTTGCCTCCTCCTCTACCATCTCCTTCTTCTTCCTCCCTTTCCCTCTTCCTCTTCCTCCCTCTCACTCTTACCTCCTTCCTTTCTTCCTCTCCTCTTCCCCTTGCCTCTTTCCTCTTCTTCCTACCTCTTTCCTCTTCTTCGTACCTCCTTCCTCTTCCCATTGCCTCCTTCTTCCCCCTCATCCTCCTTCCTCCCCCTCATCCTCCTCCTTCCTCATCTTCCCCTTGCCTCTTTCCTCTTCTTCCTACCCCCTTCCTACCTCTTTCCTCTTCCTCGTACCTCCTTCCTCTTCCCCTTGCCTCCTTCCTCCCCCCTCCTCCTCCTCCCTCCTCTTCCCCTTGCCTCTTTCCTCTTCTTCCTACCCCCTTCCTCTCCCTCTTCCCCCTGCCCCCTTCCTCCCCCCCCCTTATCCTCCTTCCTCCTGACTGGCATATGTCGCAACAGTTTCTGTCGCAACCTCATCCTCAGCAACGGTCACCCTCGCCCTTCAGTTCGTCATGACTGATCTGGTCTCTCCTTCTCTCTTTCTCTCTTTCTCTCTTTTTTTCTCTTCTTCTTCGTCTTCTTTTCTTCTCCCTTTTCTTCTTCTTTCTTCGTCTTCTTTTCTTCTCCCTTTTCTTCTTCTTTTCTTCTCCTTTTCTTCTTTTTCTTCTTTTTTTTTCTTCTCCTTCTCCCTCTTCTTCTTCTTCTTCTTCTCCCTCTTCTTCTTCTCCCTCTTCTTCTCCCTCTTCTTCTCCCTCTTCTTCTTCTCCCTCTTCTTCTTCTCCCTCTTCTTCTTCTCCCTCTTCTTCTTCTCCCTCTTCTTCTTCTCCCTCTTCTTCTTCTCCTCCCTCTTCTTCTCCTCTCTCTTCTTCTCCTCCCTATTCTTCTCCTCTCTCTTCTTCTCCTCTCTCTTCTTCTCCTCTCTCTTCTTCTCCTCTCTCTTCTTCTCCTCCCTCTTCTTCTCCTCCCTCTTCTTCTTCCACTTCTTATTCCTCACCCGTCCTCTTCTCATCCTTCTCCTCTCCCCTTTCCTCCTCTCTAATCTTCACTCAAAAAAAAAAAAAACCACTGATCGCTCTTAACGTCTACTAACCTCTTCCTCTCCTTAAACATCTTCTTTACCAATTCTAAGACTTTATCTCTCCGTTGCGAATGTTAACCCAAAGGAAGGAAGCGGACATTATTGCGGACAGAATACCACTGCTTTCTCCTCGTCCTCCTTTACCCCTTTCATCTTAATTTGTCTTCATTCCCCTCCAATTACACTTTCTCTTCCTCCTCTTCCTCCTCTCCCTGTTTTCCTCCTCCTCCTCCTCCTCTTCTCTTACCTCCGCCTCCCTCTCTTTTCCTCTTCCTCCTCTCCCCTTTTGTCTCCTCCTTGGTCCTCTCTTCTCCTCTTCCTACTCTTTCCTTTCCTCCTCCTCCCTCTCTTTTCCTCTTCCTCCTCTCCCCTTTCCTCCTCCTGTCCCTCTTTTCCTCTTCCTTCTCTCCCCTTTCTTCCTCCTCCTTCTCTTCTCTTACCTCATCCTCCTTCCCTTTTCCTCCTCTTCCCTTTCCTCCTCCTGCCCCTCTGTTCCTCTTCCTCCTCTTCCCTTTCCCCCTCTCCTCTTCTTCTCTTACTTCCCCCTCGCTCTCTTTTCCTCTTCCTCCTCTCCCCTTTCCTCCTCTTCCTCCTTCCTCTCTTACCTCCTCCTCCCTTTCTTTTCCTCCTCCTGCACCTCGTTTCCTCTTCCTCCTCTCCCTTTTCCTCTTCCTTCTCTCCCCTTTCCTCCTCCTCCTTCTTTTTCCTCCTCCCTCTCTTTTCCTCTTCCTCTTCTCCCCTTTCCTCCTCTCTTCTTCTCTTCCCTCCTCTCCCCTTTCCTCCTCCTCCTTTTCTCTCTCCACCTCCTCTTCTCTTACCTCATCCTCCCTCTCTTTTCCTCTTGCTCCTCTCCCCTTTCCTCCTCCTCCCCTCTTCTCCTCCTCCTCCTCTCCCCTTTCCTCTTCCTTCTCTCCCTTTTCCTCATCCTTCTATCCCCTTTCCTCCTCCTCCTTCTTTTTCCTCCTCCCTCTCTTTTCCTCTTCCTCTTCTCCCCTTTCCTCCTCTCTTCTTCTCTTCCCTCCTCTCCCCTTTCCTCCTCCTCCTTTTCTCTCTCCACCTCCTCTTCTCTCTCCACCTCCTCTTCTCTTACCTCATCCTCCCTCTCTTTTCCTCTTGCTCCTCTCCCCTTTCTTCCTCCTCCTGTCCCTCTTTTCCTCTTCCTCCTCTCCCCTTTCCTTCTCCTCCTTCTGCTTTTCCTTCTCCTTTTCCTCCTCCTCCCTCTCTTTTCCTCTTCCTCCTCTCCCATTTTCCTCTTCTTCCTCTCCCCTTTCCTCCTCCTCTTTTCTTACCTCCTCTTTTCTTACCTCCTCTTTTCTTACCTCCTCCTTCCTCTCTTTTCCTCTTCTTCCTCTCCTCTTTCCTCCTCCTTCTTCTCTTCCCTCCTCCTTCCCTCCTTCACGTTGTATAATCTCTTTCACTGTCTCACTCTCTTTCCACTCTTTCCCTCCTCCTCCTCCTCCCACCTCCTCGTCATGCTGCTGATGCTGTTGATGCTGTGCTCTGTGGAGCATGTGCTCGTGCGTGTGAATCACACGCACGAACGAGTCCTGGCCTCAGCTCTGTCCTTCTCTTCCTCTTCCTCTTCCTCCTTTTCCTACTTCTCCTCCAACTATTCCTCCTCCTTCTCCACCTCTTCCTCCTCCCTCTTCCTCCTACTTCACCTCCTCCTACTTCACCTCCTCCTCCTCCTTCACCTCTTCCTCCTCCTCCTCCTCCTTCACCTCTTCCTCCTCCTCCACCTCTTCCTCCTCCTCCACCTCATCTTCCTCCACCTCTTCTCCTCCTCCTCCTCTCTCTTCCTCCTCCTCCTCCTCTTCCTCCTCCTTCCTCCTCCCCTACTCCATCTCCTCTTCCAACTCCTCTACTTATTCCTCCTCCTTATCCACCTTGTCTTCCTCCTCTTCCTCCTCCACCTCTTTCTCCTCCTCCCCTCCTCCTCCTCCTCCACCTCTTCTTTCTCCTCTTTCCCTTCTCTTCCCTTCCTCCTCTTCCCCTCCTCCCCCTTCCCTCCTCCCCCTTCCTTCACCCCCCCCCTCTATCACCCCCCCTCTTCCTCCTCTCCTCCTCTCCTTCCCTCCTTCTCCCCTCCTCCGCCCTTCCTCTTCCTCCTCCTCCTCCTCCTCCTCTCCCACCTCCTCGGCCAGTGCCGCCGCCCGCCTTCCTCTAAATCATTATTTTCTCGTTTCTGTCGTTGATGGAACTCTTGTGCTGCTGCTGCTGCTGCTGCTGCCCGGCCGGCCGGCCGGCCGCGGGATGGATCCGGGGTATCTACAGGTTTCTCACACTCTCTGAAACCCCCTCTACCCCCCCTCCTCGCCCCCCCCTCTCTCTCTCTCTTTCTCTCTCTCTTTCTCACACACACACACACTCACACACTTTCTCTCCTTTTTTGTCTCCTCTTTCTCTCTCCTCTTTTTGTCTCCTCTTTCTCTTCTCTCTTCCTCTCTCTCCTCTCTCTCTCTCTCTCTCTCTCTCTCTCTCTCTCACACACACACACACACACACACACACTCACACACTCACTTTCTCTCTCTCCTCTTTTTGTCTCCTCTTTTTGTCTCCTCTTTCTCTCCTCTTTCCTCTCTCTCTCTCCCTCTCTCTGCCACACACACACACGCACACACTTTCTCTCTCCTCTTTTTGTCCTCTCTTTCTCTCTGTCCCCTCTTTCTCTATCTCCTCTCTCTCTCCTCACTCCTCTCTCTTTCTTACCTCTCGCTCTATCTCTCCCTCCCCCGTTCCTCCTACCACTTACATTTCTCTTGTTTATTGTTTTGATATTTTTCTTTTTTTCTTTCCTGATTTCTTAGTTTCAGTCCTCCTCCACCTATTCCTCCTCCTCCACCTCCTCTTTCTCCTCCTCCACCTCCTCTTTCTCCTCCTCCCCTCCTTCCCGGCTCCCATTTTCCTTTCCCGTCCCTCCGCCACATCTTGCCATTTCACGTCACCCGAAGGAACCAACCAAGGAAAGAAGGAAGGAAGGAAGACTTCTGCAAGTGATCATTTTGCCAGACTCTACCAGAAGCATTTTGCCAGACTCTACCAGAAGCATTTTCTTCTCCTTCGTTTTCTAAACCCATCAACCTCTTCTCGTCTACTTGGAAGTGCAACCCCGGGAGGCTGGTATTCGGTCTGTGAACCTGGACCGAGATCTGCATCTCTCCAGCAGCTTAGACTGTGTTTCCTTCGCCGTTTTACATGACAACCGCAGACTGATCTTCTGCTAATTTCAGCTGGGGAGAGAGACGATGATGCACTAACAAAACACAAACGTCAGTGTCTACAGTTTCTTTCCTAAGAGATTGTTTCAAGAGCCTGAGGACTCTTGCCGGTCACTGTGGGACAACAGGTTTGAAGTCAAACTCGAGGCAAGAACTCTTATCATAACCTCGCCAAAATTATATATATATATATATATATATATATATATATATATATATATATATATATATATATATATATATATAATTTTTTTTTTTTTTTTTTTTTTTTTTAACTTTGACATTCTTCTCAGCGTATTTTTGGCACTTGAGGTCACGACTAAACTAGACACCTTCCTATAACTCCATTACCAAAGGGCTGCCACATAGACGCCAGAATAAAAATTAGTCTATCTAAAGAAATACCATACGAAGACGGAGACTATTAATACAACTTCCCTCTTCCTACAACCTTACTAATTACATAACAAATCTGTAACAAGCAAAACCTCGTATTAATAAAAGCTCCCTTCTTACATGAAGTTCCTTTAGACCAGCGTTCCCCAACCTGGGGTGCTGAGATCAATTATAGGGTGTGCTGAGAGAGAGAGAGAAGAAAGAGAAAGAGCAAAGAGAGGAAAGAGAAAGAGAGAGGAAGAGGAAAGAGGAGAGAGAGAAGACCACTGAAAAGATGGTGTGACAACATCATTGAAGGGCTTAGAGAGAGAGAGAGAGGAAAGAGAGCAGGGAGAGGAAAGAGAGATAGAGAGGAAGAGGAAAGAGGAGAGAGAGAAGACCACTGAAAAGATGGTGTGACAACATCATTGAAGGGCTTAGGAATCGAGAATCCTCCTTGAAACAAGTATTATAAGAGAGACAGTATGACCGAACTGACTGGAAGAGTAACCATATAGTAAGCGCTGAAACTATCAGTTGTTTTAAAAAACGATTAGACAACTTTATGGATGGGGACGACAGGTGGTGATGGATACGGAGCTGCCTAGTGTAGGCCTTATGGTCTCTTGCAGTCTCCTTCATTCTTATGTTCTTAAGAGGCTGACGTAGACTGACAGGTCGATATGGACCTACCAGGCGGATGATGGGAATTGAGAAGATTACCCAGTTGTTCATATCTGACTTTTTCCAATGCTATTTTATTTTTCTAGGGTGTTCTTATTCCTTCTACAAACAATATTGCCAATTTGTTTCCAGTTCTAAGGAATCAAGAAAACAAATCATCAAGCAATACACTTCAATTATCCTTCTGATAACAAGATAAGGGTGCTGGACTGCTTAGACATGACAACACAGGGTGGGGGTGCTATGGTCGGAAAAGGTTGGGAAACGCTGCTTTAGACGGACTTCTCGCCAACTGCCAATTATATACAAGAGTGCCGCGCGCGTAAAGGGACGGATTCCTTTGCGTTCCTCATTCGCTGCACATTTCCTCTCTCTCTCTCTCTCTCTCTCTCTCTCTCTCTCTCTCTCTCTCTCTCTCTCTCTCTCTCTCTCTCTCTCTCTCTCTCTCTCTCTCTCTCTCTCTCTCTCCTCTCTCTCACTGTCTCTATCTATCTACCTATCTATCTATCTCTATTTGTCTATCTATATCTCTCTCTCTCTCTCTCTCTCTCTCTCTCTCTCTCTCTCTCTCTCCTCTCTCTCTCTCTGTCTCTATCTCCTCTCTCTCTCTGTCTGTATCTATCTATCTATCTACCTATCTCTATTTGTCTATCTATATATCTCTCCCTCTCTCTCTCTCTCTCTCTCTCTCTCTCTCTCTCTCTCTCTCTCTCTCTCTCTCTCTCTCTCTCTCTCTCTCTCTCTCTCTCTCTCTCTCTCTTTCTCTCTCTCTTTCCGGGCTTCACCAGCGAGTGCCTCCGAAGTGGGGAAAGGAGCTTAGTGGGAGTCAGAACGAAATAGGAATAATTAATCACCGGAAAGAGTTGAAGCTTTAATGGCCTCTCGTTTTTCATCTATTGCTTCATTGGCCCAGGCAGACTAATCCGTCGCATCTAATGGAACTCATCCAGTCCAGAGCCGGACTAATGCAACCTGGAACAAATAGACCCATTTCAAATTGACCACAGCCAATCTAACCCAGCCCAACCCAATTTAACCCAGCTCAAACCAACTCAAATCAAACCAAACCAAAACCAACCTAGCCCAAACCCAATCCAAACCCAGCCCAAACCCAACCCAACTCAAACCAAACCCAACTCAAACCAAACCCAAACCAAATCAAACCCAACCCAAACCAAATCAAACCCAATCCAAACCCAGACAATCAAAACCAAAATCAAATCCAAACCAAATCAACCCAAACCAAACCAAACCAAACCAAAATCAAACCCAAACACACACACACACACACACACACACACACACACACACACACACACACACACACACACACACAAATCACAACCGAAACAGTCCAAACCAAACCCAAACCAACCTGAGACGCCCCCACCCAATTCCAACAAACCCGACACAATACAATTTAACTCGAACTGAACAACTCAACCTAACCCAACGCAACCAAACTGATTACAGCTCAACCCAACCCAGCCCAACCCATCCAGCCCAACCCAGCCTAATCCTTCCCAACCCAACCCGACTCAAACTCAACCCAAACCAACCCAACCCAAACAAACTCAAACCAACCCAGACCAACCCAACCCAGCCCAAACCAACCCAGACCAACCCAAACCAGCCCAACCCAACCCAACCCAGCCCAACCCAAACCAACCCAACCCAGCCCAGCCCAACCCAACCCAAACCAACCCAAACCAACCCAAACCAACCCAAACCAACCCAAACCAACCCAGCCCAACCCAGCTCAAACCAACCCAACCCAACCCAACCCAACCCAACCCAGCTCAGCCCAATCCTGTCCAATCCCAGGGACGTCGTGACACAAGCCACTGGGCACGCCCGCCGTCGCCCACGATCCGTCAGCGCGCATTGGCTGAGAGCCCTTCACACCTTCCACGTCCTTATCTCCTCCTTCCCCCCTTCCCGCTTCCTCCTTCCTTCTTCCCCTCCCACACCTCCCCTTCCTCTTCACCCCCTCCCTCTTCACCCCCTCCCCTTCCCTACTTTCTCCTTACCATCTTCAAGTCTCCCCCTTTCTTCCTTCCCCTCCCCCACCCCCTTCCCTCTCCCCCTTCCCCCCTCCTCTTCCCTCTCCCCCGTCCTCTCTCCTCTTCCCTTTCCCCCTTCTTCCCTCCCCTCCCCTTCCTCCTTCCCTCTCACCCCATCACTCTTCCCTCTTCCTCTTTCCCCTTCTTTCTTCCCCCTTCCTCCTTCCCCCTTCCCTCCCCCTCCCCCCTTCCCTCCCCCTCCCCTCTCTTACCTCTCACCCCTACCCCTCTTCCCTCTTCCTCCTTCCCCTTCCTTCTTCCCCCTTGCTCCTTCCCCCCCTCCCCCTCCCCTCTTCCCTCTCACCCCTACCGATCTTCCCTCTTCCACCTTCCCTCTTCTCCCTTTCCCCTCCCCTCTTCTCCCCTCCCTCTTCTCCTTCCCCCCCTTCCTCCTTCCCCCCTTCCTCCTTCCCCCCTTCCTCCTTCCCCCTTGCTGGGGCCTCTTTCTTCCGTCCTTGGGCCGAGTAAGTCTGACGACAACGACGACGAAGCTGTCACCCTCGCCCTCGCTGCCCGTCACCACAATACGTAATCACTCGGCCATTCAGCCATTGTGGGCATTGTGTCAGTGGCACTGAAAGACGAGAGCAAGGACTCTGTCTAAGCTCCTGCCGTTGAAAGAAAAAAAAAGAGAAAGAGAGAGAATGGAAGATCCTGCCGCTGAAAGACAAAAAAAAAAAAAAGAGAGAGAGAGAGAGCGAGAGAGACAGAGAAGAGACAGAGAGAGAGAGAGAGCGAGAGAGACAGAGAGAGAGAGAGAGAGCGAGAGAGACAGAGAGAGAGCGAGAGAGACAGAAGAGACAGAGAGAGAGAAAAATGCTGATGCGATGGACGGCTGCCGAGACTAGGAACAAGAAAGATAAGGACATTTCTTACCAGTCTCGTTGTTAAGCATTAAAGCTTGCCAGATGTCGTTCTGCCTTATGCAGACCCTCCATCTGATCCTGTCTACATATAGATTCTGGTTTTCGATGTTTTCGAGATTCTCTCCCCTGGCTTCCACTATTCCACTAATGTTGTCCCTCCACCCAGAGCCCCGACATGGGTTAGTGCCCCCCCCCCCCACACACACACCACCACTACCACCACCTTCCACATCTGATGGTCACTAGCACGATCCACATGTGACATTCATCCACAAAACAACGTTTATTACACACTTCATTCATACACACAACTCATGATAAATAAATCATAAATTGAAAGTACATTAGGGGGGAATTTGGTTTACCTTCTTTTCATCAAAAGTGCCGCTCCCCCCCCGCCCCCCAAGACGTGCCGCCCCCGGGGCATTGCCCCCCTTCCCCCCCTGCCACTCCCCTTGTCGGGACGCTGACCTCCGCCTCACTCTGGGTCATCCAACTGGTCTTGTTCCTTCAGGTCTCCATTCGTAATATTTTCTTGGATATCTGTTGATGTTCATTCTCTTCATATGACCAAACCATCGTAACTGTCCTTTCTCAATGAATTTAAGAATATTTTCCATTCCTAATAAGGACATTAGGAAAGAAAAATACAATGGCAGTGACACTCCATGTTGTAAAGGACGAAGATATTCTGTCCCCGTAGTCTGCTGAGGTCATGGACTCAAAAATATAATGAAATTGAGAAAGAAAAATACGTAAAGTTGTAGCAAGCTAAACGTCGCACTAATAAAGGTTCCGTTCTCACATGGTGTTTATTTTAATAGATAAAAAGGATTACAAAGGAGGGGCATACCGACAGGAGACCTTTTGGTCCATAACTCGGTCGGATACGAAAAAATTATAATGATAAATAAATAAGTAAATAAAATTATGATGATATAAATAATAAATAGGTAAAGTTAATAAACAAGCACGTAAAATATTAAATAATAAATTGACAGATAAATAATAATAAATAATAATGAAGCAAATAATACCAAACAAACAGACAAATAATAACAAACAAATAAATAACATAAAATTATATATTGTATGTCGCATGCTATTTGGCTAGTAAACTAAACTAAGATGGTTACACGCTTTAATTTAGCCACTTCCTCTTCTCCCCTCGCCATATAAGGAATAAAAGCCTTTATATAACTTATTACCTTGATTGCCTTTGACTTGAGAAATGCGGCGGGATTGAGGGATGACCCTGCGTCCACAGGACGAGGCGGGAGGGGCGGTTAGATCTTTTTAATTGTGTATAAAGTGGGTGTATCCCATGAAATGGCCACCCACCTACAAAGGGGAAAGGGCCTCTAGTATTAATTAATTAATTACCAAACCTTTGTTTTGTTAGTTTGGAAAGCTTAACATGGTTTTTTTATTTTTTTTTTTTTTTTTTTTTTTTTTTTTAGAAATCGCAACAAGAACAGACTGTAGAGGAGAGAGTGATGAAAGATGTATATAATGTAGTGAAGTCTGATTTATTACTCGACGATTACTGTATTTAGTAATGACATTAACTCGTACCATACAATGAGCATCGTAAGATCACCCTTGTCGTTTGTGTGGTCCTCCGTACTGCGTGCGAGCGCTACGTGGGTGGGTGCGTGTGCATATGTGATTCACCATGGTCTTGGATCACGTGTTGGACTCGTGATCGACAGCTGCTATCCTCCCGGAAGAGAGAGCTCAGAGGTCATATATAACCGATCTATGGGTAATGCTGTGACCTTACACACACACACACACACACACACACACACACACACACACACACACACACACACACAACCCCCGCTCACGAGAGATGGAGTAACGACTCGCAGCGCAGCGATACTGAAATTATTTCAGCCCTGGGTGGGATTCGAATCCTGGAACGCCGTAGTGGCGGCCGGGATCCCTACCACTGCGCCCTCGAATTTATTCAGCTGCATGTTTGGATTCGAAATAATAGAGAGACGGGACTTGTTTTGTCTCTACCCTTCTCCCTCTCCTTCCCTCTCCCTCTCCTTCCCTCTCCCTACCTATCCGTTCCCGCTTCCTTCCCTTCCCTTCCCTCCCTCTCCCCTTCCTACCTACCTACCCACTCCCCCTCTCCCTCTCTCCCCTTTCCTCCCCCTCTCCCCTCCCAACCTACCCACTACCCCTACTTCTCTCCCCTTCCCTCCCCCTCTCCCCTCCCAACCTACCCACTCCCTTTCCCTCCCCTTCCCTCACCCTCTCCCTCCCTTCCCCTTTAGGTCGCCAACATAGGGATTTAGGTCAAATCTCTGCCATTTTGAAGATTTATGTCTAGGTTTAGGGTTTAGGATCTTTTATAAATTCCCTGGAAGAGGGAGGCAACTGCGGACAAAGGAGTCTGGAAAAGCACCATTTGAAGACGAAGTCCTTATTTGTATAACGTCTCTCTTATTCCTGCATTTGATAAAGTTCAAATGAGCGAAACGCTGTGAGGACATAGGCAAGAACTGGTACGAGTATACCAACAGATTGGTTAACGAATGGAATAGACTTAGTGACCACGTAGTGAGCGATGAAACTGTTGTAAAAAATTAGATACTTTATAGATGGGGATGACCGGTGGTAATGGACATGGAACTGCCTAGTGTAGGCCTTATGGTCTATTGCAGTCTCCTCCATTATCATGTACAGTAGATTTCCTCTCCTAGTGGTTTTCCTCTCCTAGTGGTTTTCCTGGCTGACTACGAATCATAGTCAGCTCCGTGGTTATTGCCGGCTTTCTAGATATTAAGATGTTCCTAGAAAGGAATCCTAGAGGCTACAGATCTAGCCCCTGAAGCATGGTGACCCTGCCTGTCTTCAACTTGTACACATCACGATAACCACGTGGCATGGAACGCGCGTCAGGTCACACACAGGGGTAGACCTGACGCGACTTTGACAGTGCGATCCTGCTTGACCCGACCTAACCTAATCCAGTGTAATTATGTAATTATGCACCACGGGTGCCCACGCGGTTTATATATCGGCTCTTGCCGCATGGAAAAACAGTTCACCCTTACCTTAATAAAGGAGACGAACTCACCAAAACCTCTCTCTCTTCTCATAGTAACATCGCTACGAACTCATGACTGACTGTTTCATATCCTTGAGGCAGATTTGATTAACCTTATCGTTGTGGCAAATCCCGTAATGGATTGTATTCTGCCGTACTCCAGTCCATTTCAATGAGCTGCGTTTGTGAGTCATTAATTCACCCAGTTTCGGTTTTTTAGTATTGAATAGCTTCTCCACGACTTCTTTATTGATACTTTTGTTTATTTTTCATTATTTAAATGAAAGTTTAGATTTAGTTAAGACACGAAGAAACAACTTTGGCAACCGCGTAGTCAACGAATGGAACCAACTTCTAGCAGTCAAGAATTTTAAGATTCATTTAGTGTTTCGTTAATTATTATGACACCAGAAGGCCCTTCAAGATGGACGTCAGGTAGAATCATCTCCTCGGTGCTTGTCTACAGAACTCAACACTAATTTTCCATCTGGAGGTGCAGCCCCGAGGGGCTGATACTCGGTTTTTGAACATGGCCTCAAGATTTCTGTCAACTTCGATTTTTTTTTTTTTTTTTTTTTTTTTTTTTTTTTTACATAGAGGATTAAACCAGCGACTAATCTCCTCCTCCTGCTACTATAAACCGGTAACATACAGGAAACAGATTCATACTACGAGTAATGCAACGCAAACAACCATTCTAAGTTTCTTCGGGGAAAGATCTATGGGAGCGGTCAAAGAGCGTTACCAGCCAGTGTAGGTCCGAGCCCACACTAAGCCTCGTGCAGAGCTGCATGAGGCAGTTCGCAGTGTGGACACTCGCCTCGGCGCTGTACTCAACACTGCCAACTGCCTCATGCAGCGCTGGACGAGGCTCACTAGCATGGAAACCGAGGTGATACCGTATAGTCAAGGGAAAAATGTGTGGTTGTGTGTGAACGCCTGCTTTGACTTACATTGTAATTAAACCGCTGGTGTGAACAGTGACTGTGGGTTTCCATTGAGTGAAATTCGAAGCAACAATTATTATTAATGATAATAGTATTCATTAATTGTATTTATCTGAATTATTTTCTACTTGTATATTTATTGACCTAAATCGTTTTATTGTTTTACTTTTCCTTTATCGGTAGGGCCCAATGACGGGTGCCTGCTCATGGTATTCGTGTAAGATGGACGTGGGAGGGAATCTTCTCCCTCCTATCTTCAAAACCCGTCAACATCCTCGCCTCTATTTACGAGAACAGTCCAGAGAGGCTGACACTCGGTCCTCGGACGAGACCCAGAATATTTTTTAAATTTTGTTGTATTTCCTCCACCTTTGTACAACAGGAGAGATAATAATAGGCGATGGCTTCCTCTCCAAAACTACTACAGCATAGGAAAATCCAGAGAATATTCCCTGAGATCTATGGAAGAGCCTGAGGACCGGTGCCGGCCCCTGTGGGGCAGCGGGTATTCAGTCAAGAAAATTGAAAGCAACAATTATTCCTCCATAT
Organism: Oratosquilla oratoria; assembly: GCF_046742065.1. Lineage (NCBI taxonomy): Eukaryota > Metazoa > Arthropoda > Malacostraca > Stomatopoda > Squillidae > Oratosquilla > Oratosquilla oratoria. The sequence goes on from NC_134801.1 coordinate 59,235,635, forward strand.
ACTTTTTTTATTTGTTTTATTTATTTATTTATTTTATTATTTATTAGGGGATGGTTCGAATTCTGCCACCGGCGAAGTTGAACCAAGGATATGGCTCATTAAATTCCACGCTACAAAACCCTCTGTGAGGGGCACCGTCCTAGCCTGCCAGTAGGGGGAGTTTGTGACAGCCTTAGCATATGATCGTATCATCATTATTTGTTTATTCATTTATTTATTTGTTTTGTATTTATTTTTATCTATTTATTTCTAATTATCTTTATTTATTTATCTGTATTTATTTTCATTTATTTATCTATTAATATATTTTTGTTTATTTATCTATTAATATATTTTATTATTTATTTATTTATTTATTTATTTTTTTTATTTTTTTATTTTTTTATTTTTTTATTTTGTTGTTGTGTACCAAGTTTTCATATGGTCTCGAAGGTCGCTTGCCTGGTTGCTTTTTCCCTCGCAGTAACTGGCTGTAAATCTCCCTCTTGTCATTCCCTCTGGTCCTCCACCTTCTTTCTCCTACCTCCTCAAGGGAGCTCTTCCTGCGCAATGAGCCTCCTCACCTCCCCCTTCTTCCTCCTCCTTCCTATTCCTACTTCCTTCTCCTTCTCCTCTTTGTTCACCCTCTGCTCCTCCTCCTCCTCATTCATCCCTCCTTCGTCCCTCCTCCTTCTGACTTCCATCTCCTTCTTCCCTCATCCTTTCTCCTCCTCCTTCCTTCCTCTCCTCTTCCTCCTTCCTTCCTCTCCTCTTCCTCCTTCCTTCCTCCTCCTCTTCCTCCTTCCTCCCTCCTCATCTTCCTCTCTCTTCCTCATTCTCCCTCCTCCTCACCTCCCCTTCTTCCTCCTTCCTCCTCTTCCTACTCCTCCTCACCTTATCCTCCTCCTCCCTCCTCCTCTTCCTACTCCTCCTCCTTCCTATTCCTACTTCCTTCTCCTCCTTCTGCCCTCCACCTCCTTCCTCTTCCTCCTCCTCTTCTTCCTCCCTCCTCCTCTCTGGTCCCTCGTCCCTCGTCCCTACTTCTCTTCCTCCTTCCTCTCTCATCTTCCTCCTTCCTCCTCTCTTCTCTCTGAGCAGATCATTAAGTTGGTCTATTGTACCTTTGTGCTTTGCCACTAATTAACCCACCCGCCTTTCCCTCTCCTCCGCTCTCCCACCTCCCCCGTCTTCGGCACGACTCCGAACTCCCTGATGACGAACGTGGCGGCACACTAGGCTAGCATGCTATTTGATTTTGCTACTTGCTTTTGCTACTTGCTTTTGAGTAGAAACGACTACGGTTACAATGTTCTAGACAAGAACGTCTCAGCAATGTGTCTAACATTCGTATTCTAGATTTAACTTTTCTTAGCTCGTCATTCAGATTCTCATTAGGTGACGCAAAAGTAATTTGACTTTTGGAAATTTTGAAAAAAAAAAAAATCGTCACTGAAGTTGTTTCGACTCAAACGGAGTAGCAAAAGCAAATAGCACGCTAGCGAGAAATGCCTAGTATGCCACCACCATTACTTGTAGCCCAGCGTCCTGGGCTTTGAAATGGATTTTGGGATGTTAGCAAAAGCAAGTAGCATGCTAGGGAGAAATGCTTAGTGTGCCGTCACCCAACCTTCCTCCTCAGCCTTGGAGAGTTCTGGGCTTTGAAGTGGATTTTGGAGCGGTAGCAAAAGCAAGTAGCATGCTAGCGAGAAATGCTTAGTGTGCCGTCACCCAGCGTTCCTCCTCAGCCTTGGAGAGTCCTGGGCTTTGAAGTGGATTTTGGGATGTTAGTAAAAGCAAGTACCATGCTAGCGAGAAATGCTTAGTGTGCCATCACCCAGCGTTCCTCCTCAGCCTTGGAGGGATTTGGGCCTGAAGTGGATTTTGGAGCGGTAGCAAAAGCAAGTAGCATGCTAGCGAGAAAGGCTTAGTGTGCCGTCACCCAGCGTTCCTCCTCAGCCTTGAAGGGATTTGGGCCTGAAGTGGATTTTGGAGCGGTAGCAAAAGCAAGTATCATGCTAGCGAGAAATGCTTAGTGTGCCGTCACCCAGGGTTCCTGTACAACCTTGGAGGGTCCTCCTTAAGTGGATTTTGGAGCGGTAGCAAAAGCAAGTAGCATGCTAGCGAGAAATGCTTAGTGTGCCGTCACCCAGCGATCCTGCTCAACCTTGGAAGGTCCTAGACCTTGAAGTGACTTTTGGGATGTTAGCAAAAGCAAGTAGCATGCTAGCGAGAATTGCTTAGTGTGTCGTCGCCCAGCGTTCCTTTACAACCTTGGAGATTCCTGAGGCTTGAAGTGGATTTTGGAGCGGTAGCAAAAGCAAATAGCATGCTAGGGAGAAATGCCTAGTGTGCGACCACCATTACTTGTAGCCCAGAGCCCTGGGCCTTGAAATGGATTTTGGGACGGTAGCAAAAGCAAGTAGCATGCTAGCGAGAAGTGCTTAGTGAGCCGTCACCCAGCCCTCCTCAACCTTGGAGAGTCCTGGGCCTTCAAGGGGGACCTCAGTGTGAGGAGGACCTCAGCCTTCAGTCAAGAGTTTTTCCCCCTTATCCTCAATCCTCTGCCCCTGATTGGTTGAAAGGACGAATTCAGTCTACCACATCATTGCTATTGGGCAAATGTATTGTAATGATGATATGGTTTAACGTCACAAACTCCCCCATATCGGGGGGCTAGGACGGGGCACCTCACAGAGGGCTTTGTAGCGTGGAATTTAATTAATCATTCCCTTGGTTCAACTTCGCCGGTGGCAGGATTCGAACCGCCATCCCCTCGTCCTTCGCCGCAAGTAACGACGCCCTAACCTGCTCAGCCAGTGAACTTCAAATGTATTGTATTTGTTCAATAAATAACAAAAAAGTGTTTTTGCGTCCGTTGGTTCGTGTTCTTTGCTGTTAAAGAATCAGAAGGACAAATCCAAAATGGATAGACAAAAAAAAAAAAAAAAAAAAAAAATCTTTTGAGAGAGTCTGTGATGTACAAAAGGTCTTCTCGTGTTCATTAAGAGTTTGATTAGAGAGGGTCTTCTTCTTCTTCCTTTTCTTCTTCCTTTTCTTCTTCCCTTCTTCTTTTTCCTTTTCTTCTTTCTTTCTTCTTCTCTCTCTTTTCTTTGTCTTGTTCTTAATCTTCTTGCTTCCTGCTTTATAAGGCAAAAGAGGCCTTTGGTATATTGATATATAGATAATTTTTTCCTATGGGCACAGCCAGTATTGTCTATATATACATACATATATATATATATATATATATGTATATATATATATATATGTATATATATATATATATGTATATATATATATATATATATATATATATATTTGGGAGAGGATGAGGATGTACAAACTTCACTAATGACTCGTTGTTGCTGAGCACAGCTAATTTTTGTTTATCCTGAGAAGTCCTTTGGCAAATATCGCTAATGAAGGAAAAAGATAATTACCTTGGTCGTCACCAGCACCCAGGCTCTCAGACTTCGTGGTTGTTATATTTAATTTGTGAGTACGGAATCTAAGCATTATTGCATGTAGTGATTAAGGCTGTTTTTCCTTGTGCCGGAAATGGAATTTAAAAAATATTGTGTTCAATGCTGTCCTTTATTTATCTATTTTTTGTGTCGTTACTTGCGGTGAAGGTCGAGAGGATGGCGGTTCGAATCCTGCCACCGGCGAAGTTGAACTAAGGGCATGGTTCGTTAAACTCCACGATACAAAGTCCTCTGTGAGGGGTACCGTCCTAGCCTTCTGATAGGGGGGCGTTTGTGACGTTAAACCATATCATATCATTCTTTTAGTCCAAGATTTGTAGTTCACTGCAGGACCGGCCTATCCCCCTCGGGGACGATACAACATCTGCCTCAGTGCGGTAGCTTAGTAAGGTTATAGGTAATGTGAACTTGCTTGATAAGTTTCAAAAAGAGTAGTAATGGTTCTGATTACGAATGTAATTACAACCAGATTGACGTAGTGGATTTAAATTGGACAAATTTAGATTTAAGAAGGAAGCAGGCAAGAACTGTTTGACCAACAGAGTGATTAACGAATGGAATAGACTTACGGTGGTATTCTTAAAAAAAAAATCTTTCCTTATATAAATCTTATATAAATCCTTGGAAGAGAAAGATTTGAATAAGGATTTTTTTTAAGAATGCAACCGTAAGAATATTATGGTGGTATTCTTAAAAAAATTTATATAAATCTTTCCTTTCCAAGGATTTATATAAGATGTATATAAGGAAAGATTTTGAAACATTTGGTTTTAAGAGAAAATTAGGTAACTTTATGGATGAAAGGTGATAAGAGACATGGAACTATCAAGTGTAAGCCTTATTGTATCTTGCAGTCTCCTCCATGCTTATATTCTTGTTTACTGGTATACGACACCTCTGTGATCCGCCATTGCAGAGAAGGGTTGGAAAGCTTAGCAATTGTTGGGGATTGAACTCAGACCTCTACTTTCAAGACAAGAACTTCGTTTTTCTACGCTGGTTCTAGCGAGATTAAATATGGTATTTTATTTATTATTATTATTACTATTATTATTATTATTATTATTATTTTTATTATTATCATTATTATTATTATTTTATTTATTATTATTATTACTATTTAAGCAAGATCGCTGGCTGAGCAGGTTAGGGCGTCGTTATCTGCGGCGAAGGTCGAGGGGATGGCGGTTCGAACCCGGCCACCGGCGAAGTTGAACCAAGGGCATGGTTCATTAAATTCCACGATACAAAGTCTTCTGTGAGAGGCACCGTCCTAGCCTTCCGATAGGGGGGAGTTGTGACGTTAAACTATATCATCATCATATTATTATTATTATTATATTGTTATTGTTATTACTATTATTATACTTTTTATCAATTTATTTTATTTCATTTATTTATTCATTTATTTATTTTTATTATTATTATTTTTTTCACACATTAACTTGGGTAAACTAGCTTTCTTATTAGAAGAAATCAGACTTGTTTTCTGTCTGGTAAAGCTGCCATCTTCTGCAGAAAAACATCCATTGTTTCTTCAGATAGAAGTTTAAGAAAATTCTTTGTAGTCGTCTCCGCTTTGTTCCTCTACCATCCTCCCTCCTCTCTCTCTCTCTCTCTCTCTCTCTCTCTCTCTCTCTCTCTCTCTCTCTCTCTCTCCCTCTCTCTCTCTCCCTCTCTCTCTTCTCTCTCTCTCTCTCTCTCCCGCTCTCTTTCTCTCCCTCTCTTCTCTCTCTCTGTCTCCCACTCCACCTCTCCTCTCTCTCTGTCTCCCACTCCACCTCTCCTCTCCCCCTCTCCTCCCTCCTCTCTCTCTCTCCCCCTCTCCTCCCTCCCTTCCTCCCTCTCCCCCTCTCCTCCCTCCCTTCCTCCCTCTCTTCTCCCTCTCTTCCTCCCTTCCTCCCTCTCTTCTCCCTCTCTTCCTCCCTCTCTCTTCTCTCTCCTCCCTCCCTCTCTCCCTTTCTCCCCCTCCCCCTCTCTCCCCCTCTCCTCACTCTCTCTTTCTCTTTCTCTTTCTCCTCTTTTCTCTTTCCTTCCCCCCTCTCTCCTTCTCTCTCTCTCTCTACTATCTCCTCTCTCCTCTCTTCCCTCATTCCTCCTTTTCTCTCTCCTCTCTTTCCCCTCTCTCCTCCCTCTCCCCTCTCTCCCTCTCTCCTCCCCCTCTCCTCTCTCCTCCCCCTCTCTCTCTCTCTCTCCTCTCCCCTCCCATCTCTCCCTCTCTTTCCCCCCTCTCTCTTTATTTTGTTTTCTGTCCAAAGAATATCTGGGCAAGTTACGTTCGAATGTTGATTAGATACTTCCGGAGGGCTGTCCCAATGCCCAAGGAAAATGTCGTAACGTCTCGAGATGAAGGAATGTGGAACCCGATGCAGATTCGGGGATTTTTGTCCTTTGGGGTTTTGTCGGCATTGCGAGATGGACGCTGGCGATGAATGTTGATGGTTTAATTTGGTTTTACGTTACAAACTCCCCCTATTAGGAGGCCAGTACGGTGCCCCTCACAAAGAACTTTAATGGCGTGGAATTTAATGAAACATGATTTTGGTTCAACTTCGCCGGTGGCAGGGTTCGAACTGCCGTACCTTCGACCTTCGTCGCAAGTAACGACGTACTAATCCAAGAGATTTCCCCCCCCCCCTTATAAGGGGGGTAGCTAAGCCAGGGGCACGTACTTACTCCCATCCAATCCACTCTCCTCCACCCCCTCCACCCCTCCACCCCTCCACCACCCCCTCCACCACCCCCTCCACCCCTCTCATGGATGACGGGTCATCCCTGGATTCGCCAACGGCCCTGGGTCAAACGCAGTGCAGTAAGACACAGTGCATCTACAGCAAGGCCGCTTCACTTAATCGGCGACCCCCACCACTCTCTGACCCCTCATGCAGAAAAAGAGAATCGTGGAGAAATCTCTTCGAGCTGCGTCAAAATATTATTCACACATTATATATATATATATATATATATATATGTATGTATATATATATATATATAATATATATATATATATGTGTGTGTGTGTGTGTGTGTGTGTGTGTGTGTGTGTACATATATGTATAGTGAGCGAGGGAGAGAAGGAGGGTGGAAGTATATGTGCTCAACTATTTCAAAATCGTATTCGATTTTTTATTCATTTTTTTAACGATTAGTAGATAAGTGCCCATAACTTCATGCAGTTATTTATGAAACCAATATTTTTTTCAAATTGAAGCAAGGCAAAATTATCAAATTGTCATGGCAATCTACTTAAAAGCTATGTAAGGGGCATTGTATATATTTGTTCTTTTCTGTTATAGTGAGCGCAACAATTATTTATGGTATTATAAATTATCTTAATTAAGAGAGAAATGCCTCTTTAGTGGCAAGACGAATTTACTTTTTATTTTACTTTTTACTACTTTTCTAATTTATTTATCCATACAGATTGGTTTATGTATCTATATTATTCAATTTATATATATATATATTTTTTTTTTTTGTGACATGATTTCATTCTACTAAGGAGTGAAACTATCTGGAGTTCATCATAAAGCTTCGGTTACCATTTCACCTCGCTTCGTTTATATCTGCTATAACGATACATCTTCCCCACCGTGCCCTGACCGTCTTCACAGCTGCCGCGATTACTTACCTCTCTCCGTGTGCCTTTTTGTACCCACGGCAGCTGCTGCCTGCCACTCCTTCCCTGTGCCGGACACTGTTCGTGATGCAAGCCCTGTCACGTGGCATTAGTGCCACTGTTACCGCCTCTGAGACTCGGGAGCCTGTGGTGCTTAAAATCTTGTATTGTTTGGCCTCCGTCGCGTCGCCACCGTTGTTGGGACACATAAGCCACTTGCCTTTTGTTTGTTTATAGTCCTCCTGCACTGTGAGCACAGAGCTCTGGTTTGTTGATACGAAGAGAGCACTGCTGGTGAGTGTCCCATACTCAGCAGTTTTACTCAAACCGGGGGTCCCCGGACTCCTGGAGGGCCGCGGAAACCTACCAAAAGGTCCGTAGGATGAGGAATTCAAAATGCTACTTTATTCCTCATTTTATAAGTATACACGGATTTATTTTATTTTTGTGTCATGTTTTTACTGTGAAAACAATCTGATATTAAACACCAATTCCTGTGAAAAGAAAACGTTTTATCAAATATTCTTATATACCAATGTACATACATATACATACATATACCAAGGCTTTTTTCCCCTTACAAGGGAGGTAGCCAAAAAACAAAGATATAAAGACCATTCCCACCCATTCCATCTCCACTACACTCCACTCCCCTCCACCCTCCACCTTCCCTCCCATCCTGGCACCAATGTAAAATGACTAAATCTTATCTAATCATCTAGGAGCCTTTGAAAGTATATGTCGATGTAAGGGATCCACAAAGCTTGAAAGGCTAAGAAACACCGAGTGCACTGCATCTACTATATAGACCAGTGGTAAGCAGAGCCTTTACATGCCTAAGTGGTGGCCCCAGGGTAAGTTCCCACCTCCGCCAAAACCGCAAATCAACTGAGCATGGATAAACAAATGAAAAAGAAAATGTAGATATTTTGAGTCAAACTTAACCATTTTTTCATGTAGACATTTTAGCTATTGACTTGTGAAATAATTTAACAGATTTCATAATTTGTGTTTAATGTCCCTATTAAAGAAAAGGCAAGGGGAAAAGATTTCATATTTTTTGTTCTAACGCACAAATCGTCGGAAACTTAAGTTATCCAGGGCTTCTTTGACCTTTTATATTATCATTATTTTGTCAGACTTGTGGGCGGGAAGGCCAGGCTAGAATTACCGCCCCCGGACATAAGCGCGCACACACACACACACACACACACACACACACACACACACACACACACACACGACTCGTAGCGCAGTGGTTAGAGTTCCTGGCTGCTACTACGGCGGTCCGGGTTCGAATCCCGCCCAGGATTGAAATAACTTCAGTATCATTGCGCTACTAGTCGTTACTCCAACTCGTGGCCGGGGAGTTGTGTGTGTATGTGTGTGTTTTTAAGGTCGCCGCACTACCTATAGATCGGTCATATATGAGCTCTGAGCTCTCTTCCGGAAGGGTAATAGCTGTCGATCACGAGTCTGACACGTGATCCAAGACAATAGTGAATCACACATGAAGGTACCTTCTTGAGGCGATCCTGAAGGACGGACGTGTAGGAAGGAATCGTCTTCCCTCTCCTTGTCTTCAAATCCCATCAACACCCGTCACCCCCTACCTTCAGGTGCAATCGTGAGGGGTTGGATTTCGGTTCCCTGACCAGACCCGAGATCTCTGTTTTTATTTCTTTCACGAAAAGAGAATTCCTCCTCCCTTCCCTCCTCCCTTCCCTCCTCCACCTCCTCCCCTCCTTTCCCTCCTCCTCCACCTCCTCCCCTCCCTCCTCCCCCTTCTCCTCCTCCCCTTCCTTCCCTCCCCCTCCTCCCCTCCTCCCCTCCACCTCTCCTTCCCCTCTCGCCCCTCCCTCCCTTCCTCTCTCCCCTTACTCCTTCCCATCCTACTCCCTCTTCCTCCTCCTCCTCCTCCTCCTCCTCCTTCACCCCCTCCTCCTCCTCCTCCTTCACCCCCTCCTCCTCCTCCTCCTTCACCCCCTCCTCCTCCTCCTCCTTCACCCCCTCCTCCTCCTCCCCCTCTTCTATTCCTCCCCCTTCTCCTCCTCCTCCTCCTACTCCTCCTTCTCTCCCTCCTCCCCTGCCTTCTCTTACTCTATCTACTCCTCCTCCTCGTCCTCTTCCTTCCAGCAGATGTTACAGAAACAGGTTGACACTAATCCAACAAAAGTAACAGTCTTAACTTTTTTTTTCTTTTCCGGAAAGATCTATGGGGGGCTTGGGGACCTTTGACGGCTACTCTGGGGCCGCGGATGTCCAGACTATGAAACTCGAGCAACAAACATTATCATTACATCCACATTTTCGATTATATAGTAATATAACTAGATAGCCGACCGATTTAGAGCGTCTCTACTTGCGGCGGAGGTCGAGGTGGCGGTAGTTCGAACCCTGCCGCTAGCGAGTTGGACCAAGGGTATGGTGTTTTAGATTCCACGGTATGAAGTCTTTTGTAAGGGGCACCGTCCTAGCCACCTGATAGAGTGAGTTCGCGGTGTTAAACGGAATTGTCAGTAATGTAACTCTCTGTGAGTTAGATGATACGGTACTTGCTCTAGAAGCTGTAAATCGACAGAGATATCTTTGTCCTATAGACTCGGATATCTAGAAAACTGTAAACGAAGAATTAGTTTTAGGTCAAAGAAGTGATGCTGAAGAATCTATTGGATTAGTGTCTGCGGTGGTGACCAAGGAAAAGACGAAGAAAATGAAGAAAAGAAGGAACGCGAAGAAGAAGAAGAAGAAGATGAAGGAAAGGGAGAAAGAACGCGAAGAAGAAGAAGAAAAAGGAGACGAGAAAGGAGGGGAAACCATGAGAAAGTGATAAAAAAGTGGGAAAAGAAAGGAGAAACGAGGGGAACAGAGGGGAAGAAGAGAAGAGAAAGAGGGGAAGAAGAGAAGAGGAAGATGGAGAAGCAGAATAAGAAGAGGGGAAAGAAGAGGAAAAGGGAAGAGAGAAAGAAGAGAAATTAGGAAGAAGAGGTAAGAAGTGAAAGGAGAAAACGAGGACGAGGAGGAAGAAGTGGAGAAAACGAGGAAGAAGAGGAAGTTGAGGAAAAGGAAGAATTAAAGGTGTAGGAGCAGGAAGAGAGGAGGAGGGAGAAGACAGTTGAGGAGATGAGGAAGAGGAGGAAAAAGAAGTGGACGAAGATGAAGACGAAAAAGCGGAGGAACAGGAGGAAGTAGGATGAGGAGGGAAATGAGGAAGAAAAGGAAGACAAGGAAGAAGACAAGAAGGGAAATGAGTGATAAGGCAAGGACCAAGACGAGGAAAAAGAAAAAAGAACAAGATGATGAAAAAGACAAGAAAGAGGTAAAGGAAGGAGAAAAAGTGGAGGAAGATGGGGAGAAAAGAGGAGGAAAAAGAGGAGGTACAAGAATAGGGAGAGGAAGAAAATATGAAGACAAGAAGGAAAAGGAGGGATAAGGCAAGAAGCAAGACGAGGGAAAAGGCAAGAAAGAGGAAGAGAAAGAAGATGAGGAGAAGAGGAGAGGAAAAGAGGAGAAAAAAGACGAGGTAGAATAATAGGAATAGGAAGAAGAAAAGATGAAGAAAAAAATTGAGGGAGATTGGAAAAAAAAAAAAATGGAAGCAGACCACAATACAAGTGTCCCAAAACAGTTTCCTAACCAACCATTGGCGACCTTCACCAGGATACCACGGAAATAAGTAGAATTGTCTGAGACCATATTAAAAAAAAGAAAAAAACAACAAAAAAACTGACGCCCAGCAAAAATGGTGTCAACGCTGACAACCCATAAGGCAGAGGTCTCCGGATGAATAAAATCGTCTGGCGGCAGTCAGAATTGAATATAAGTGCCGCCCGCCAAGGAGGGGCTTAAGCGAGAGCCTCTGGCGTTGGTCGAGATGACTCTTGTTTGATTAACGGTTTCAGAACCACCCACAGTGATTTCAGTGTCTCGGCCTCAACCTCCTTCTCAGCCTCCTCCTCCTCTCCTCCTCCTCTCCTCCTCCTCTCCTCCTCCTCTCCTCCTCCTCTCCTCCTCCTCTCCTCCTCTTCCTCCTCCTCCTCCTCATCCTCCTCCTCCTCCTCAGCCTCCTCCTCCATCCTCTGTCCCCTCCCCTCCCTCTCTCCCCTCTCCTCCTCTCTCCCCTTTCCTACTCTGTCCCCTTTCCTCCTCTGTCCCCTCCCTCCCTCTCTCTCCTCCTTTTCCTCCTTCTGTCTCTCTCTCTCTCTCTCTCTCTCTCTCTCTCTCTCTCTCTCTCTCTCTCTGTCTCTCTATCTCTCTCTCTCTCTCTCTTTCCCTCCCGTGTTCCCTCCTTTTCCACGTCCTCCTTATCTTCCTCCTCCTCCCCTTCCTCTACTTTTTCTTTGTCTTCCTTTACTTCTTCCTCTCCTTATTTTTTCGTTTTCTCTTACATTCTTCTCGTTTTCTTCCTTGTCTTCTCGTTTTCTATTTCTTTCTCCTCTTCCTCCACCTTTTCTTCATCTTACTCCACTTATTCCTCTTCCTCGTCTTCTCCCTTGCCTTCTTTCGCCTCTTTTTCTCTCCTTTTCTCCACATGTTCCTCCACTTTTTCTTCTTACTCTACTTCCACCTCCTCCTCTTCTTTGTCTTTTCCCTCATCTTCTTGTATTTTTCCTTGTTTTCTTCCTCTTCCTCCTCCTCCTTTTCTTCTTCCTCTTCCTATACTTTTTCGTCTTCATCTTTGTCCACTTCTTTCTCCTCCTCTTCCTCGCCTTTAACTTTTCTTCTTTCTTCTCGTTTTCCTCCTCTTCTCTTCTGTTCCTACACCTTTACTTCTTCCTCGTTTTCTCTTCCTCTTCTCCTTTCACTTCTTACCTCTCTTCCTCATCTTTCTTCTTTTTCTCCCGTCCCTCTTCTTTTTCTTATTCTCCCTCTTCTTTTTTCCCTCCTTTTCTTCTTCCCTTCTTCCCTTTTCTTCTTTTCTTTTCCCCCTCTTTCACTTTCTTTTCCGTTTTCTTCCACTTTCTTACCACCTCTCTCTTGGTTTTCCTCTTTCTCGTCTCCATTTTCTTCCCCTTCTTCGTGTTCTTTCATTTCTTTATTTCCTTCGCCTTCTCCTGGGCTCACCACTTAGCACCGGTCTGGCACTAACCCACAGACTCTTCACCATCACCTTCTTGACCTAAGAATAATTCTTCGTCTACAGATTCCGCAATCGTTTAGTTAATGGCCCGTCTCGAACGGACTCCAACGGAACATTTTCGGTCACAAGAACAGTTACTGTTTACTTTTACATCAGCTGCTGGTAGGCCGTAGTTAGCATTACTGTTATAACATGGGCGGCAGATGGACCCCTAGCTGCTTACTCATCCAGGCATTGTGATGCAGTTGTATTTGCTATTGATGAAGATTCAAATGGAGAACTGTTGATGACCATTATGATAATCTTCCTTAATTAATTTTCACTCCTGCACATGATTAAATATATATTATGTAAACTGTTTCTGGTATAGGATTATTAGAGAATATTGTTCACAAGAGATCTGGTACGAATAAAGTAAATTGTACAGCTTCTTCGTTCGAAAATTGGTTCTAACTATGGCTTCGATTACTTGTTATAGGTTTTGAACATTTTCTAATATTTTCTTATATCAATGCCATAAAAGTCTTCAATTTTTGTGGCCAATAATGTCGGTATTATCACAAAATAAGGATTGATTTTTTGATGACATTTCAATTAAATAACTACGACCAGACTCAAAGTTCACATAAACCAGTCAACTTCTTCTAAAGCCAATATACTTAAAGTGACTTAAGGAATATTGTGATCGTAGTTTCTTCAACCAATCAAACGAGTCCCTAATAGTTGCAAGAATTGTGCCTAGTTTGAAAGGGAATTTTAAGTATGATGTTCTAAGTACACACAATAAGAAAAAGAATAACGGTGGTCTTCTTTAGAAAAATATTTCCTTATATAAATCTTGTAAAAATCCTCGGAAGGGAAAGATTTATATAAGGAAAGATTTTTTTATTTTTATTTATTTCTATTTATTTATTCATTTTATTTTATTATTATCATATTTTTTTTTTTATAAAAAAAATACCACCGTAAGAATTTTATGGTGGTATTCTTAAAAAAATCTCTTATATAAATCTTTCCCTTCCAAGGATTTATATAAGATTTATACAAGGAAATATTTTTTAAAGAATACCACCGTGTCTACAAACAGTAAATCACAAAGCGTGAAGAATACTAACAGGCTGAATCTAAGAAATTAAAGAAAAAAAAAATTATACCGTTGGTTAGTACAAACATTGCACTGGTGACCTCGTATTGGCTTAGTCGTGGGTTCGAATCCCGCACTCTCTGATTCCCATCAGTGCCAGTTACCTGCCCCAACAGTCCAAAGGCACAACAGGGCTCCTCACCATAGTACACACCTTACACACCACATAATACACAACCTCACCCCCATAGGACTTAACAAGAAATCTGCTCCCAGTATTTATAAGCGATCCCCCCTCCCCTCCCCCCCAAACCCCTCAAATAGGTCAACATTTAGAGTTCATTGCTGGACAAAGACCTCCCCACAACCACGGGTCGTACGACAGCTAACCTCTACAGCCTCTTTCTCCCTCTCTCTCTCTCTCTCTCTCTCTCTCTCTCTCTCTCTCTCTCTCTCTCTCTCTCTGTCACTGTTTCTGTCTCTCTCTATCTCTGTCACAGGTTCGGTCTCTCTCTCTCTCTCTCTCTCTCTCTCCCTTTCTCTTTCATTATCCCTCTCTCATTCTTTCTCTCTCATTATCTCTCATTCTGCTTCTCTCCGTCTCCCTGTCTGTCATTTTTTCTATTTCTGTCTCCCCCATCTCTCTCTCTCTGTCTCTCTGTCTCTCTGTCTGTCTGCCTCTCTCTCTTTCTCTTCTATGTCTCTCTCCATCTCTCTATTTCCCTCTCTATCTCGCACTCCTTTCCATATTCCCCTCCTCTATCTATCTATCTGTCTATCTCGTCTTTCTCGCTTCTCAAATCTTTCACGTTTCTCCACATTCTGGTTGGTTAATCTCTTCCTTGTCTTCCACCTCATGATGTCCAGTCAGTAAGACGACCCTTGCTTCTTTTGACCTCTTCCTTTCTGGATACGTGCCCTGGCCAGTTACGCTTCCACTCCTTTCTGTCATCCGATAACACCTTTCACTATCAGTCTGCTTTCTCTGTGCCTAACTTCCTGTTTTCCAGTGTTGTTGTCAGTGTAGATCTCTCCATTGTTCTCTGTGGAATCCCTAAGTTTTACTCTCTTACCTTCGTCAGGTTTCACACATACAGATCACTGACCAATGTATGTATATATATATATATATATATATATATATATGCATATATATATATATATATGTATATATATATATATATAGAAATAAACTCATCTGCTGGGATTCGAACCCCCGCCAGAGCGGAATGCTTCATATAAAGCGAGGACTGTACTACACTGACACTTCAAAACAGAACGAATTAGTTCACGGACTAATCATTCTGCCGAGGGCACTCGTGTAGAACGTGGTATATAAATGACACAAACATATACATATATATATATATATATATATATATAT
>NC_134801.1:59255265-59272765 GCF_046742065.1 Oratosquilla oratoria
TCATGCTGAGCTCTCTTCCAGGTGATTCTGGGTAACTGTAAGCGTAGTTTGCTCTTTCTGTGGTAGAATTGTTTTTGATCATTATTATCATTATTATTGTCATTATTATTATTATTATTATTATTATTATTATTATTATTATTTATTATACACGTTTTCGCTCGACAATGAACACTCAATATCCAGTTAAAGGGTGCATATGATCATAAGTGTGTGAAAATATAGGAAATCCATCTTAGGATGTCTTCGGTACAATAGCTCAAGAAAACTTAATTTATTTATTCGTTTATTTTTTATCTATTTATCCTTTTATTTTTATTCATTTACCTATTTATTTACCTACTTGTGTATTTATTTTTATTCATTTATCTATTTATCTACTTATCTATTTATTTGTTAATTTTGTTTCTATTATCTTATTTATTTGTTTATTTGTTTGTTTATTTTTGTTTCGTTATTATTATATTTTTATTTATTTATTTTATTTATTTATTAATTTATTTTTACTGAATGGCCTGCAATGAAGATACAAATACACGGTACGATCTGATCTTGAGGCTGCCGGACAGATTTGGTCTGACCTACACACACGATCCAATCTGATCGAATCCGACCAGATCTCTCCGGCGGCCTGAAGACCAGATCTCATAGTGGATGGGGCCCCTCAGCAGTGGGAAGGGTTTGTCGCGGCAGTCCTCTCTGGTCAGCAATGTAGAAAAGTTGAGGAATAGCCTGTTGCTTAAGGTTATAAATTGTCCTCTTGTAGGGTGGACCGCAGCTCTCTCTCTTCTCTATCCTCTCTTCTCTCTTCTCTGTCTCTCTCCTCTTTCCCTCCTCTTTCTCTCGCTCTCTCTCTTTTCTCTTTCTCTCTCCTCTCTCTTTCTCCTTTCTATCTCTCCTCTCTGTCTCTTCTCTCTCTCTCGCTCTCTCCTCTCTCTCCTCTCTTTCTCTTCTCTCCTCTCTCTCCCCTCTCTCTCCTCTCTCTCTCCCTCCTCTCTTTCCCTCCTCTCTATCTCTATCTCTATCTCTATCTCTCTCTTCCCTCCTTCAGCAGACCTCACTGTCGAGGTGTCTTTCCAAAGAGAACCAGAAGACTAATTCTTCTTCACGTGATCTGATCAACTCTTCAACGACGAGAGCTTTTCCCGCAGTTGAAGAAGATATCCAGCCGACAGCAAAGAAGAAAAAGATAAAAAAAAAGATCACAAAAACAAAAATAACAACTATCGCAGTATAACGTAATCCAAAAATTGTCTTTTATTCTGTTTGGTTCACTCTATCTGCCCTTGCTCCTCTTCGCCTACAGTAGACTCTGCATGGATTTCGAAGGTCGTTGTAGGTTCCAGGATCGTCGTCCAGTCCAGTAGGAAAGCTATGCTGAGACTTTCCTGCCCTCGCCAGTCTTCTTCGCCTCCATAAGACTCTACATGGATTCCGAAGGTCGTTGAAGGTTCCAGGATCGTTGCCCAGTCCAGTAGCAAAGCTATGCTAAGACTTTCCTGCCCTCGCCAGACTTCTTCGCCAACAGTAGACTCTATATGGATTCCGAAGGTTGTTGAAGGTTCCAGGATCGTTGTCCATTCCAGTAACAAAGCTATGCTAAGACTTTCCTGCCCTCACCAGACTTCTTTGCTTACAGTAGACTCTTCATGGAAAGGTTGAAGGTTCTAGGAGCGTTGTCCAGTCCAGTAGCAAAGCTATGCTGAGACTTTCCTGCCCTCTTTCGCCTACAGTAGACTCTGCATGGATTCCGAAGGTCGTTGAAGGTTCCAGGATCGTTGTCCAGTCCAGTAGCAAAGCTATGCTGAGACTTTCCTGCCCTCGCCAGTCTTCTTCGCCTCCAGTAGACTCTATATGGATTCCGAAGGTTGTTGAAGGTTCCAGGATCGTTGTCCAATCCAGTAACAAAGCCATGCTGAGACTTTCCTGCCCTCGCCAGACTTCTTCGCCTACAGTAGACTCTATATGGATTCCGAAGGTCGTTGAAGGTTCCAGGATCGTTGTCTAGTCCAGTAGCAAAGCCATGCTGAGACTTTCCTGCCCTCGCCAGTCTTCTTCGCCTACAGTAGACTCTACATGGAAAGGTCGTTGAAGGTTCCAGGAGCGTTGTCCAGTCCAGTAGCAAAGCCATGCTGAGACTTTCCTGCCCTCGCCACTCTTCTTCGCCTCCATAAGACTCTACATGGATTCCGAAGGTCATTGAAGGTTCCAGGATCGTTGTCCAGTCCAGTAGCAAAGCCATGCTGAGACTTTCCTGCCCTCACCAGTCTTCTTCGTTTACAGTAGACTCTGCATGGATTCCGAAGGTCGTTGAAGGTTCCAGGATCGTTGTCCAGTCCAGTAGCAAAGCTATGCTGAGACTTTCCTGCCCTCTTTCGCCTACAGTAGACTCTGCATGGATTCCGAAGGTCGTTGAAGGTTCCAGGATCGTTGTCCAGTCCAGTAGCAAAGCTATGCTGAGACTTTCCTGCCCTCGCCTCTTCGCCTCCATAAGACTCTACATGGATTCCGAAGGTCGTTGAAGGTTCCAGGATCGTTGTCCAGTCCAGTAGCAAAGCCATGCTGAGACTTTCCTGCCCTCACCAGTCCTCATCGCCTATAGTAGACTCTGCATGGATTCTGTAGGTCGTTGTAGGTTTCAGGAGCGTTGTCCAGTCCAGTAGCAAAGCTATGCTGAGACTTTCCTTCCCTCACGAGTCTTCTTCGTTTACAGTAGACTCTGCATGGATTCCGAAGGTCGTTGTGGGTTTCAGGAGCGTTGTCTAGTCCAGCAGTGGCTCTGCTGGGGCCTTTGGTTCCCTCGCCAGAGTTCATTTAATCGCGTTTAGATGCGTCGCCAGGCGTAAACGACCCAGACGCTGAGTTGAATTTTACATCCTCTCCGTTTCTGTTTCCCCCTTTCTTTCTTTTTTCTCTTTTTTTTCTCTTTTTTTTTCTCTTTTTCTCTTTTTCTCTCTTTTTCTTTTACTGTCTTTATTTCTTTCCTTCTCTTTATTTCTTTCCTTCTCTTCTCTCCTTTCCTTTTCTGTTTACCCTTTCTCTCTTTCTAACTTCTTTTGTATTTTTTTCTCTGCTCTCTTTCTCTTTTACTCTTTATTCATTCCTTTCCTTCTCTTCTCTCATTATCTCTCTCTCTTTCTCTGTCTATTTCTCTCCCCAATCTCTTGTTCTATCGTTCTTCTAAATTTTGCCAAGTCTCCTTGTTCCTCTCTCTCCCTCTTTTACTCTTTCCTAATTCCTTTCCTGCTCTCTTTCTCTCTCTCTCTCTCTCTCTATTTCTCTCCCCAATCTCATGTTCTCTCGCTCTCCATTCTAAATCTTGCCAAGTCTCCCTGTTCCTCTCTCTACCTCTTTTACTCATTCTTAATTCCTTTTCTTCTCTCTCTCTCTCCCTCTTTCTCTCCCTAATCTCTTGTTCTCTCGCTCTCTCTTCTAAATCTTGCCAAGTCTCCCTGTTCCTCTCTCTCCCTCTTTCTTAATTCCTTTCCCTCTCTCTCTCTCTCTCTCTCTCTCTCTCTCTCTCTCTCTCTCTCTCTCTATTTCTCCGCTCTCCTGTTCTCTCGCTCTCTTCTAAATCTTGCCCCGTTTCCCTGTTCCTCTCTCTCCCTCTTTTACTCTTTCTTAATTCCTTTCCTTCTCTTTCTCTCTCTCTATTTCTCTCCCCGCTCTCCTTTTCTCTCGCTCTCTTCTAAATCTTGCCAAGTCTCCTTGTTCCTCTTTCTCTTTTCCTCTTTCTTGATTCCTTTCCTTCTCATCTCCCCTTATCTCTCTCTCTCTCTCTCTCTCTCTCTCTCTCTCTCCCCGCTCTCTTGTTCTCTCGCTCTCTCTTCTAAATCTTGCCCAGTCTCTGTTCCTCTCTCCCTCTCTCTGCCTCGTATAGGACATTGGCTGCACAACTTTCTTTTCAGTCGATACTTCAGAAACTTCAGAGAAATTCCTACAGACCGGAGACTCGCAGAATTCTTTCATGAACAGAAGAACATAAGAATGGAGGAGACTGTAAGAGACCATAGGGCCTACACTAGGCAGTTCCATGTCCGTTACCATCCATCATCCTTATTGATGAAGTTATCTCGTTTTCTCTTGAAACGGCCAATTGTTTCACCGCTCATTCATGGTCACCCAGAGATGATTTTTTCAACTTCTAATGTCCTTCCTTTGTGCTGTCTTCTTATCTCTACGTATTTGTTTCAATGAGTCTTTCTTCGGAGTGATGTTGTCCCCAAGGAACATTGCTGACGAAATAGTCTTTCTCTTCGTCCTCTCTTGCACTCCCCGTCTCTCTCTCTCTCTCTCTCTCTCTCTCTCTCTCTCTCTCTCTCTCTCTCTCTTTCTCTGACTTTCTGTCTCTATCTCTTTCTTTCTCTGTCCCATCTCCCCTTCTCTCTATCTCTATCTCTCTGTCTTTGTCTTTGTCTCTGCCTTTCTGTCGCTCTCTTTCTGTCCCTGTCTCTGGTCCTCTACCCATCTCCCCTTCTCTCTGTCTCTCTTTCTCTCTCTCTACCCATCTCCCCTTCTCTCTGTCTCTCTATCTCTTTCTGTCTCTGCCTCTGGTCCTCTACCCATCTCCCCTTCTCTCTGGCTCTCTATCTGTGTGTGTGTGTGATTGTCTGTCTGTCTGTCTTTGTCTCTGCCTTTCTGTCTCTCTATCTCTTTCCTTCTGTCTCTGTCTCTCTGGTCCTCTACCCATCTCACCTTCTCTCTCTGTCTCTCTCTCTCTCTCTTTGCTCTTCTCTCTCCCTCTTTAATCCTTCTGTCTCTCTGTATCTATCTCTCTCTCTCTGTCTCTCTTTCTCTCTCTGTCTCTATTTCTCTCCCCGCTCTCCTGTTCATCCGCTCTCTCTTCTAAATCTTCCCCAGTCTCCCTGTTCCTCTCTTTCCCTCTTTTACTCTTTCTTAATTCCTTTCCTTCTCTTTCTCTCTCTCTATTTCTCTCCCCGCTCTCCTTTTCTCTCGCTCTCTTCTAAATCTTGCCAAGTCTCCTTGTACCTCTCTCTTTCTCTTTTCCTCTTTCTAAATTCCTTTCCTTCTCTTCTCCCCTTATCTCCCCCCCTCGCTCTCTCGCTCGCTCTCTCTCTCTCTCTCTCTCTCTCTCTCTCTCTCTCTCTCTCTCTCTCTCTCTCTCTCTCTCTCTCTCTCTCTCTCTCTCTCTCTCTCTCTCTCTCTCTCTCTCTCTCTCTCTCTCTCTCTCTCTCTCTATACCCATCTATGTATCTCTCACGTAGCCTTTGCTCCCTTCGAATGGGCTGTCGTGACACAACGGACCCTCTGGGCAGGGAGGGCGACGACAGGATACTCTACTTATCGTGGACTTCCCCAGGCTTGACTGATAAACAGTACGATTTTTTTTTTTTTCCATTTTGCAGTGCTATTTTTCGTTCTTTCTTTTGCGCTTTGTATTTCTTTCTCTCTTTTTTTTTCTTGTTTATATATTTCTTTTCCTTTTCTATTTCTCTGTTTTATTTTAATTCTGTTCCGCTCCAGATATTTCTCCTCTTTTTCCTCCTCCTCCTCCTCCTCCTCCTCCTGCCTCTCCATCGCCTCATTCTCTTCCATCTCCTTCTCCCTCTCTCCCTCTCCTTCTCCCTCTCCTCCTTTTCCTCCTCCTCCTCCCTCTCCTCCTCTTCCTCCTCCTCCTCTTCCTCTTCCTCCTCCCTCTCCTCTTTCTCCTCCTTCGCCTCCTTCTCCTCTTCCTTAACCCTCTTCCTTCTCCTCGTCCTCCTCCTCCTATTCCTTCTCCTCTTCCCCTTCTTCCTCCTCTTCCCTTCCACCACCTCCCTCTACATATAGTATTTATCTGTTCTTATTACTTATTTGTATGTGTATTTTGTTTTTGCTATGTATCATTTATTAGTTACTTGTCTATTTATTATTATTTTGGCATCTTTATGCGGGGACGCATGCATCAAGAAAGTAAGCGACTTTGCGAAAGGGACTGTCGTATTATTATTAATGATAATAATGAAAATAATAATAATAATAATAATAATAATGATTATTATTGTTATTATTAATCAAATTGATAACGATAATAATAATAGTAGTAGTTAACAGCAATAACAACAATGATGATTATGATGAAAATAATTATGATGATGATGATGATGATGATATGGTTTAACGTCACAAGCTCCACCCTATCGGGAGGCTAGGATGGTGCCCCTCACAGAGGGCTTTGTAGCATGGAATTTAATTAACCATGTCCTTGGTTCATATTCGCCGGTGGCAGGGTTCGAACCGTTATCCCCCTCGACCTTCGCCGCAAGTAACGACGCACTAATCGCTTTCTCCTAGTATTCCCTTGACAGTGTTCACAGAATTAATTTCACATCGCAGCTTGTGAGTTCCTATTAACTTTTCTATTGTAGAATTGGCAAGAAATCGAAAATAAATGACTGACATTATCGTTACACTTAGGAGATAAGATGATCTACTTACCAACTTTGCTCAGATATGGAAAAGAAACTTTTCCTTTTTTCCGCAAACTTCTGATTCACATCACATCAGATAACGTCACGGCGAGAAGTTTCTGATTAATGAAAAAGATGATCTAAGGCAGCGTTTCTCAACCTTTTTACCCTTGCGTAACCTTTAAAATAAATTGCATGTCTCAAGGAACCCCTGGGCAAAAAAAAAAAAAAAAAAAAAAAAAAAAAAAAAAAAAAAAAAAAAAAAAAAAAAAAAAAAAAAAAAAAAAAAAAAACTATATATATATATATATATACATATATATGTATATGTATGTATATATGATGTATATATATATATGTATATATATATATACTGTATATATACCATATCTTTCTCATTTTATTTTCAGCGTAATAATAGGTTAGGATGATGTCTATATTAAATTATTACAGTAACAAAGAATATGTCGTGCATGTTTAATTATCTTACCTATATGAAATTCAATAAAAATCAAAAGTGCATTAGCTTATCTCACTTGTTCTCGCAGAACCCTTACGGACCTTTTGCGAACCTTAGGGTTCCGGGGAACCTTGGTTGAGAAGCGCTGATCCGAGGTATGGGTCTCAACACTGATCCCTGTGGGACACCACCTTTAGGACAACGCAACTCTCTGTTAACTAGTTTCCTAGATTATTTGATGATTCGGTTTAACGTCATGAACTCCCCTTATCAGAAGGCTACTACGATGCCCCTTACAGAGGACGCTGGGGCGTGGAATTTAATAAACCATCCCCTTGGTCCAACTCACTGGCGGCAAAATTTGAACTGCCGTCACGTCGACCATCGCCGCAAGTAGCGACGCTCTAAGAAAAAAAAAAAAAAAAAATAATGAAGTTAAAGAAAGGAGCTAATTTTTCTCAGGGACTTTGGCATGTAGAACTGCAAATTTAAGTTTTAAGATTTAATTAATCAAGTAAATATATGTTGCGATATTTGCCAAATGCTCATTTTGTTAACTTGTTTACCTGCATACGCGTGTTCTTAAAAAAAAAAATCGGTATTTTGTTAATTTTGTTTGCAATTCTTTGACTTTCTTGAAGTACAATTTTCACAAAGAAAAGAAAAAAAAACATGTATAATAAAATCCAGTAACTCGAACAATTCTAAGAAATACAAAGCAAAACTTAGCATAATATTAGTAAAGAAAACATTCGCCCCGCTTAGGTAAACAGAACTCCATAACTCTGGGAACAGCTCCAACAGGTCCCCAGAGATGACCAGTCGCTCTACCTTTGTGACGCCAGAGGCAGGTGATGGGCTCCTACGATATCCGGGGCTATCTCCCTTCTTCTCTTACTATCTCTCCTTCCCTTCCTCTCCTCACTCTCTCTTTCGGTCTCACTCTCTGCCGGTACCTGCCTGTCTGTCTGTCTGTCTGTCTGTCTCTCACTCCCTCTCCTCCCTCTCTCACTCTCTTTGCCTCCCTCTCTTTATCTTTTTCCTTTCTCAGTCTCTTTTTCTCCTGTCTTTGCCTCTCTCTCTCTCTCTCTCTCTCTCTATATATATATATATATATATATATATATATATATATATATATATATAATATGTATATGTATGTATACATACATATCCAACCATCTTCCTCTTCCTTTATCTCAGGGTGAAGTTCTCCCTGCTTGCCATGCATCCCGTTTGGAGGTCCTACAGTCCTCGGCTCTCCGTCTCGTCTCCTACCTAAGAAGAAGAAGAAGGCAAGATTTCGAAGTAGAGTTCGAAAAAAGGCTGTAGGAAAACCGAGTGATACCTCACCACTTCCCCATGGCATCTCTGGGTCGATTCCCATCCAGGACCTGAAGCAGAGAACGAGTCAGTGAAAGAGACTGACAGTATAATCAGTCAATACCAGGCTTCTCTCCCACTAACAGTGACTTTGTCCTTTCAACTAATACCCTAATGTCCTCCGTTGATGGTGCGTAATGGTGGTGGCAGATGGTGACATCTAGGAGCCTTTGGTCACAGTTCACGTGGTAAGCGATACGAGTCCACAGGTCGCCCTGTTTTGAAAATAGAGAACAACACAGTTCGGCAGCAACCTACGTGACTGGACAGCCTTGGTCAGGGTTCCATTTGCTCGCCTCGAGAAAAGATGCCCCAGACATGATTTGGTTTAATGTCGCGAACTCCCTCTATCAGGAGGCTAGAAGGATGCTCCCCTTACAGAGGACTTTGTAGCGTGGAATTTAATGAACCATGCCCTTAGTCCAACTCGCTGGCGCAAGTGTTTGATCTGCCGTAACCTTGACCTCCGCCTAAAGTAGCGACGTTCTAACCTGTGAGAATCAACACCGTGTGAGATCGAAACCTTTATTGGTACGACGTTTCGATCTCACACGGTGTTGATTCTCACAGTCTTGTCGGCTTTTGCCTTTGTGTTTCAGCACGTTCTAACCTGCTTGGCCAGCGAGAACCCTGAGGCCCTAAACATAGCCTCCCTAAACCTAACCTGGATGGGAAGCCGCCCCTAATAAAGTCACTCTAATGCGGCATGAATGATTGTAACCAAACAACAACAACAATAGGGAGGGAGGAGAGACCCTCCCAAAACCAAAATCCCATTATTGCACTCCCGCGCCCGGGAATCTGTGACCGAAGCCGAGATAATCCTTCCCTAATTCATACACCAAGTCCTCTTTGTTGTTGTTTTGATCATGAATCTATCTTTAGTGCACATATTGTCTTTGGCAACATTTGCACTTTCTTAACTCTCTTAGAATCCTCACTGTGTGCTTCTGTCCATTTTCTCCCAGAATGGATGATTTCTTAACCGTCATTTCTAATACATTCTTATTTTGTTCACCTTTCCTCACTTAATCATAACTTGGCATATTCATGTTTATTTTCGTAATCACGTTTTCCAGTTTATTTGATGCAAGAAGAGATCTAACATTCCATATTGTTACGGAGAACAACTTGTAGTTGTGCCCCTGAAGCAATTGCACGCCACAGATGGTGATAAATTTTGCATAATGGATACGAATCAGACGAAGCAGTGGTTTCAAGTTGTCAGGACATAGATTTAATTTGGAAGTGGGTTGAATCAACTTCGCCAACCGTGTAGTCAATGAATGCAATAAACTTCCTTCTGAGGCAGTGCAATGTAGTACGGTTCAAAGTTGTTCATTTGGCTAAACATCTAAGCAACATGCTTAGGTGTTTAGCCAATTGTCAGGTTTGCGCGTGTATTCATGTCTTCGTTAAACTGTTCTTAGCATACGACCTGGTTATGGACCAAAAGGTCTCCAGTTGGTATGTTCTTCCTTTGTAATCGATTGTAATTCTTTGTAATCGTCACAGTCAGTGTTATCAACAGACACTAGACCACTACCAGTAACTATAACCCTGATCCCAGTAAGCGATATTGTATTCCCAAACTTACCCATCTCTTACGAGTAGATAGTGTAGCCTTGATGGGTGGTTTTTAATTGTGGGATAGCGAACTTTGGAAGAGGAGACTCGTGTGGAAATATACTGTTAAATATAGCAGTGAACGACGTAATAACATAAGACATAACATAACATAAGAATGAAGGAGACTGCAAGAGACCATAAGGCCTACACTAGGCAGTTCCGTAATGGCCCAATGTGTCAAAGAAGCTACAAGATTAAGGGGAGACAACATGCCAGCCGGACTGGAATTGCTGCTAACGAATGAACCAGATGTTATCATGTCCTTGAAATACCTGTGTCCCTTGGGAAAGAGTAGTCATGTAGTTGTTGAATTGCACGTGGTTATGGGAACTGTAGAATCGAGAAATGAGTCATAAAGATGAGGAAGATAAGTTTCTGGAAGGCGAATACATAAAACTGAGAAAGTTCTTTTATGAAATGGGCTGGAGAGGACTCGGCGAAAAGGGAAATGCAGAAGAGATGAGACATTTTCTGGAGGGCTACAATTTAGGATATATAAAAAGTATGTAACAATATTAAAGGGGAAAGAAAATTGAAGAAATGTTTTACTTAACATATTTGAGACGAAACACGATGATAACCGTGGTGATAATGATAGTGGTAGTAATATTCATGATAACAATAATAGTAAATAATGATAGTAGTAGTAATAAATAGGCAGAAGGACAGGGCATTGGAAAAATGGAGAAAGAGGATCATTGGAACAAAAGGTGGTTACAAGGAAACTAGAAATATATAAGAATCAGAAAATAAACAGACTTCGAAAAAAATGGCATTTGTTAATAGTGAATTGAGACGAAAGGAAGAAATCGTCACGTAAAGTAAATTTGGAGAGTAGAAAGGAAGAATTAGAAATACAGTAGTGAATGACACAAAGGAGAAGGTGCAAAAAAAAAATAATATTAAAAAAATGCAGGGGAAACAAGAAGTAAGAAAAAACCCATATCCTGATGAGATCTCGAATTGGATATTCAAAGATATTGGAGAACAACTGGTTGGTAAAATTAATGAGCTGATTGTGTATTCATTAAAGAGCATACATTAGAGAGATTGGAAAAATGTCAATGAGGTCCCAATTCCCAAAGGGGGAAACAAAGAGGAACTTCTAAATTATAAACCTTTATCACAAAGTTACATGTAACAACGAATGAAGGAGTCGGGGTGGAAGTAGACTATATAGTGTAGGAAGCCAGCAAGTTTCTTAACCCATTCAACTCATGTCACCCGCTTGTGGTGTATATACGAAAAACCGGATATGGTAGGCCTCGCGCCGGCCCGTACATCCGAATATCATCTGATGCGGCTTGACCGCGCGAGGACTGACGTCATATTTTTCTGGTGTTTGATCAAACATTTTGGTGTTTTATGATTTTTTTCTTTTATTTGACCAAATGACAGGAATCTTGTCATCGGAGTTTAAAGGGTTAAGGGAACTAAACGTATAGCTAGAAATAGGACAAATTTAGATTTAAGAAGGAAATAGGCAAGAATTGGTTTACTAATAGGGTGGTCGATGAATGGAATAAACTTAGTAACCATGTAGTAAGCGCTGAAACTATCGGTTGTTTTAAAAAACGATTAGACAACTTTATGGATGGGGATGACAGGTGGTGATGGATACGGAGCTGCCTAGTGTAGGCCATATGGTCTCTTGCAGTCTCCTTTATTCTTATGTTCTTATGTATGTGGGGATGGACGCATAGGGAAGATTACATGAAGTGATGTTTGTGCCTACGACACTGTGTGGGGTGGTGACTTGGAATGTAAGGAAGGCAGAAAGGGAAGAAAATGTGAGGTAATGTGTCTTAGAAGTGTAGTAGGTGATACGAGAATAGTGTGAGAAACGAGTAGGAGAACAGAGGTGTGTATAGGGTGACGGAATAAAAATAGAATTAAATTTTTTAAATAGATTTATCAAGCACAGACAGACGGGCATACACTTAGGAGGCGAGAACAAGACTGACGCCACGCCAAACTTGCGTTGGCGAAAAAAAAGGCATGAATCGCATCGCGATTACAAAAAAAAAAAAAATGCTCACAAAAATATACAACAATAGATATATCAATGAATAAACAAAATGAATAAACAAAATGAATAAACAAAATGAAATGAAAAACAAAATGAATAAACAAAATGAATAAACAAAATTGGAAATATGTACATACAAAACACAAGAAATGTCACCATTACAGGTGGATAGGGAGTGGGCAGACAGGGCTGATAAAAGAATACTGGGATGGTCAATGGTTCTTAACTGTTAACTGTTTTCACTGTTTACACCATCTTTCGAAACCCAAGCAGCTCTGTAAGGACCAATAGGTCAGTTGCTCTTTGTATTCATTTACATTCCTTTGTATGGTTTGGGAACATGGAAAGGAGTGAAGATAGACTAGTAATAATAGTGTGGAGGGCAGAGGTGGATGGAGTGAACTTAAAGGGAAGACCGAAAAGAAGATGAACGGATAGTTTGAAGATGGCCTTGGTTAAAAAGTCTGTAGAGCAGGGAAGGGAGAAGGGAAGAGATAGATGTGAATGGAGGATGGTTGTGAATGGACAAAAAAATTGATGCGGCCCGAAGGGGTTTCTTCTCGTCGTCTGTATTTCCTCGTGAAGGGACAAGGAGGGAAGGTAACTGTGTAAGTGAACCATGCATACATACATACATACATATACCAAGGACTTTTTCCTTACAAAGGAAGTAGCCAAAGTCAAAAGGCATAATTCCACTCCCACCCATTTCATCCCCACCCACTCCACTCCCATTCACCACCCCTCCCTCCCTCTTTTCTTGGCTCCTCTTGGATGACTGGAGGTGAGGGGTAAACTATCTTCGGCTGTAGGGCCCAGCTGTGGGTGTGTTATGTCTCTGCATTGCTTTTGACCTGGGCAGCGAGGGGTGGGCAGGGATGATCCTTCATCCACAAGGAGCTAAGATGAAAGGGAAACAGGTTGGTACTGGATGGGTGTGGGGTTTGTATATTCCCTAATTATGTATCTCAATTACAATGAAGAAACCTTTTGATATATATAGACGTAGATAATTGACCGACATAACAGCTACAGTGTGTGTGGGAATATTGTGAAAGACAGATGGATCAAATATTCGGAAGAGGCGAAGATCATGGCAGATTAGACATTTAGCTTTCGAAAAGGAGGAGGATGTGTTTCACATTTGTTGATTTTTTGGTTGTGATCGATGTACTACCGAAGACTTGAGTGGATGGAATGTGTATCTCTGGATCTGAATAAAGCTTTGTTTGAGACATCTCGCAAATGGTTGACATAGAGATTGGAATAGATCGTATAATTGAATTGGAATGATAGAATGACTTTTAGAAATGACAGATTGATGGGTGCGGTTGTAAAATGACACATGTCGGATTGGACGAAAGTAGTAGTGGAGTCCCACAGGGTTCGGTGTAGGAACCAGTGATGTTCTTGATAGTTTTGGATGGAACACAAAATTAAACAAGTCCGGTGATGTTATCAAGATAAAGGAGTATGATATAATAATAATTGTAAGTTGGTACAGAAACATTAACATGTATAAACACATAAACATAAAACATACACAAACGCACACATACACACAAACACATATACAAATACACAAATATACACATGCAAACACACGTACATACACACAGAAGCGCATAAGCACGCATACAAACACACACACAAATGCACACACATGCAAACACAAACACAGACACGCATAGATATTATATACAAACGCACATAAGAGCACACACACACACACACACACACACACACACACACACACACACACACACACACACACACTCGCACACTCACACACATATTTTTGTGGTTGATGAGTATGTTTGTGTGTGTGTGTGTGTGTGTGTGTGTGTGTGTGCATGCGCGTGAGCACGCTAAAAGTTACATTACCCATAGATCGGAGAATACGAACTCTGACCTCTGATCCGTAAGAGAGATAAGTATCGATCATGAAATCAAAGACAATGGTTAATCCCTCACACAGACACAAAGGCACACGCACGGACACACACACACACACACACACACACACACACACACACACACACACACACACACACACACACACACACACACACACACATACACACGCTCATTTTGTCACCTTTCTCTCTAATTTAGTGGACCCTTCACAAGGAACTTCACACCAAGTTGAGAAAGCCGACGGGGGTAAGCTCGGAGGTCAGTTTTGGATAGTTTGTGATAATTAGGAAAGTGTCTTGACCTCAAAGCCCCTGGAGCTTCGGAATCTCCTCCTCATGACATAGCCCCAGGGTCGATTCCCAACGGCTACTGGTGACTTAGACTCGAATGCCACAAATAGGAGTAATCGATCTTTAATCGTTTTCTCTTCTGTGCCGTCTCCTGATCGTTTGGCGTTGGGGCAGAGTCAAAATCATAATGTTGGGCGCCAATGCCGAACGGATGTAGAAAATGTTTATTTGATTTGATTTCTGAGAATTTGTATCGCCCAAGATTGCAAGAGGTGCAAAGATGGGAGGGAGGGTGGAGGGGTGTGGAGTGTTTTCGGGGATGACATGGGTGGGAATGTTTTTGTGTCTTGTCCTTTTTGGCTACCCCCCTGGTAAGGGGGAAAAAAGCCTTGGTAAAAAAAAAAAAAAAAAAAAAAAAAAAAATTGCCTTTTGCTCACTCGAGACAAAGATCCGTACTCCTCGAAGGGAAGTAGAAAATCTTCACAAGATTTAGACTTCTAAGAAAGTATACCGTCTTAGTGTACATCTTGTTCGCTCGAGACAAAGATCCTCAGCTCTAGAAGGGATATAGATTTTTTTCACGATTTGACTTCTAAGAAATAAACGGTGGTATTCTTAAAAAAAAAAAAAAAAAAAAATAATCCCTTCCAAGGATTTATGTAAGATTTATATAAGGAAAGATTTATACAAGGAAAGAATTGTTTTTAAGAATACCATCGTAAGATTCGTACGGTGGTATTCATAAAAAAATATTTCCCTTCCAAGTATTTATTTAAGGGAAGATTTATATAAGGAAAGAATTTTTTTAAAGAATACCACCGTATATCTTCTAACTGTGCTTCTTGCTTACTCGAAGCAAAGATCAGCGACTCACGAATGTACACCACACAAACCGTATACTTCTTTCGGTGTCGAATTCTATCTGGCATATCCTGTTGCAAGCATAGAGCTTAATCATGTCTCCTGGAAAACATTATGCAATCGACTGCTTTCTCCTTTGTTTGATGATGTTAAATGTCGTCAACAGACACATGTTTTGCACTTTTCTGTCTTAATTGTAAAATGTAGATAGACAGCAAGTTACAAAGGATTACTAAGGTGGAGAGCTTTTGGTCCATAACTAGGTCGGACGCGAAAAAATTATAATAATGATAAATGAATAAATAAATGAATAAATCAATACAATTTATAATAACACAAATAATGATAGATAAAATAAAAAAGTGAATAGGTAAAGTTAAATAATAAACAGGTAAATAATAAAGAATAATAAATGATAAGCAAATGATAATAAACAGACAAATTATCAAATAAACAGCAAGTATTACAGCATTTTGCTTAGGTGTTTAAACGAATCTTAAAGTTCGAACTGAAATACATTGCACTTCCCCTGCAGGAACTTTATTCCATTCATTAATTACACGGTTGGCGAACTTGTTTCTACCCACTTTCAAATTAAATCTATTTCCTGACAAATTTTGTTGAAGGCGACGGTTCTTTTTGTACTGATTATTTTCTTTCTGATGGTTTCTTTAGTTCTGCCTGTTCGTCAACGGACAATTTCTACAGAGATTAGACCTTTCACAACAACGAACAGTAACCATCTGTAAAAAAAATAATCAATACAGAAAGTAACATCACATGAGCACTTGTGGTGAGGAAGTTGTTTCATTGGCAAATCAAAGAGAGTCAATATTCTTCTTATATTGAAATAAGAAGAAAGAGAGTCAATATTCTTCTTATAATTGAATAAGAAGAATCTTGACTCTTTGATATGCCAATGATGTAATTTCCTCACCACAGGTGCTCATGTGACGAGTATCTCATGTTTACCCTTTTAAGAACGATTTAGTTTTCGTTGTGCTTTTTCACTTCGAACTTAACCTAAACGAACCTAACCCAATTAAACCTAGCCCATCTTAACCCACACCAACTTAACCTAGCCCAACTAAACCTAACCCAACTTAATCTAACCCAGCTTAACCTAGCCCAGCTTAACCTAGCCCAGCTTAACCTAGCCCATCTCAATCTAGCTTAACTTAACCTAGCCCATCTCAACCTAGCCTAACTTAACCTAGCCCAACTTAATCTAGCCCAACTTAATCTAGCCCAGCTTAACCTAGCCCAACTTAATCTAGCCCAGCTTAACCTAGCCCAACTTAACCTAGCCCATATTAACCCAGCCCAACTTAATCTAACCCAACTTAACCTAGCCCAACTTAACCTAGCCCAGTTTAAACTATTTTCTTCCTAGATTTGCTAACCAGCTCGTGTGAAAATCCTCCCCCACGCCTCTGTGGTTAAATTTTGGTAATCTTGCTGGCGCCATCACTGATCCTTGTGGAACTCCTCCAGTCACTTTCTTCCTTTGCCTGTAATGTTTTCTTTCATCCCTTTTTTTCTCTTTTTTTTTTTCTCTTCGTTTCTGAGAGAACCGTTTGTGTTCATTCGTGTTACATCAGACAATCTCACATGGTCATTTGTTACTTTTGTTTTTATTTTATGTTTCTAAATTTATAACTTCTTGCATGCTTCTCTTAGAATACGAGTTCTTGTAGTCATTCATATCCTTGAATTGATGCTTTGTTGTAGATGTTCAGTCTTCTGTGCAATTATACGTCATTGACTTGACCTCCCTTGCTGATCTGTTAAGTGACCTAAGTCTGTATACTGTGAACTCACTCACGCGCTTTAGAAGATTTTCCTACACTAATTTTCAACCTTTTCTTCCTTCCCATCTTTGATCTTGTCTCCCTAAAAAGAGAATTTTTAGATCCTCTTCCTATGGATCTCGGAGGTCTTAAGAGTTAAAGAAAAAAAGTTTAATTTTAATTTATGATGCAGTGCTCCTGGTCTTCTTTTCAGCTCAGATCTTGTATCCTTCATTCAGTATTCCATCTATATAAATCTGATTTCTTCTTCGTATCTCCTGAAAGTGGTTCCTCTCTCTCTCTCTCTCTCTCTCTCTCTCTCTCTCTCTCTCTCTCTCTCTCTCTCTCTCTCTTTCAAAAAAAAAAAAAAAAGTCTTAGTCCATCTTCCGTGTTGTCCTTACTCTCAGAGGCTATTCTGTTATAGAAAAGCGTATTGCTGAAGACATTTCTATTACGGAAATAAATCTTCCTTTAACCAAATACTTCACTTCCCCCTTACTTGCACCTTCTCAAATATCCCTACCCTCTTGAGATTGCTCCCCGCCCTTCCCCTTCGCCTTCCCCTTCGCCTTCTTGCCTCCTCCTTCCCCTTCGCCTTCTCGCCTCTTCCTTCCCCCCTTCGCCCTCGCCTTCCCCTTCCCCTTTGCCTTCTCGCCTCCTCCTTCCCCTTCCCCTTCGCCTTCTTGCCTTCTCCTTCGCCTTCTTGCCTTCTCCTTTCCCTTCGCCTTC
>NC_134801.1:59292765-59315265 GCF_046742065.1 Oratosquilla oratoria
GAGGAAGAGGAAGAAAAGGAGGAAAAAATCAGAAGAAAATGAAGGATAATAACGAAGAAGAGTGAAACATTTATACCTATCGAGTCGTGATCACGTGAGCAAATGAAGCCGAAATTTTCGAGAAGACAATTTTTGAAAAAAAAAAAAAAAAAAAAAACTCGAGAGACTGTTTTGAAAGGAAAATCTCCTCAAGAAGAACAAAACCCTCAAAGGTCTCAATCCACGGAATACAGAAACCCAAAGGACGAAAAAAACAGGTGTGGGGGGAGTAGCCTAAGACAGGTGATAGAGTCTGTCGATAGAGGCGACCCTACATGGGTGGGAGAGCGGAAAATGGACCTTCGCGGTTGACCGCTTGATTGAGCTGCAATGGGCGACGGTCCGGGTGGACGAAGAGAAGGGAGGAGGGGAGGAGGGTGGGAGGGAGGGAGGGTGGGAAGGAGAAGCGAAGGAGGGAAAGGGGGGGATAATGAGGGAGAAAATGTAAGGAGGGAGAGAGGTAAGGAAGGAGGGAGGATGGTAGGGAAAGAAGGAGGAAGAGAGGTAAGAAGGGAGGGGGTAAGGAGGAAGAAAAATGAGGAGGGACGGAGGTAAGGAAGGAGGGAGGATGGTAGGGAAAGAAGGAGGGAGGGAGGAAGGGAGGTAAAGAAAGAGAGGGGGAGGGAAGGAAGGTGGGAGGGAGCGAGGTAAGAAGAGAGAGAAGGAGCGAGGGAAAGAGGAAGGGAGGGAGGGAGGGAAGGAGAGAGGGAGGGATGGAAGAGAGGGAGTGAAGGAGGGAAGGAGTGAGGAAGAAGAAGAGGAGTGTAGGAAGGGAGAGTGTAAGGGAGGAAGGAAGGGAATGAGAAAAGGAGAGAAGAAAGGAGTGAGGGAAGGAGGGAGCAAAAGAAGAAGGGAACAAGGGAAGAAGGGATGAAGGGAAGGAGGGAAGGAGGAAGAGAGGGAAGGAGGACAATTGCAAAGACAAGCGGAGGACAACTGAAGGTTAGAACAAGACGAAAAGAGGAGTGAGAGAGTTAAAGAGAGAAGATGATAGGAATAGAGAGAGAGAGAGAGAGAGAGAGAGAGAGAGAGAGAGAGAGAGAGAAAGAGAGAGAGAGAGGCTGTTAAGGGGTCTGGAGCCTTTCTAATAAGGTTAAGTCCCCCTTAAAGGGGCTAGATCTCTCTTAAGGTGGTTGAAATCCCTTTTTAAAGGATTAGGATCCTTTAAGAGGAATCCAACCCTATTAAGAAGGATCCAAGCCTATTAAACAGGATCTAAACCTATTAAGAATGATCCAATCCCATTTCTAGAATCAAATCCCATTACCAAGGGAGGCGTGGAAAGGAGTTTCTAGGTTAGGGATGTAATTATAGAGGGAGTGGGAGTATTATGGGAGTGAGGAATGGAAGGAGGTAAGGAGGGAGGGAAGGTGGGAAGACAGGGAAGGTGTTAGGGAAGGAGGAAGGAGTGAAAAGGAGGAGATAAGTTAGGGAAGTGTTTATGGAGGGAGTTTGGGAGGGAGGGGAGTGGTGGATAGGAGTTATGGAGGCAATTAAGGAGTAGTTTTGGAGAGGAGGAGGGAGTGAGGAATGGAGTGAGAGGGAGGGAGGGAGAGATAAAAGAAGGAATGGGACAAAATGAGGGAGGAGGGTGGGAGGGAGGGAGGGAAGAAAGGAGTAGGAGGGAGAGAGGGAGGGAAGAAAGGAGTCGGAGGGAGAGAGGGAAGGCGGGAGGAGTGGGGGGGGAGGAGGGAAGACAGGAGGAGTGGGGGGAGGAGGGAGGGAAGGCGGGAGGAGTGATAGGGAGGGAGGGAGGAATGGAGGAGTGGGAGGGAGAGAGGGAAGACGGGAGGAGTGGGAGGGAGAGAGGGAGGAATGAAGAGGAGAGAGGGAGGAAAGAGAGGAGTGTAAAGGAGGGAGGAAAGAGAGGAGTGTGAGGGAGGGAGAGAAGAGAGGAGGAGTGTGAGGGAGGGAGGGAATAGAGGAGGAGTGTGTGGGAGGGAGGGAGGAAGAAAAAGAAGAGAGAAGGAGGAAAGGAGTGAGTGAGTGAACGATTGAGGGAGTGAGGAGTGGAAGCGAGGGAGTGAGCGAAGAAGGAAGAAAGGAAGGGAATAGTGGGAGGAAGGATATTAGGGAGAGAAATGGGAGTGGGAAGTGGTTAGGGGGTGATAGAGCGTCGTTCAAGAGGTCCCGAATTGGGGAACGAAGGAGGACCTGAATTAGGGAGGGAAGGGGGGGGACGCTGTTTTTTTTTTTTTTTTTTTTTTTTTGTGTTAGGGACGATTGAGGAGGAGAACGGGAGGTGGTGAGCCCGAGGTCGAACGCTGAATGGAGGAGAGGACGTGGTCAAAGATTGGTTGAATGGAAGGGACCACTGAGCGCGCGCGCCTATTTGGACCACTCCAGAACCCCAAGGGTCCCCTTGCTCGTCTCAACATAATCGCTGGGACAGAGATAAAAAATTAAAAGACAAAAAAAAAGAGAGAGAGAGAGGGGGGAGAGAGAGAAGGGGGAAAGGGAAGGGGAGGAGAGAGAGGGAAGGGGGGAGGGAGGGGAGAGGGGGGAGGTGAGAGAGGGAGAAGAAAGAGAGGTGGAGGAGAGGGAGAAGAGGAGAGAAAGAGATAGGGAGGAGAGAGAGAAAGAGATAGGGAGGAGAGAGGGAGAGAGAGAAAGAGAGGTGAAGGAGAGAGAGGGAGGAGGGCGGGAGAGAGAGAGAGAAGAGAGAGGGAGGAAGAGACAGGGAGAGAGAGGGGGGGCAGGGAAGTTGGGAAAGGAGAGGAGAAGGATTGATTTTCCACAATAATCATCTAAAGAAGATCGTGTTGAAATGGAGATCTACTTTAATGGGCAAAGGACTCGAACCCTGGAACTTGGAGACACGAGATGATCACTCAACATCAACACCAGTGTCAACAACACCACAGTCATCACCGCCATAATTATTACCACCACAACATTATCATTGCCACCACTGCGAAGACCATCATAATCATTGTTACCACCACAATCACCATTGTCCATTATTATCGTCATCACCATCTTTATCACCATCACCACCCTCACCACCATCATCATCATCATCATCATCTTCTCTATCATCACTACAATTACCATCGTCATCATCAGCACCATAATCATCACTATCATCACGAGCTCTTAACCACGATCACACCACGACCTCTTACGTCATCACCATCATCATCACCATCACCACTATTATCACCACCATCATCGTCATCTTCTCTGTCATCACTACAATTGTCATCACCATTACCAACACCCTCACCACTATCACCACGTCCTCTTGCACCACGATCAACACCACGACCCCTTACGTCATTACAACCTCCACCATCATCACCATCATCACCACCACGACCACCACCATCATCACCACCACGACCACCACCATCATCACCACCAATACCTCAAACTTTCACCACCACTTTCACCACCACTTCCACCACCAACATTGTGTACAGACCATCAGGAACATGAGGCACTTTCGCAACGATAATTACCTAATTACAGTGATAAGCTGCTTAACGACAGGCTTCTGTAATCATCAGGATTTCAGGGTTCGAACCTATCTCTGTTAATACGTGGTAACGACGACATTGAAGCCGCGAGGGAGGCGATCCTATGTGACGTCGTGTCAATATGTTAGCAACACGCTATACCCATTAATGCAATTAGGCAGATTACATTGGCTGATAACATGGGCGGCGTGAGAGGTCGCCAAATTTGGTCCTAAATTTCACCGAGCGAAAGTTATGCCGCGCTAATTTGACCTCTCCTGACAGCTTTCCGAAATGGAAATTCGCCGAGACTGGTATAAGATTTTTTTTTTTTTTTTTTTTTTATAACTCCTTTTCTGTTGGATCATTCTCATTATCTTCGTCACCTTTAAATTAATTACCACTTTTTTTCTTTTCTTTTTAATCATTCTCACTATCTTCATCACATTGACATTGATTACCATTATTTTTTCTATATCTTCCTCTTTCCTGTATCCCGTCTTTATCTTCGTATATTACCATCTGCATCCTTGTCCTTATTTTCGTCTTTGTCCTCTTCTTCGTCCTCATCTTTGTCCTCGTTCCCGTTATCCTCCTCGTCCACATCTTCATCTTCGTCATTCATCTTCATCTTCGTCCCCATCCTTGTCATCGTCATCATCTTCGTCCTCGTCCTTGTCTTGTCCTCGTCTGTCTGTCTTCACTCTTATCTCCCACTCGTCCATCACTCCACTCGCCCATCAGCCCATTATTGAAAAGATTAAGGATTACAAAGGAAAAGTATGCCGACAGGAGACCATTTGGTCCATAACTTCCATCATCCTGCTCTATATGCAACAACGGCACCTACGCACCATCCTCCAATATCATAGCACATGTCTTCACCAAGCCAAACTAGTTAGAACTGATCAACATTCTTTGTATTCGTTAACATAAAGAAAAGACTAGTCTTGACCCTGTTCGTATCTGTGCCGCACTGTAAGTTCCTTAATTTTGCTACAAGTTTACAACAATTTTGAAACATGCTTGTATGTACTTGCCTTCTTAATGGTGCAAATACGTATCTAACACGTGTTATATAAGCTGCATAATTCACCCAGGGTGTAGACACGGTATATCGTCTGTTGCCAACATGTTCGCAACGTATCTGAAATGTGTTTGCACAAAATTGTCTAATTATTGCTGAAAACGTGTATCCAACATGTTGGAAACATTAACTAACATAATGGAAACATTTACCTAATACATGTACCTAACATGTTGCAAACATGTACCTAACATGTTGCAAACGTGTACCTAACATGTTGGAAACATGTACCTAATGTTGCAAACATGTACATAACATGTTGCAAGCTATGATACAGATGTATTTAATAACATGTATACACGTTCCTTGATCAAGGCTTAACTACATAATTCAAACTGTGATTAAATGAATTTACATCAAAAAACACTAAGTCGTAATCAACTGGTGCTTATCTCTTATCTTGTATTTTTATGATACCAGATGCTCGTTTCACCCGTACCGACTTTTCGCCGTGCGCCGTCCACGGCACGACGTTGTGCTCTCAACCATGAATGTCTATGGACGCTTTCACACGTGGACGTGGTCGTGACTTGTGTAAGCATCCATACACATCATGGTTAATTTGAGAGCACGACGTCGTGTCGTGGACGGCGCACGGCGAAAAGTCGATGCGTGTAAAACGAGGCTTAAGAACACAGGGCAAAGGTGATGGCTCAGGTGT
This sequence comes from Oratosquilla oratoria, assembly GCF_046742065.1. NCBI lineage: Eukaryota > Metazoa > Arthropoda > Malacostraca > Stomatopoda > Squillidae > Oratosquilla > Oratosquilla oratoria. The sequence continues at coordinate 59,298,011 of NC_134801.1, forward strand.
CATCTAAGCACTTGCTAGCGGTGGTAGGAGAAAATCCCCCTTAGGAAGGAAAAATCCACCTTGGAAAATTCCCCCCATGGAAAAAATCCCCCCATGGAAAATATCCCTCCAAAGGATATATTAAAAGTCATAGGTGAAAAGGAAAAATCCCCCCATGGAAAATATCCCTCCAAAGGATATATTAAAAGTCATAGGTGAAAAGGAAAAGAATATATATATATTTTTTTTTACTAAATTATTAATTATACATTAGTATTTACTCAGAGCAAATTGTAATTTTACGTGTGAAAATGTAAGATGACCTTATTTGACCAAAACTGACCTTATTTGACCTAAACTGACCTTATTTGACCTCAACTGACCTTATTTGTCCTCACCTGACCTGAGCTGGTCGAGCTGCTGAAGGACACGTTCAGGTTTACATAATACGTGCCGCTGTGACGCGTTGGTTTTGATCTCGCTTCGATGGACGCGGGATCCGGGATCAAGTTTAACGTCTCCCGGAGACAACCACTTGTCCTGGCTATCCGGGCACTTCGGGCAAAGGTGACGGATTCGGCGCAGTTAAACGCTCCAAGCTGAAAATTTCTTTACTTTTCTTTCAAGGTGCAAATATACTTTAGTGCACAATACCCCTTTATATTTCCTCTTCCTCTTCATCTTCTTTATCTTCTTTACCTTCTTCTTTATCCTCTTTATCTTCTTTACCTTCTACTTTACCTTCTTCTTCTTCTTTATCTTCTTTATTTTCTTCTTTATCTTTATTTTGACCTTCTTCTTTATATTCTTTACCTTCGTCTTTATCTTCTTCTTCTTCTTTACCTTCCTCTTCATCTTCTTCTTTATCTTCTTTACCTTCTTCTTTATCCTCTTTATCTTCTTTCCCTTCTTCTTCTTCTTCATCTTCTTTACTTTCTTCTTTATCTTCTCCTTTATCTTTACCTTCTTCTTTATCTTGTTCTTCCTCTTCTTTACCTTATTATCTTCATCTTCCTCTTCTTTACCTTCTTCTTTACCTTCGTCTTTATCTTCTTAATCTTCTTTACTTTCTCCTTTATATTCTTTACCTTCTTATTTATCTTGTTCTTCCTCTTCTTTATCATATTCTTCATCTTCTTCTTCCTCTTCTTAATTCTCTTCTTTACCTTCGTCTTTATCTTCTTTTTTATCTTCTTTATATTTTTTTTCTTAATATTCTTCTTTATTTTCTTCTTTTTCTTCTTTCTTTTTCTTTACCTCAAATCGTAACAGGTCCTGGGGTAACAATCTTAGCGGAACACAGACACTATCTAACCTATCAAAGAGGAGTTGTTGTGCTGAAGAGGATAATCTACCTGGACAAAATTCCTAAAGTGGATGCTCTGCTTTGACGAGTCAATGAAGACAATTATTTACCAATTAGAGGACAAAGGAGTCTCACAAAGGTATCCAAAACAGATTTGGCTTTGTTAACACGTACCTTAGTGGACTTTGTCCTTTACTGGCTTGCGGGAAAAATGATAATAAAAAAGGGGGAAAAAATCTGTGAAATTCGAGAGTCGAGTGAAGACACTCTTTGCCAAATCGAGAGGGTTCTCGACGGGAGTTCTGGGGGAGTCTTGGTGGAGTAACAAGGAGTTACATGGACAAACGAACAACAATAGATTTATTGGTCCTTGCATGGCCATATTGGTACCCTTTTTTTTCCGAGAATCATTTGGTTGAATACCTTAACCTACCCCCCCATTTTTTTTTTTTTTTTTTTTTTTTCTTTTTTTTTTTTTGAGAACCTCAACAACGATCAATTTCGTTATCCGCGAAGCTTCTTTGACCTTTGGCTCTGATGGACGAAAACCCTTGATCGTCTAATTATGTGGCTTCCTATTTGGAGAGTAATTACAAGGTGCACCATTACACCATTCATTTTCACGGTCTTTATGTAATAACGATCCCTATGAGGCAAAGCGGGGGTGAGGGTTCCACGGATATGAATAAAATTGCCTGGAGGAAGCCATTATTAAGGAGAGGAGCCCCACCCGGAGATGAGGGGGTTAATTGTACCCATATCCGATACTTGTCTGGCTGTTGTTTGTTTATTTTATTTATTCATTTTATTTATTATTATTATTGATAGCATTATTGTATTTATTTATTTGATTAATATTTATATTATTCATTTATTTTATTTATTATTTATATTATTTTATTAATTTTATTTTATCATTTATATTATTATATTTATTTTAGTTACTGTTATTTATATTCTTTTTTTTTAGGTATTATTATTCATATAACTTTTTATTTATTTATTTTAGTTATTATTATTTATATTATTATTTTATTTGTTTATTTTAGCTATTATTATTTATATTGTTATTTTATGTATTTATTTATTTTAGTTGTTATTGTTTATATTATTTTATTTATTCATTTAAGTTATTATTATTTATATTATTATTTTATTTATTTATTTTATTCATTATTATTTATATTATTATTTTATTTATTATTCATATAATTATTTTATCTATTTATTTTATTTATTATCATTTATGTTATTATTTTATTTTATTTATTTTTCTTATTCATCATTATTATCATTTTTCGCATTCGACCTAGTTACGGACTAAAAGGTCTCCTGTCGGCATGATCCTCCTTTGTAATCCCATTGTAATCTTTTACATGGGCACGTACACACTCACACACACCACACACACGCACACACACAGACACACACACACACACACACACACACACACACACACACACACACACACACACACACACGCGACGCAGTGGTAGCGATCGCGGCTGCCACTACGGCGGTCCAGGTTCGAATCCCGTTCAGGGCTGAAACAATTTCAGTATCGCTGCGCTGCGAGTCGTTACACCAACTTTAGTTGACGGGGAGTTGGATGTGTGTGTGTGTGCGTGTAAGGTCACAACATTACCCATAGATCGGTCATATATGAACTCTGAGCTCTCTTCCGGGAGGGAAATAGCTGTCGATCACGAGTCCAACACGTGATCCAAGACCATGGTGAAACACACACACACACACACACACACACACACACACACACACACACACACACACACACACACACACGGAATGTATAAGCAGAATCTCGTCATCTGAAAAAGAAATTTGTCATTTGTTGTCTCTGAAATATTTACAGAATTTACAAATGCATGACGAAGAGATTATCCCTGTCGTGTGTTGTATTTGATAATTCCTTTTCATCCGAAACTAATCACCTAAGATTTTTATTTTTTCCTTAAATGAAATTATTCTTTTGCAGAAAAAATAAAAAAATATATACAAAAATTTAATAAATAAGTAATAAAATAAATAAACGAAAATATCAATTAAATAGTAACAGCAGTAATATTTTTAGGGAAGAAATAAAAATTTATTCGCAATCATAAAACAATAATCATAATCGGTAAAACTTCGTTTAGCCTCTCGGGTATACATAAAATAACAATTTAGAACAATATGAAGACTACAGTCCCTAAGGCTCTCAAGCATTGAGGATGGAAAAATGCAAAGGAAAGTCAGGTTTAATTTCTGCTGTATTCTAGAAAATTTAGTTTTAGATAACACAAATAATTTTGCAAACATGTATAACTTTATCTGTTCAGACGGCGTGAATAGATATGAATAATATATATATATATGTGTATATATATATATATATATATATATATATATATATATATATATATATTTGGACGGAGAGGGAATATCGCCGAATTAATGAAGCGGCTTTGCTGTGGATGTGCTGTGTCTTTCAACACTGCTTCTGACCCAGGGCAGTGGACAAGATGCAGTGATGTCCCGTCATCCAGGAAGTGCCAAGATAAGAGGGAGGGAAGAGGGTAGAGGGGAGTGGAGTATGTAGGGGATGGAATGGTGGGAGTGGTTTCTATGCCTTGTCTTTTGGCTACCTCCCGTGTAAGGGGAAAAAAAGCCTTTGGTACATGTACGTATATATATATGTATATATATATGTATATAATATCACAGCTGTCACCACAGTCAGAAGAAAGAGATGAATAAGCGAATCTATATAGAGTGAGGGTAGAGATATTCACTCCTTTCCTATTTATTTTTCCTTTGTAAGATAGCATCCTCCTTCCAATTAGTACAAATGAAGAGGATTGCAGTTAGCAGTCGAAACATGGATTCGCTTGTTCAATTCTTTCTATCTTCCGACTGTGGTGTCAGTTGTGATTTCAAAATGTGTTACTACATTTCTCACTCGTTTTATATATATATATATATATATATATATATATATATATATCACTCGAATCTAGGATAAAGGTTATGGTACAGTTATGGTGACGTTGAAGGTGAATGCGATGATGTTTATGAAGATGATGACTTTGATGTCACCGAAGACGACGAATATAATGGCGATGTTGGAGACGAATTCGTTTGCAAAGCTGAACACGACAAGGATGATGGGGTGAAGATAACGACAGTAATAACGACGTCGATGAGGGAAATAATAGCAAATTAACGAGATGCATTAAAGCGTTATCGCACTGGGCAGCTTCCACGGGCTACACCGGCGTCGACCGTTGAGAGTTCGTCAGAGCATAAACGACTTCGGTTACAATGTTTGAATGTTCAAATTTCAAAATTTCAAATTATTTTCCGTTATATATAGCAAAGCTGAGTGATGAACTAAGAGAGTCTAAACGTATACGAATGTTAGACATACTGTTGAAATGGTCTTAGAGAAATCTAGGTTTCTTTATACGAAGTCATGTTTTAGTTTTTCAAATGAAGGTTGAAGGTAAATGTTGAAGGAAAAATAGCCCAGTATGATAACCCAATTTAGGGACTCGGGAGCGAAAAGGACGAAATTAGCTTTTTCACAAGAACCTTAGAAGAGACTGCAAGAGACCCTAAGGCCTACACTAGGCAGTTCCATGTCCTTTACCGCCTGTCAACCCAATCCATAAAGTTACTTCATCTTCTCTTTAAACAATAAATTATTTCAGCACTAACTACATAGTCACTAAGTCTATTCCATTCGTTAACCACTTCGTTGGTAAACCGGTTCTTGTCCATTTCCTTCTTAAACCAGACCCGTTACACTGTATTTACACACTTTTACAGTGCATTTACACACTTTTACACTGACACGCCTCACTGCAGTCCATTGCATTGCAGTGCCTGAGGCTTAAGGTACTTTTCAAAGCGACTGCCAAGGTTTTTCAATTTTATCATAGTACTTGTGTTGGAAGTAGGAATAAGAGAAATAGTATCAGTAGTAGGAGTAGAGTAAGAGAAGAAATAGGAATAAAAGAAATGAGGGAATTTATTATAAAAGTATAGGAAGAACAGGAAGCCAGGAACAATATGAATAATGCAATAGGAATAGGAATAATAGTAATAGGAATAGTAATATAGAATAATATAGAATAATAATATATAGAATAATATAGAATATATAATGATATAGAATAGTAATAGGAATAATGAAAATAGTATCAGCAGAAGGAACAGAGGAAGAGAAGAATTAGGAATGAAAGAGATAGATGGGAAGATATAATAAAGTATAAGAAGAAAAGGAACACAAGAATGAAGGAGACTGCAAGAGACCATGAGGCCTACACTAGACAGTTCCATGTCCATTGCCACCTGTCATCCCCATCCAAAAAGTTCTCTAACCGTTTCTAAAGACAACTGAGAGTTAAGGAATCCCAAGACAGGGTCAGGAGCGAGACCAGGAACAAGATGGCATTAAGAATGAGTCCAGGAGAGGAACAAGGGACAGGAACAAGGGACAGGGAACAAAAGGAGGAACAAGAAGAGGAACAAAGAAGTTTGAAGAAAAACAAAGAAACAAACGCACGGTCTGACGACGCTAGCCGAAAGAAATAAAGGAGGAGGAGGAGGGAGAAGAGGAGGAAGAGAAGGAAGAAGAGGTGGAGGAGAGGGAGGAAGAGGAGGAGAAGGAGGAAAAGGACGAGGAGGAAGAAATGGAGGATGAGGAAGAGGAGGAGGAGAAAGAGGAAGAGGTGGAGGAGAGGGAGGAAGAGGTGAAGGAGAGGGAGGAAGAGGTGGAGGAGAGGGAGGAAGGGTAGGGAGAGAGGGAGGACGAGGAGGAAGGGGAGGAGAAGTAAGAAGAGCTGGAGGAGAGTGAGGAAGAGCTGGAGGAGAGGGGGAGGAGACGGGCGACGCCGAGGAAATGGAAGGGAAGAAAATGTAAGCGATAAAATTTAATTGGCAATGACGTAGCTTCAATGATGATGGCATCGGTGAAAGCTTTCACTCTCGCTGGCAGAAGAAGAAGAGACCGAGGGAGGCAGGGCGAGAGGAGGAGGAGGAGGAAGAAGGATAGAGGAGGAGAATAGAGGAGGAAGAATAAAGGAGGAGGAGGAAGAATAAAGGAGGAAGAGGAGAATAAAAGGGGACGAGGGGAAGGAAGAAGAATAAAGGAGAAGGAAGAATAAAGGAGGTGGAGGAGAGGAGGAAGAAAAGGAAGAATAGAAGGAGGAGGAGGAGGAGAACGAGGAAGAATAAAGGAGGACGAGGGGGAGGAAGTAGAATAAAGGAGAAGGAAGAATAAAGGAGGTGGAGGAGAGAAGGAAGAATAGAAGGAGGAGGAGGAGAACGAGGAAGAATAAAGGAGGACGAGGGGGAGGAAGAAGAATAAAGGAGGTGGAGGAGAGGAGGCAAAGGAAGAAATGAAACAGGAGGAGGAGGGTGCGAAAAAATAAAGAGAGGATGATATAGATAAAGAGTAGAGAGAAGAGAGAGTGGTGGAGAAAGATGGGGAAAGAGAGGACGGAGAAGGAGTAAAGGGAGAGGAAGAGGAGGAGGGGGAAGAGGAAAAGGAGTGATTCATCAAGAATAAAGAGAAGTTGATAGAGGCGGTAGAAAAAAAAGGAAGAAAAAGAAGAGAAAAAGAGGAAAAGAGTAAAGAGACGGTAGAAAATAGAAGGAAAAAGAGGAATAGAGAGGAGAGAAAGAGTAGAAGTGGAAGAATGAAGAGGTGGAGAAATGTGGAGAAAACAGTGAAGAAAAAGAAATTGAGGATAAAAAGGAGGAGGAGGAGGGAACTGATAGGATATTGGGTAAAAGAAATAAAAAGTTGAAATAGAAGAAAAGAATAACTGTAGAAGGAAGAGGAAGGATGAAAAGAGGAAGAGGAGGACGAAGGAACTAAGAGGAGGTTGAATAAAAGAAGAATTAAAATATTAAAAAAGTAGTTTAGAAGAAAGAGATAGGGTAAAAAGAAGTATTAAGAGGAGGAAGATTGTAAAAGTATTAAGAGAGAAGACAATTTACGATCAATTAGTCCCTTGCCCCTGGTCTCTGTTGCAGAAAACCCGCGGCCTTCGTGTAACCGGCAACGGTGGAAGAAAATGAAAGGAAAGAGAGCAAGAGAGTTAGAAAGGACAAAGAGAAGAAGAGGAGGAAAGGAGGAAGAGGAATAGAACGAGAAGAAGAGGAAGAAGAACGATAAGAAGAGGAAGAAGAACGATAAGAAGAGGAAGAAGAACGATAAGAAGAGGAAGAAGAACGAGCAAAAACAAGAGGAAGAAAAGAGAAACGGATAGAGGACAAATAAGAAGAAAAAGAAGCAAATAGAGAGAAGAAGAAAAAGAGAGAAAAAAAAGAGAAGAAAGGAAGAGGAGAAATCTGAAACGAATGAGAATAGTAACTATTTCAAGAATAGGAAGGAGAGAATAGTAAGCTAATGAAGCTATTCATATTGGATCAGAACAATGACATCAACAGGATTTGCCTCTGGGTTCATGCGTTGTCTTGTCTTGTCTTGTCTTGTCTTGGGTTGAGTTATGATACATGAACAACAGTTTCTTCAAAGCTGGGTAGTCCTTGGATCTATATACAAGAGTCTTACTCCCCTCACTCTCCCACTCCCCTCTTACTCTCTCTCTCCTCCCCTCTCCCCCCTAACTTCCCCCTCTCTCCTCTCCTCTCCCTCTACCCCCTCCCTCCCTTACCCCTCTCTCTATCACTCTCGCTCTCTCTCTCTCTCTCTCTCTCTCTCTCTCTCTCTCTCTCTCTCTCTCTCTCTCTCTCACCCCGTCTTCACCCTCTCCCCCTTTCTCTCCTCTTTAATCCCTCTCCCCCTACTCCTCTCCCCCTTATCCCCTCTCCCCTTCCGTCTCCCCCGTACCCCTTTCCTCCCTTACCACCTCCTCACTCCCTTACCACCTCATCAGTCTCTCCCCATTACTCCCTCTCCCAATTACTCCCCTCTCCTGCTTAATCCCTCTCTCCTTCCCTCTCCCCCCTTAACCCTCTCTCCCTTACTTTCTGTCTCCATTAATTCCCTCTTCCCCTTATCCCCTCTCCCCCATATACCCTCTTCCACGTTTCCCCTTTCCCCCTTTCCCCCTTACTCTCTCTCTCTCTCTCTCTCTCCTTGTCTCCTCTCCCTCCTTCTCCATCTCTCCCTTATCCCCATCCACACACACACACACACACACACACACACACACACACACACACACACACACACACACACACACACACACACACACACACACACACACACACACACACACACACACACACACACACACACACACACACACACAAACACACACAGCAGGACAAACGACAACATGGTGTTGTGTTCCGGTAAGACGACAAGCGAAAACACTAATGCGACAGAAAGAGGAGAAGAAGAAGGAGGGACACCCCGCCGTGTTTTGTTGATCCGCCTGAGTCTGTGGGTTGAGAGGTTGTGGGGGTGCGTGGGTGTGGATGTGGGTGCGTGTGTGGGCGCGCCTCCCACAGAGAGAGAGAGAGATGGCTCTAAGTCTAGCGAGTGGCTTGCACTTGATGTTCGGGTCTGCACTGCGGAAGAGACGGAGGAAGAAGGAGGAGGAGGAGGAGGAGGAGGAGGAGGGAGCCGGACGAGGATATGACCGAGCCCTGACCTTGACAAGATTAAAAGGTCACGGCAGGTCCGGGCAAGGCCTGTGTAGGTCAGCCGAGGTCACGATAATGTTTTGTGCACATGTCACAGAGAAGACGATGAATGGGATTTATGAAGATCAAAGTCAAGCTGGTAAAAGGAGAAAGAAAATATTGGTGGTTGTGCTTACGGTCAGGGATTGTAGTTCAGGTGTCGAGGATTGTGGTTGTGGTATAAGATGTGGTGGTAGATGGGGCTGTGACGTCAGAAACTGTGGTATCAGTGGCTGTGGTATATGGCATCGAAAGTCGGTTAGGATATAGCCAGAAACTCTGAACGTGGCACGAGAATTTTGGTGAGAGTGATGAAGAGGACTGATTGAAAGTGTGATGAAGCTGGTAGCAATCGTTGTGATGACACTCCGAAAGGTGGAGATGACTGTGATGAACAGAGTGACTGTCATGTGGGTCGTAACTAAAGCCCCAGTCATACTAAGCTTACGACCTGTTTCCGACCACCTTCGACCGAAAATCAAGCGATCGGTCGGCGACACAAAACAAGGAATTGAAATGGAAGAAGTTAACGTGGTTGATAAGATGAAAATCTATGTACTGGGGACTATTCAGTATGTGTTGTAATATATCTATCTGTATCTGTCGATCTATCTATTTATCTATCTTATTACCGACTACCAGCGACTTCCAAAGACTAGCTGCAACTGGTCGGCGACCACCTGGTCGCCAGTGGTCGGAAAGTGGTTGTAAGTTGGAAAGGTGATATTAGGGTGAATGGGTTATCACACTGAGCTTCCACGGGCTTCACCAACATCGACAATTGAGAGTTCGTTTGAGTAAAAACGACTTCGGTTACAATATTTGAATTTTCAAATCTCCAGATGTCAAATTATCTTTCAATCATATATTTAGCAAAGCCAAATGATGAACTAAGAGAAAGTAAACCTATACGAGTGTTAGACGTACTGCTGAAGTGTTCTTAGAAAAGTCTAGATTTATGTAAGTGAGGTCATATTCTAGTTATTGAAATGAAGGTTGGAGGTAGGATGTCGGAGGAAATATATCCCAGTGTGATAACCCTTTGAGTTGGTGTTCCTGGTGATAGTCAGTGTGGTGAAGAGAAATGGTGAAAATAGTTAGTTGATTATAAGAACACAAGCTCGCTGGGCAAGCAGGTTAGAGCGTCGGTACTTGCAGCGAAGGTTGAGGTGACAACAATTCGAATCCTGTCCCCCAACGAGTTGGACCAAGGGCATGGTTCAATAAATTCCTTGCTACAAAGTCCTTTGTGAGGGGCACCGTCCTAGCCTTCTGATAGGGGCAGTTGGTGAAATTAAACCGAATCATGTATGGACAATGGTGAAAATGGTGATAATATTAGATGGTGATAGCGATGATACAAGTCTTCCTTTATAGAATTTGTTGCGACCGACGGCAAGTGATTTTATTCAACTGAGGAGAGTCATCCGAGACTTGACACTAAACAGCGACCTCTGGCGTTGGCCAAAATTAAATGTATAAAGAATGGCTGAGTACTAAGAGGGGTTAGAGATAAGATAATAGAGATGGCAGGGAGGGCAGTGTCGACCTTGATGTTATGAACTTGGTCAGACGTGGTGGTGGTAGTGGTAGTGGTGGTGGAGGTGGTGATGGTGATTGTGATGATGGTGGTGAGGTGATGATTGTGATTGTGATGATGGTGGTGAGGTGATGATTGTGATTGTGATGATGGTGGTGGTGATAGTGGTAGTGGTGGTGATGATGACGGTGATTGTGATGATGGTAGTTATGATGGAAATTGTGAACAATGATAGTTTGATGGTGACTACTGTAATGGTGATGGTTCTGATAACCACATTGTGGTGTGAGAGTTGGAGGGGTAGGGGTGAGGGTGATGAGTTGTCAGCTAAGTACCGACGAGAACGAAAACGGATAAAATAAAATAAAATAAAAAGATCAAATCAAATAAGATAAAATAAAATAAGTTAATATAAAATATTAAAAATAAAATCAAATCGAATAGAATAAGATTCAAATTAAGATAAAGCAATATATAGAATTAGATTAAATGGAATAATTAATAAAATAGAATAAAATAGAAATAGAATAAAAATAAAACCAAACGAAAGGTGAAATATAAAACAAGATTAAATCAAATTAAACAAAATTGAAGATAAAGGTCAAAATAAAACAAAGAATTAGAAAAAAACGAAATAACGAATAGAAAAAAATAAAAAGATTAAAAAAATGAAAACAGAACGAAAAAAACAAAAAAAAAAGGTGAAGGTTTATGATTGAAGGGAAGATAGTGAACAGGCCCACTGATATCTGTGATAACGGAAGAAATCGCCATGATGACTAAGTAGGAACCGTGAGTGGCCATGTCCCACGAAGATAACAGTCCCGATAACAAGAGCTGGCGACGTTGATAATGGTGCTAAGAAGCATTACGGTGGCGACCGCAATGGCAGCTGGACATGTTTTTTTTGTTTTTGTTTTTTTTTCTCCTGTTCCTTTTCCCTCTTGTTTTTCTTCTTCTTTCTCATTATTTATTTTTTCTTATGTTTCTTTTATCTTCTTTTTCTTTCTTCTTTTTCTTCTTTTTCTTTTTCTTCCATTTCTTCTTTTTCTTTTTCTTCCATTTCTTATTTTTCTTTTTCTTCTCTTCTTTTTCTTCTTCTTTCTCATTATTTATTTTTTCTTATGTTTCTTTTATCTTCTTTTTCTTTCTTCTTTTTCTTCTTTTTCTTTTTCTTCCATTTCTTCTTTTTCTTTTTCTTCCATTTCTTATTTTTCTTTTTCTTCTTTTTTCTGTTTCTTTTTCTTCTCTTCTTTTTCGTCTTCTATTTCTTATTATTTTTCATAATTTACTTCTTTTTCTTCTGTCTTCTTTTTCTTCCTCTCCCTCCTATTTTTCTTCTTCGTCTTCCATTTCTTGTTATTTTTCTTCCTTCACTTCTTCCTTTTCTTTTGCCCTTCTTCTTCTTCCTCTCCCTCCTCTTTTTCTTCTTCCTCTCCCTCCTCTTTTTCTTCTTCTTTCTTTTCTTTTTTCTTCTTTACTTTTCTTCTTTCCTCTCTTTCGTGAATGTGTGTATGTATGTGTGTTTGTGTGTGCGTGTGTCTGTGTCTGTGTGGACACTCCACCTCCAGGTTTCTGTAATAAGAAAACGAAAATGATGATGACAATGCAGGCGGTAGCGATGAGCACGGACAAAAACAATGGCTAGCCAAGCGATATGGAAGGAGGAGGAGGAGGAGGAGGAGGGAGAGGAAGAGGAATGGGAGGAGGAGGGAGAGGAAGAGGAATGGGAGGAGGAGGAGGGAGAGGAAGAGGAATGGGAGGAGGAGGAGGGAGAGGAAGAGGAATGGGAGGAGGAAGGAGAGGAAGAGGAATGGGAGGAGGAGGAGGAGGGAGAGGAAGAGGAATGGGAGAAGAAAAAGGAGAAGTGGGAGGATGAGGAGGAGTAGGAGAAGGAAAAGGAGTGGGAGGAGGAGAAGAAGAAAAAGGAGAAGTGGGAGGAGGAGTGGGAGAAGGAGGAGCAAGAAGAAGAGGGAGATGAAGAGGAGTGGGAATGGGGTAATTTAGGAGAAGGAAGAAGAGAAGAAGGAGAAAGAAGAGTGAGGGAGAGGAAGAGGAATGGGAGGAGGAGGAGTGGGAGGGAGAGGAAGAGGAATGGGAGGAGGAGAAGAAAAAGGAGAAGTGGAAGGAGGAGAAGGAAGAGGAGTGGGAGGAGGAGGAGGAAGAAGAAGAGGGAGATGAAGAGGAGTGGGAATGGCGGAAATTAGGAGGAGAAGGAGGAAGAAGAAGTGGGAGGATGAAATTTAGGAGGAGAAGCAGGAGGGGAAGGAGAAGAAAGAAGAGGAAGAAGAAGGAGAGAAGAAGAAAGAAGAGGAAGAAGAGGGAGAGGAGGAAGAGTGCTAGAAAAGAGCAAGAGGGCGAGAGGAAGGAGAGAAAGACAAAGGTGGGGAAGATGGGAGAAGAAAGTGAAGAACAGAAGCTTGAGATAGGAAGAGAGGAATGAAAATAGGAAGAAGGGGAGGAAAGGAAGGAGCAGAAACAGGAGGATGAGGAGGAAAAGAAGATGAAGAAATTGAATAATGAAGTGAAATATGACGGAATAACAGGTGAAGAGAGGAGTAAGGATGAGGGTGAGAATGGAGTGGAAGAAAGTGAGGAGGAGAAGGAAGAGAATGAAGAGGATGAGGAGGAGGAGGAGGAGGAGGAGGAAGAGAATGAAGAGGATGAGGTGGCGGAGGAGATGAAGGATTAGAATGATGAGGAAGAATAGGAGACTGAGAATAAGGAAGAGAATGAAGAGGATGTCGAAGAGAAGAAGAGGAGAACGAGGAGAGGAAAACGAAATGGAGGAGGAGATGGAGGAGGAAGAGGAGACAAAGGAAAAGTATAATAAGAAAGATAATAAAGAGAAGGAGAATGAAGAAGATAATGAGAGTAATGTAGATGATGAAGGAAAGGAAGAAATGGAAGACAAAGAGGAGGAGGAGGAGGAGGCGGACGAGGAAGAGGAGGGAGTGGAAGACAAGGAGGAGGAGGAGGAGGAGGCGGATGAGGAAAAGGAGGAGGCGATACGACAATGCCGGGAATCGGATAAGTACAACAATGAGACCTCAGAGGCAACACTAGTAGCTGTCCTCCCGCAAAGCCGTCGTAAAAAAACGCCTGCAAGACAGGAGGAGGAGGAAGAGGATGAGGAGGAAAGGGGAAATGAAATAAGGAGAAGGCGTGAAGGAAGGAGAGGAAGAGGAGGAGAAAGGGAAAGGAGAGGAGGAGGAAAGGTAAAATGAAATTAGGAGAAGGCGTGAAGGAAGGAGAGGAGCAGCAGGAGGAAGAGGACGAGGAGGAACAGCAGGAGGAGGAGGAGGAAGAAAGGGGAAATGAAACAAGGAGAAGGCGTGAAGGAAGGAGATAAAGAGGATGAGGAAGGAAAAGGGAAAAGAAAGGAGAGGAGGAGGAGTAAAGGGGAAATGAAATGAAGAGAGGACGTGAAGGAAGAAGAGGAAGATGAGAAGGAGGAGAAAGGAAAAGAGAAAAGGAGAGGAGGAGGAAAGGTGAAATGAAATGAGAAGGCGTGAAGGTAGGAGAGGAAGAGAAGAAGGAGGAGAAAGGGGAAGAAAAGGAGAGAAGGAGGAGGAGGAGGAAATGGAAAATTAAATGAGGAGGCTTGAAGGAAGGAGAGGAAGAGTAGGAGGAGGAGGAAGAAGAGAAGAAGGTGAAAAGGAAAGAAAAGGAGAGGAGATTAAGTATAGACAAGAGGAGGAGAAGGAGAAGTAGCATAAGGAAAGAAGAAATTAAATAAGGAGAAGGGGTGAAGGAAGGAGAGGAGAAAGTACGAGGAGGAGGGAGAGTAAAAGGAGGAAGAAGAGGAGGTGAAACGAAGAGAAAAGAAGAGGAGATGAAGTATTGACAGGAAAAGGAGGAGGAAAAGAAAAAATAAGAGGAGGACAGGAGGAGAAAAGGAGGAGGAAAATGCGGAGAGGAAGCAGAAAGAAGAAAGAAAAAGAAAAGGAAGAAGTGAGGAGCAGGGAGAAGAGGAAGAGGGAAGAAAGAAATTAGAGAAGGACGACTAAATAAGGAGGACAAGGAGGAAGAAAAAGGAGATGGAGAATGAAAAAAATATGAAGAGGAGGATAGAAAATAGAGAAGGATGAGGGAGACTATGAAGACGAGGAGGATAAAGAGAAAACAAAGAATGAAAAAAAGGGGAAGAAGGAGAGAATGAAAAGGACAAGAGAAGGGTAGGAGGAAGAGGATGAAGAGGAAGAGGAAAATGTGGTTCTGAAATGAAAAAGAGCGAGCGGGAACAATTCCAGTGATAAGAGGGAAAAAAAAAAATAAAAAAGTTAAATAAAAAAGGAAGAAGAAAACAAGAAAGAGAAAAGGAGAAGTAGGAACAGGAAGAGGGGAATGATGTGAAGAAGTGTATAAGCATGGACACCAACCCACTGATGAGAAAATTCAACGGCAAGACAAGAGGATGAAATGGAGAAGAGGATGAGGAATAGGAGGAGAAAGGAGGAAGGAGGAGGGAGAGTAGGAAGAGGCAAAATGAAACAGAATTGTATAAAGCACGGGAACAAGTGTAGAAACACGGACATTACCCCATTGATGAGAATGAGGACGAAGAGGAGGAATAGGAGGGAGAAAGGAGCGTAGGAAGAGACAAAGCGAAACAGAATTACATAAAGCGCGGGAACACCCCAGTGACGAGGAAGTGGAACAGCGTGAGCCCACGTCAGGGCAAGACCAGTAGCCGTCCTCCCACAGAGAGCTTCCTCCCAAAATACGCAAACAAAAACTGCAGCAGCGAGGACGCCCGATCCGCCGACTCTGCTGCTGCACGGGAGAGCGTGACGTCACTCCGGGACAGAAATGGCGGCGGTGTTAAGCCTGAGGGTGGGGAGATCGGGGTTTGGGGAACGCTGTCCGCATTGCGAAAGAAGTACAGCGTGGTCTGAATGTCTCATTACCCCCTACCGATAGAGGTACAGGTATTGCAGTAATACAAAATACATGTCCTGGATTCAGTTTATGTACTGTAAGAACAGTAGAACAAAATAAGAACACTGGAAGAAAATGTTCCCGTCGCAGTATTGTCGTCTTCGGAGGAGCTGGTTTGCCTAATCTTTCAGTGACGTCATGTCGCACAACCCCCGTTATGCTCTTGCCTGAATAATGCACATGTTCATGCACGATAGAAGTGTTCAAGTGGATCAAAGGCTATAACAAGGGTGATGCAAACAAGGTCATCATAATAAAACAACAGGGCAGGACTCGCAGTAATGGGTACAAACTGGACAAATTTAGATTTAAGAAGGAAATAGGCAAGAATTGGTTTACTAATAGGGTGGTCGATGAATGGAATAAACTTAGTAACCATGTAGTAAGCGCTGAAACTATCAGTTGTTTTAAAAAAACGATTAGACAACTTTATGGATGGGGATGACAGGTGGTGATGGATACGGAGCTGCCTAGTGTAGGCCTTATGGTCTTTTGCAGTCTCCTTTATTTCTTATGTTCTTATGTGCCCACACGCTTACAAACAGCTTGAATCCAGGACATGTATTTTGTATTACTCTAATACTTGTACCTCTATTGGTAGGGGTAACAAGACATTCAGATCATCATGTAGTTCTTCCAAATCCTCTCCACAACGGTGGACATCAAAGATGTGTAGTTCAGTGTCAAAGGATTACAAACGAAAAGCATGCTGACAGGAGACCTTTTGGTCCATAGCTAGGTCGGATGCGAAAACATTATAATGATAGATATATAAATAAATAAAAAATATATCAATATAAATAATAATAATAGATAGAATAGATAAGTAAAGTTAAATGATAAACAGGTAAATAGTAAATAATAATAGAATTGACATAACTAATAATGAATTATAATCAAGCAAATAAACAGACAGATAATAACAAACAAATAATATAAAATAAATGGCAGGCATTACAGCATCTTGCTTAGGTGTTTATCCAAACGAATCTTAAAGCTTCGAACTGAACTACATTGCACTGCCTTTGCAGGACGTTTATTCCATTCATTAACTACATCGTTGGCGAAGTTGTTTCTACCCACTTCCATGTGGCATGTATACATGCTAGCACCTATTCAGTATCACCGAGCCGATCACATTGATTATAACTGGAGCCACTGTGGTCTGTAACAGATGCTGTATCGTCCCACAGGGGACAGACCGGTCCTGTAGTAGACCATCAAGCCTGAACTACACTAGGAGAGCCACTTATAAACACTTTCCGGGTCTTTTATTGCTATGGAAATAAGAATAAGATTCTTGTATGGTGTTCTCAACACGCTTTTCCATGTATTCCATGTTTTGCTGTTCTGTAGCCAATTGGAAACTACTTCATCACTAGATTTAATCACTATGCATCCACTATCCATCACCTGTTCCCGGTTTGCGGCCCCGCTTGTGAAAGTCTTTAGTCTCCCAAGGGGTCACGGTCCCTAGATTCAGAACCGCTGTTCTGACGTGAATAGAAAACACGTAAGAGAAACCGCTTTTGTTCCAGTGCGATTTGACCGTGAAAATGAATTTTGAATCAAGTGTTATCAAATGTTGGAGAGAGAATGGAGGAACCAAGAAGCTTCCCTTTCCCGAAATTTCTTGATAGATAAGGAATAAGATAAAAAAGGAATTTGCCTTCGATAAGGAATGAAAAAGAAAAGGCTGTGGATTGACAGTAAGAGAATGACTAAAATGATACATAGGATCAGAAATTTACCTTACGAGAACAGGCTTAGGCACCTTAATTTACACACTCTGGAAAGAACGTAGAGTGCGGGGTGATCTAATAGAGG
>NC_134801.1:59320265-59325265 GCF_046742065.1 Oratosquilla oratoria
TGGTCTAGTCACCGGTTTTTATGTTGACGCACATGAAAAGACCTTCCTGATGAACTATCTATTATATCTCTTTTTATCGTGGCGTGATCTGTGTGTGTGTGTGTGTGCGCGCGCGTGCACGCGTGTGTTTGTGTGTGTGTGTGTGTGTATGCATGTGTGTTCGTGTGTGTGTATATATTTCTGCTTTTATGTGTGGTGAGCGTGTTTATATAATATATGTGTGTGTATGTGTATGTGTGTATTTCTGCTTATATGTGTAGTGAGTGTGCGTTCATATATATATATATATATATATATAATATATAATATATATATGTGTGTGTGTGTGTGTGTGTGTGTGTGTGTGTGTGTGTGTGTGTGTTCCACTCAGTATACGTGTGGTTGATCGAGTTTCATTTTAAATCGGTAAGGATGGGTCGGACCTAGTCAGAACAGTGCTCTACCCAGAGCTGAATAGAACCTGCTTCCGTTGGTCTGAATAGACATGATAAAAGTTGACTTCCTAACAGAGACCTTTAGTATATCTCTTCTCAGTTGTCATCTTTTTTTTTTTTCTTCTTTTTTTTTTAATTTAATCCCGGCGTCATATATCCGTTTCTCTTTCTCTTATAACACACACACACACACACACACACACACACACACACACACACACACACACACACACACCTCGTGGCGCAGTGGTTAGAATTCCCGGCTGCTACTACGGTGGTCCGGGTTCGAACCCCGCCCAGGGCTGAATTAATTTCAGTATCGCTGCGCTGCGAGTCGTTACCCCAACTCTCGTGGGCGGGGAGTTGGGTGTGTGTGTGCGCGCGTGTAAGGTCACAGCATTACCCATAGATTGGTCATCCATGAGCTCTGAGCTGTCGACCACGAGTCCAACACGTGATCCAAGACCATGGTGAATCAAACACACACACACACTCACACACACACACACACACACACCTCGTGGCGTAGTGGTTAAGAGTTCCCGATTGCTATTATGGTGGTCCGGGTTCGAATCCCGGCCAGGGCTGAAATATTTTCAGTATCGCTGCGCTGCGAGTCGTTACCCCAACTCTCGTGGGAGGGGAGTTGGGTGTGTGTGCGCGCGTGTAAGGTCACAGCATTAATCATAGATCGGTCCTACATGAGCTCTGAACTTTCTTCCGGGAGGGAAATAGCTGTCGATCACGAGTCCAAGTCCATGGTGAATCGCAGACACACACACACACACACACACACACACACACACACACACACACACACACACACACACACACACACACGTTACTGAAATTATTTCATTCCGCCCAGGGCTGAAATAATATCAGTATCGCTGCACTGCAGGTCGTTACTCCAACTCTCGTGGGCGGGGAGTTGGGCGTGTGTGTGCGTGTAAGGTCACAGCATTACCCATAGATCGATCATATACATGAGCTCTGAGCTCTCTTCCGAGAGGGAAATAGCTGTCGAATACGAGTCCAACACGTGGTGCAAGACCATAGTGAATCACACACACACACACACACACACACACACACACACACACACACACACACACACACACACACACACACACACACACACACACACACACACACACACACACACACACAGAGAGAGAGAGAGAGAGAGAGAGAGAGAGAGAGAGAGAGTCTTCCAGCATGTGCCCTGAGTTCAAACTCCCAACATCTGTCCATCCACAGACTTTGATGTCCCTCTCCTCACTCTCACTTCCACGTCTCTTACGAAGTTGCAACATGTTTCGAAACTTACAATCGTCGATCCTCAAAGTTGTCCCACTTTCGAACTCTCCTTCCATTTCCAAGTGGTCGTTCTCTTCGGGATTATTCTTCGGCGCTCCCGAAGTTGGGTCTCCCGAGAGCCAAAATTTCGAGAAGAATTTGAGGACGCAGTGCCCACGACTCCTTAGGGAAATAAATTCTCTTTTGTAGTAGATATTACTATGCATTGGTTGCGTCTCGATCTGAGAAAAGAATAACCATATCATAATCTAAAATTGTATGTGGTTACGATAATCTTATATACTGAACTCTTTGCTTTTATTCATTTATTTATTATTTATTTATTATTTATTTATTTATTTATTTATTATTATTTTTTTTTTTTACTAGATCGGGAGCTCGCTTGCCTCGCATTCGCTTAGTTGTAAGTTCGAATCCTGCACTCCTCTCTGATTCCCAACGGTCACTGTTACCTGACCCAAATACTCCAAGCTCATAGGCCAAAAGTGATGGCTTCTGCCGCAGCTACTCAGCGCCTTGTGGTGTAGACTCCTTACTTATAATTACAGCTCATTACCTAAATTAGTAAACGTTGCATGGTTAGATATCACATGAGACTTGTTAAATACTCTAACCACTCTCCTGCTAACCAGGTTACATGACATGATTTAACCTTTGTTAAAATCTTACGAGAAGAAACAGAACCCGGTTTTTATTGCTGGTAGTTTAAATCGTTCGATACTAACCATAACAAAATATTTAAACACCGCCACCGAATCCATGAAAGAGTACCCACCCTCCAACCCCCACGCAGTGGGAAGTGAGAAACCCCAGATAGAGCAAAGACCCGTGAGTTGTGGACAGGAGTGAATTCACGACCATCTATTCATTAGTGCAAGACTACGCTGAGCTACTGCGCGGTCAGTACTAATTGATGGAACTATAAGCCCTTTGGTATATTTTTCTCTCTTTCTATATCCCTCCCCCGTTTCTCTCTCTCTCTCTCTCTCTCTCTCTCTCTCTCCCCCACTTGCCAGCTCTCTCCCTCTATCCCTTCCACACCCATCAAATGTCTTTCTGTGCCTCCCTCAGCAATCTCTATCTCTCCCTATCTCTCTCTCTCCCCCTATCTCTCTCTCTCTCTCTCTCTCTATCTATATATATATATATATATATATATATAATATATATATATATATTCTTTTTTTTATTAAACACAATGCACTTTAAATCTAAGCCATATAGGCGCATGCAGAAATAGTAACGGAGTACGCCCGAGGACTATATATATATATATATATATATATATATATATATATTATATATATATATATATATATATATATATGTATGTATATATATTATATATGTATATATATATACCTCTCTCTCCTCTTTTCTCTCTCATTCTCTCTCTCTCTCTCTCTCTCTCTCTCTCTCTCTCTCTCTCTCTCTCTCTCTCTCTCTCTCTCTCTCTCCCCCTCTCTCTCTCTCTCTCTCTCTCTCTCTCTTTCTCTTTCTCTTTCTCTTTCTCCCTCTCCCTCCCTTTCTCTCTCTCCCTCTCACTTCCTCTCTCTCCCCCTCTCTCCATCTATCTACACCTCCCTTCGCCTGCCAAATCTCTCTCTCTCCCCTCCCCCGATCTCTCACTTCCTCGCTCATTAACTGTGTGTGTGGACATCTAAAAGTATAATTTCAACGAGCGCCTCTTGAGCTGCCAAACATTAAAATTAATAAATGATAATTCCTCTGACGTCATCTTTACATGTGCTCACTGTGGGGCCTGGGTTTGATGTTTTTTTGTTTTTTTTTCCCAGAAACGAGTTGATAGCATCCATAGTATACAGATGTATAAGTTATCTGTATCATAAATGATAAAACTAGCTCTGTTCAAGTAGATGTTATACAATGTTTAGTTTTCGTAACTATAGTTTTTATGAGGCAAAATCTTCGAACTTGCAGAGGTAATCTTTTTTCATTCTATGCCAAAAAGAAATGTCTGAACATCGTATTCTGATATAAGATTTGTATTTATTTCATCGCTTAGTTCACTTACTCATCAATTTCTATTTTGAAGAAGATGAACAATTGGATTAGACGCATTTAATGTATTATACAAGTAATAATACAGGTTGGTTTTATACTATAGTTACTGTAGAGATATTTAATGTGTATCTTCACTCATTGATCACGTTAGTTTGTACTCTGCATTATAAATGACCTCAATAGCGAGTCCAATCACCGTGAGAATCAATTACCTGGTTTAGATCCACCACCTTTTGAGGTATACACACATACATATACCAAAGGCGTTTTCCCCCCTTACACGGGGGGTAGCCAAAAAAGAAAAAGCCATAGAAACCACTCCCACCCATTCCATTTCCTATATATTCCACTCCCCTCCACCCTCCTCCCTCCCTCCCATCTTCGCACCTCCTGGATGACGGGTCATCCCTGCATCTTTCGAGGCAAGAAGGACATTACTTGTCCGAGGCTGGTCTAGGAAGGCGACACTGCTGTACCCGTTATAAGTTCTGGCGATGGTACCCAGAGGCTCCGGAGGTGTAAAAATAATTGTCTCAATTAATCCATTACAGCACCAAGAGTTTTAATTTAAGTTTATTTACTTTTTATTCGTTCGTGCATTTATTTTTTCATCTGTTTGTTTTTCATTTGTTTTATTTATATTTTCCTTTATTCACTTGTTCATCCATTTATTTATCTATTTATTTTTTGAATGACATCAAAGATTTCATTAACTTGCAAGGACCATCTGCAATTTACAGAATTGACCATTTTGGTCTGGATGGCCCCATTTATTTATTTATTTATTTATTCAATTTATCTTTTTTTTTTTCATTTTATTTTTCAGTCTCATGGAAAAATACAAGTCCTAAAAGGTCACTGTATAGCTGGACGTTCCCCATCTATTTTCCTTGTGCATTTGATTGGCTGCACTAATTGATTGGTTGTCCTGCCTCTGATTGGGTGGACGTGTTTGATTAGTTGACCGCAATGAACAATCAACTGGATGTTGAGTACTGAGTGCCAACCGCAGGTTGTTTGGTTGTTTGATTAGTGCATCTACAGTGTTGTTCAAAAGAATTCCTCCACACACACACATTCACGCACACACGCATTAACGCACACACACACACACACACACACACACACACACACACATACACATAAACTCATACATACACTCACACACATACACATACACTCACACACACATACTCACACGCACACTCACACACACATACA
>NC_134801.1:59337765-59342765 GCF_046742065.1 Oratosquilla oratoria
GTATATATATATATATATGATACGCACACATATACAAATATTCACATGTATACATATATTCATATATACACATGTATATATACACGTGTGTATATATATATATATATATATATATATATACATTGTGTGGTGTGTGTATGTGTGTGTGTGTGTGATTCGACCCAGAGCTTTCTTGAGGCCCACGGGTAGACAAAACTTTCTTGAGGAAAAACACGTGCAATGCCAGCATCGGCCAGCACGTGTCCAAATTTATTCCCAAAGATAAGGTAAATTCAATTCATAATTACCCGAATACTATTAATCAACAGGTCAAAAATTCATCAGAGCTTCAAAGAAGATCATATCCCAGGGGGGTTACATCGGTCAGACGTGGAGAGACCTGAGCACAAGGTAGAACGAGTATGTAAGATCAATCAGGTATGGTCATGACAGGTCAGCCGTGTTACAACACGTGAATTAATTGAATCCCCGGACCGATTGAGACAAAACTAAACTTACAAATCTGTTTGTGGATTCAGAAGGATGATGGTGAAATCCACTTTAATAGACTCTGCCCACTACGTATATTCTGAAAGGTCAATTGACCCCAGATATAATATCAGGGCTCATTACAAAACAGATTGTCAACATGTATCCTCCCCCTCCCCCTGACCCAACCTCTGGTCATCCTCAGGTCACGAGAGAGTGAGGGTAGGGATATTTACATCTTCCCTAGTTCCTTTTCCTTTCTAAGAGGTTGCTATTTAAGATAGCATCCTCCTTCCACCTTGTACTACTGAAGAGGATTATAGTTAGCAATTGAAATGTATAGATTCGCTTATTCAACTCTTTCTTCCGACTGTGGTGCTAGTTGTGATATATACATATGAGTGGCAGGGTGGTGAGATAAACACCGAGAACCGTTGAAGTTTTATTAACTGACGTTTCGCTCTTAACAGAGCTTCTTCAGAGTGTACAAACATAATCGGGAAATCAACAATTATATATCTTACATCATTCCGCGTTCCTTCCTTAACCCACCCCCTCCCTCCCTCTCGTACCCTTCAGCTCCTGTAAGATCATCCAGCCGGACATTTTGGACAGCTTAATAAAACCATCACGATGGTTACAGCAGGGCTGGGATGCTATAAAAGCTGCTTCTACTATTTTTCTTTTTTTCTTGTCTAATCCTTGTTTTAATATTTCCACTCCGTCCCAGTTAGGTAAATGCCCGTATTCCTCCGCATGAATCACCAGGGCGTTTGATGTTCGGTGGGCCCTCAGGTCGCTCTTGTGCTCATATGTCCGCTTGTGTATGCCTCTTCCTGTCTCCCCAAAGTAGTTTAGGTCACAGCCACCACATGGGATTCTGTAAACCATGCTGTTGTTATTATGTTCATTTCTACTCTTACCTCTCACTACTTCACCTATCTTCGTACTGGATGTACTGGCGATCTTCAGCCCTGCTCTGCGGAGCAAATGTCCTAACTCTTCTGTGTGCTTGGAGTTTGGAACTACAATGAAGCCACCTTCCTTAGTCTCCTTTTTCTCATAATTTCTCTTTTCCATTATTTTAAGAGCTATTTTCTTCAAACTATGGAGTAACCCTTCTGGATATTTTAGTCCTGAGAACACTTTAAAAATATATTTGATTTCTCTGTCAATATGTTCTTCACTACATACCCGGAACGCTCTGAGAAAAAATCCAATTATTACTCCTCTCTTTATCCTTTCACTATGTGCTGAAAAGTAGTGGATGAGGTCATTTTTGTTGGTAGCTTTTCTGTGAACCGAGAAACCCACCGTGCCGTTATCCTTCCTCCAAATTAATACATCCAAGAAAGATGACTTTTGATCCACCTCGTGTTCTACTGTGAACTGAATATCCCTGTCTACCATGTTCAGCCTATTAAGTTTGGTGGTGAAATTGGTTTTCTCCGGGGCAATGACTAGGACGTCGTCTACATATCGAAACCAATGGGTCCCTCTTCCCATAATTTTCATAAAATGATCTCTCTCCAAAACTTCCATGTATAATGATGCTAGGACTGCACTGAGTGGACTCCCCATTGCCAGACCACGTATCTGACAATATTCCTCATCCTGGAACATGAACGGTCCGAATCTGATACACAGAGAGACTAATTCCAAAAAATCATTTCTTCCCACTGGTAAATCCTGGTCATCTATA
Source organism: Oratosquilla oratoria (assembly GCF_046742065.1). NCBI lineage: Eukaryota > Metazoa > Arthropoda > Malacostraca > Stomatopoda > Squillidae > Oratosquilla > Oratosquilla oratoria. Next base: position 59,339,936 of record NC_134801.1, read on the forward strand.
TTACCGATGGCTTCCTTGGCTGCTGTTAGTGCCCCCTCTGCGCAAACATTTGTGAACAAAGCAGTTACATCATAACTTATCATGACTTTCTGTGAGAAATCCACATTACTGAGTCTCGTGATTAGGTCACTTGAGTCCTTCAAATGGCCACTGCTAAGTGCCCCCAAACATCGAGATAACGGTTTGGCTAAACACTTCGCTAACCTGTGGGGAGCGCTGCCGATACCGGACGTAATGGGTCTCATCGGTATACCCGGCTTGTGTGTCTTTGGTAATCCCCTCATCCTGGGCGGTCTTGGTGCTTCTTCTAACAATCCCACAAGTTTCTTGCCTCTGTTGGTTCGCATTAAAATCCTCCTGGCTTCTTTCTTGAACCGTATCCCTTCCCGTTCTGCGTTTCCTAAGGGTTTTTTTTACCTAACTGGGACGGAGTGGAAATATTAAAACAAGGATTAGACAAGAAAAAAAGAAAAATAGTAGAAGCAGCTTTTATAGCATCCCAGCCCTGCTGTAACCATCGTGATGGTTTTATTAAGCTGTCCAAAATGTCCGGCTGGATGATCTTACAGGAGCTGAAGGGTACGAGAGGGAGGGAGGGGGTGGGTTAAGGAAGGAACGCGGAATGATGTAAGATATATAATTGTTGATTTCCCGATTATGTTTGTACACTCTGAAGAAGCTCTGTTAAGAGCGAAACGTCAGTTAATAAAACTTCAACGGTTCTCGGTGTTTATCTCACCACCCTGCCACTCATTTTGTCGTCCATTCCTCAATATATACATATATATATATATATATATATATATATATATATATATATATGTACTTTATATATATATATATATATATGTGTGTATATATATATATATATATATATATATACATGTTTATATATATGTATATATATATATAATACATATGTTTTATATATATATATATATATATACATATATATATATACATATTTTCGTATACATATGTACTGTATAATATATATATATATATATATATATATATATAATATATATATATATGTATATATATGTATGTATATATATGTATATATATATATATATATATATATTCATTGAATATATGGGCAGGAGATTTTCTCTCTCAAGCATGTTTGGTTAAATTTAATGGCAAGATTATTATTGCAGAGTTTTTTATATCTGCCTTTTCTCTTTCTCTGAGAACCTTTTTCCCTTCCACGGGAAGTTGTCTTATGGTGACATTATAACACAACTTCCCGTGGAAGGGAAAAAGGTTCACGGAGAAAGAGAAAAGGCAGATAAAAAACTCTGCAATAATAATCTTGCCATTTAAATTTAACCAAATATATATATATGTATATATACATATATATATATATATATATATATATATATATAAATATATACATATATATTTATATGTATACATTTGTATAATATGTGTATGTATACAGTATATATGTTTACCTATATGCATGTATATATATATGTATATATATATGTTTACATATATGTGTATATATACATGTATACATATATGTATGTATATATATGTGTGTGTATAATATATATATATATACATTTATGCATATATGTGTATACAAATGTATATAATATATATATATATGTATATATATATATATATATATATGTATATATATATATGTATATACATTTTGTATGTGTATATAATATATAAATATGTGTGTTGTGCGTGTGTATGCGTATATATATAAACACCATGTAAGGACGGAGCCTTTATTAGTGCAACGTTTCGCTTGTTAAAACACAAGCTAAACTTCTCAGCAACTGCCAATTGCACACAAGGAAGAAAATACTAATAGCCACGGTCACGAAACAAGGCATTGAAACAGACGTGAACAGGAAACTAAAGTGGCCACGAGAAACACAAAAAATGCTTATGAAACATAGTAGGAGAAAAATGAAATTTACCAGTAGAAATAGTGTTCGCTCACTGTGGGTATGATTTCAACAGTACGCATAGTGTTAAGTCAAGGAATAGAATGCCATTGTTGGGAACCAGCAGACCAGGAAGAGAAGTTAGCTCAGTCATACACGGAAATGGCTTCCGCCAAAAGCGAAGAAAAATTTCAAGAACAAAGGTCGTGACCTCGCAACCAGCTAAGGTCAAGGTTTGGAATGTATTTCTAGTACCTACCCCGTTACTATAAGTTTCAGCTAGGTAACACATATATCCACACGCATGCACACATCGCGCGTACACGCACACACACACACACACACACACACACACACACACACACACACACACACACACACACACACACACACACACACACACACACACACACACCTTTGTGGCTGCTTACCTACTAACATACATTCCTACCTATCTACCTACCTTCGTACCTACCTACCTATCTTACTTACCTCCCTACCTTCCTACATACTTACCAACCTACCTTCCTACATACTTACCAACCTACCTCCCTTCGTACATACTTACCGACCTACCTACCTTCGTACATACTTACCGACCTCCCTACCTTCCTACATACTTACCAACCTACCTTCCTACATACTTACCAACCTACCTTCCTACTTACCTACTAACCTACCTCCCTACCTATCTACCTTCGTACCCGCCTACCTACCTACCTTAGTTACTTCCCTACCTACTTACCTACCCTCCTACTTACCTTCCAACCTAACTTCCAACCTCCCTACCTTCCTACCTCCTTACCTATCTTACCTCTAGCCTGGCAAACAATACGTATTAGGAGAGATAAAATATTCTACGATTTTACACACAGACAGAGTGAAGGGAAGAGAGTGACATAGCTTTAGAGCTGAGA
>NC_134801.1:59347765-59352765 GCF_046742065.1 Oratosquilla oratoria
TTCCCGCCACAACCACTCCGGACTCAAGGTGAACAAGTCACGTGACCCGAGTTATTGCCGAGTGTCGCTATCGATTAGAACCTTTGCTATGTTTCTTGAGCCTTCTGGGCTTCGTCTGCCTGATTATAATGCATTTGGGATGGACTCAACCTATCATAGCAACAGTCTTGATAGATAATATCATCAAACTATAATTACCCTTCGATATTTCATTTGTACACTTTCATAAAAATAATGTATCGCAGACCTCCTGGGTTAAATTGTAATCCTGTACGATGGAATTATAGACCTCGTCATCATAAACCATCACCACCGGCTTATCATCACCGTACCATCCACTACCATAGCACGGTCATAACACTTCCATCGGCTTGCAGCTTGTCCACACCATCACAATTGACGATCAATCCAGCTCTAGGGAACGCATGCTTGCTGCTGTGCTTCACCGATCATTACAACCGTCATGATGTCAATAGTACTGCTGTCATCACAGCCATCAATATGGTCTGCCCGTAATTCATCAGCTGGTATAGCCTCTCCTCATTCCCCCCCCCCCACTCCCTACCCTGCCTTGCCCTTCTGCCTCCCCCTGTTGCCACGAGTTCAACGACGACGACGCTACGAGGTATGCTTGTGCGGGACGCTGCTGGTCCCCGGTGACGCCCGGCCCCACCCCCCCGGCCCTCTCCCTATACTCGCATGAAATTCATCCCTCTCTCCCTCTCTTCTGTTTGCCCAGTTTTAAACCTCTGGTTTTCCAGCCGTGTGCCTCTGTTTCATTTATCATTCACTTCTATTCTATATTCCTTCTTTTCTCTCCCATGCTGCTTGCGTTCTGGCTACATACAGTATATCTTCATGTCCTTATCGTCTATACCACCCATGCCTGTTTCAATCTACACTTACAATATTTCTTGCATTCCCTTTTGTTGCCTCTTCATCCTCCCAGTCGCATTACTTTCAGCAGCTTACTGTTCATAGTCGCTATTGTATTTTCTTCAATATTTCCTCGTTTGTCATGCCTGTCTTTTCTTCCATTTCAACCACCATCGTTCTGCTTCTCATGAATCTGCCTATACAGGTTTATTTCTCGTCCTCCTTTCACTACCAAGATTTTGTCTTATCCACACCTGTTTTCTTCAATATTTCCTCGCTTGCCATTGCCATGCCTGTCTTTTTTCTTCTTCCATTTCAACCATTATCGTTCTGCTTCTCATGAATCTGTGCCCATACAGGTTTATTTCTCGTCGTTTTCTTCCTTTCACTACCAAGACTTTGCCTTACCCCCTGTTACTCCAAGCTCCGTTTCTCTATCTTTCGACATGCGTGGCCCTTCTTCTCTTGCATGCTCATTACTCTTCAAGAACGACCTTTCACCCCGCCCCACCCCCAGCTCCCACCTCTTCGGTGGCTGGGCGACCCGTGCACCACCACGCCGCCGTTGCCGCCGCCGCCATCGGAAGGGAGGGAGGGAGGGAAGGAAGGACAGCGAGCGATGCAATGGCTCGGGTGATTGTCCGCCACACCGCCTCGCCCGCCCCTGGTGACGGTTGTGCTAATTAGGGCATCTCCCCGGTTCTCCCGCTCGTCCACACTTGCATTCGCGCATTCTCTTTTTCTCCTCCTCCATGTTTCTTTTGTCCCCTTTTTCCTCCCGTAATTAACCCCCCCATCACATCTCTTTATATCCAGTTATTCACCCATCATATCCACCACCTCATCCTACCTCTGCTTTCCTTGTTATCTGTTTCTATCTTGCATTTCCTTCACACCACCTCCTGACCACGTCTCTTCGTCACATTAATACCACCTCTCCTTGTCTTATCCGTTTCTTCCTCATCTTCTACTCCTGTGTCTCAACTTCCTTCTGTTTTTCCTTGCCTGCCACTACCATTCGTTTCAATCTTCTCTTTCGTTTCTCCACTCACTGGCTTTCATTCTTTTCTTTTGCCCTTGCCTCTATTTCTTCACCATCTTGCCATCTCTCTGCCCACACCACATTGTCTTCCTACATGCCCTCTTCTCCACATTTGTCCTCTTCTTTCCTCCCTCTTACTATTCCTTTCAACTCTCCTATTGTTCGTCCTGTTCCTCATTGACCAGCCGTAGCCCTATTTCTAATCTTCCTTTTTTTCTCATCCTCGTTTTCTTTATTCCACTTCTTTATTTCCCTCACCCTTCTCCTTTCCCAATGTACTTCGTCTTTTACCTTATTCTCTCTGCCGTTGTTCATCATCCTTGCAGCCCCATACATTCCTCTCGTATGTCATCAACCTTTGCCTATTCCATTTTTTAAATCTAACTCTTCTATTTCTTACTTCTGCATTTCGTTTCCCATCCCTCTCGGTTTCGCTGTTCCTTGCACAGCGCCCCCACCCTCCATTCCGCATTCTTTTCCTACTGTCTCCCACCGTCCCCTCTCCTCCCCATCTTCCACCTCACCGTCAGCTCGGCAGATCCTCCCCCCCCCTCTCTCGCCACCGCTCCACCTCTTAACGTCTCCCCTGCCTCTAGCACCCACTGTACCCCCTGCTGCCGTCCCTCCCTCCCTCCCTACCCACTCCCATCGCTCCCCAACCCCCTCCCGCGCGTCCGCCCACCTCTCATCGGCTGGCACGGTCTCGCTTCACTCCCCCATACAACGTTCCCTTTCCCGCGCGTCGTCCCCACCCCCTCCCCCCCTCTGACCGTCTTCAGTCCTGCCCTCCCTCCCAATGGCTGGCCTTACCCCCCCCCCACTCTCCCAACCCCCAGCTAAGGCCTCTGTTCCCCTTCCCTCCGCCCCCTCAGTCTAAACCCTCTTCCCATTGCCGATGACCCCTGGGGGTTTAATCTCCTGACGCTCTCGCCCCTCCACCTTCGACACTGCTGCCGCCATTCCTACTTCTACCTCTTCATGCAACCCCTCCCTCTCCACTTCCCACTTCACCTCCGTTGTTATGCTGCCAGGCAGACGGCAAGAAATATTCTTCCTATTCGTATATCGCTCCCCACTCTTCATTTCAGTCGCAGCGACCGTCTTTTTCTTGTTCCTCCTCCTTTTCCCTCAACTTGCACGGGGTTCGTGTCCTGCCAATATCAACGTCTCTTCCTTTTACAACATCGTTATCGGTTTCCAGTCTTTCCCCTTTACTGCCTAGTCCACTGCCTGCCATATCTTTCCACTAATTTCTACCTACTTGGCTGTACTTTACTTGTTCACAGGATCAAATATTACTCTATATAACCCATGTTGTTTTGTCCCCGCTTGCTATCTCGGTTTGTTATTCATAGAGGACCAATCATTATGTTTACCTACGTCTAGTCTCCAAAGTACCTTATATTCGTCACACACACACACACACACACACACACATTATATATATATATATGTATATATATATATATATATGTATGTACGAGTATATGTATGTATATTTCGTAGTATCTTCACTTGGTATTACGCTTTTCCTTGTTCTTTTAAATAGTGCTATGTATTCCACTAGATCTTGCACTGTCCACAAGCAGGTTATTCTTGCATCATATATTTTACCTTCAGATTTTAACGTACATACAGTTTTTAATGGTATTAATTTACACGAGGAATAGCTTAGGCATGCTATCCGAGCCTCACGCTACTCATGTATTCCACCGCCACCATCGTCACTTGTGCTGTATAGGCGACTTCGTCTCGGCCATCCCTTGAACACACCATCCACTCTCCTCCTTCGACCATTATCCCCATTAGTCTAATCAAAGGCTCTTCATCTCGGCCTGTGCCTCCATTAGTCTCGGCTCTACCCCTCTAGACGCGCCATCGATTTAAGCATACCGTACTCACGATTATTTCTTTCTTCGCTGCCAACACGGATTCTGTGGCTCCGTGTAACATACCGTCTCACTGGCATTTCATTGCTTGGTCATCACAGTTGTCCTTGTGTTGCTCTTGTTCCCCTGTGTGGTGCCTCTTTCTTCGGGAGGGTGCCTCTGTCCTGGCTGTGGTGCTGCCCTGCGCAGAGGTCTGTAGCTTCTGCCAAAGCCGTGCGCGGTGGTGCGGCACGGGACGAAGGGCGCACCCGGCATGGTATCGGTTCTTTTGACAAAAACACCTCGTTTCCTTTACATTGTGAAAGAGAAACGGGGTATGCAGGAATACCAAATTATTTGCAAGGGTCACGTAAGTCCGTCACATGTAAAGGAAGGGTCAGAGGACTTCGGCCGTTATCTCTTTCTGGCAGGCAAGCAGGCAGGCAGGCAGGCAGGCAAGCAAGCAAGCAAGCAAGCAGGTCGGCGTGTGGTTGGCCCATTCTCCCTCTCTCTCCCACACTGCATCGTGCCAGCCGGCGGCAACAGCAGCAACGAAAAGTCCCCATCTTTGTAGTCGGCGTGGGGTCGTTCGTTGTCACTTGGAAGTGTGAACTGGCTAAGCCCGTTGTTGCACACAAACACTGCACCAACCCGCCACTTTCATTGCAAAATAAAGAAATCTCTCACTGTTGCTCTGAAGTAAAATGCAAATATGTTCATGCAGGGTGATAGAAGGGAATAGGGTGTTGGTGTGGATACATTTCCTTGATATTTTCAAATAAAATACAACGAAGGGAAGTCCTACCGACAACAAATACAAGTTATAAAGAGAAAAAACAAGCTCATGTATTTTAAGTTTCGAAGGGCACATGTGGCATTATGCAACAACACCAGTTTCAGTATTCATCACCGTTTGATTTTGGGCTGTGAGGGATTGCAATAATTTTCGCAACATGGACACAGCCAAGTAATAAAAGAGAATCATTCTGGCAACATACAAGGGTTCATACAAAGGTTATCCAGTGGCAGGTGCATCCCTCACATGTGTATATGTTACATGAAAGTGAGAAATGTGACCTATTTACATGTCAATGCCCTCCAGACATATCATCATTCTTCGAATAGTATTGTTATGTATGCCAGTGTTATATATGATGTGATATGTTGTGATGCCAAGATTAGGATTAGATTAAGAGATCAGGATGTTAATTTGT
>NC_134801.1:59357765-59372195 GCF_046742065.1 Oratosquilla oratoria
CAGATAAATAAGTAAATAAATGAATAGATGACATAATAGATAAATACAGAAAAGAATAAATAAAGTAAAAAAAAAATAGATGAAAGTAAACGAATGAATATACTAATTGATAAACAAAAACGAGGAGCGAAGGAAATGACATATTTTTATTGGAGAGTGATTGATCCGAAAATGAGGAACTGGTTCCTTGAGGAAGATCCAGAGGAGAAAGAAAGGAAAACAAGTAAAATGTCTGGAAGTAGACGGACTGATATAGATATCAGTAAAGTTAGAGATAAATGATTATTCAGTGGAGAAAGAACCAGACATAATGTGCATTATCGAAACGAAACTCGATGGAAATGTTACTGTTCTGGTTGATGAGGGGAAGTATAGCATGTGTAGGAGGAATAGAAGAGGAAAGGTGGAAAGTAGTGTCTCGATGGTAGTGAAAAGATACATTAAGGTGAATCAAGTGGAAATTGGAGAAGAAATGACCGATATGATGAAGGTAAGAATTACAAGCGACGTAGGTGAAGGAACACATCACAGCGGCTTGTGTCTCCCCCCTCAAAAAAAAAAAAAAAAAAAAAACATGATACATCGGAAAGACTGGGTTTAATCTTAACCAAAGAACCTGAGGTGATTGAAATGTTGAAATTCCGGTGCCCAGTAGATAAGAATGATCATGTGATCCTTGAATATATATGCTGGAAGTGGGGAAGAGAAGAATAAGGGAAGAAATATGCAGAGAAAGAAGATATTACTATACAATATTATTATTATTATTGTTATTATTATTATTGTTTTATTATTATTATAATTATCATCATTATTATTATGTTATTATTGTTATTATTATCATTATTATTATTCTATTATTATTTTATTACTATCTTATTATTTTATATTATTATTATTATTATCATTATTAATTAAAAAGAGAAGTGTATTGGAGGTGTGTAATAAAACTAAAGAAACTGAGGAGTGGGCTATCTTCACCCAAAAAATTACAACCTACGAGTGAAGTATGTGCCAGAGATAATTGTGAAGGAAAAAATGGTTCAATAGAATATGTGCAACAGCAAAACAAAAAATAGACGTAGGATGGGTAGTAAAAATGACTACCAGATACAAAAGAGACTTGTGAATATACAAGAAGAGACGAGGCAAAGAGCTTTGAGAAGGATGTAGTTGATGTGTAAGCAGCAACCTAAGTTGTTTTTCAGAAAAGTGTAAATGGTAAGCTGAAGCTCAGAAAAGGAATATCCAGGCTGAAAGTTGAAAGGCAGTATGTGAAGAAACAAAAAGCGAGAACTAATATAGAAGTAATATGAAAACTTTCAATATTCAGTAATGAAGAGGAACTAGAGTGAGACAGTGTTGAAGATAGGAGGATGTTATAAACAACGTTGTGAAAGTATATAAAGTGTTTAAACTGATAAAGAATTTGGAAGTGGGAAAGACCTCAGGGGAAAAACTTTCAATCAGTATTCAGTAATGAAGAACGAGTAAAGTGTTGAAGATAAGGAAGATGTTATATGCAACATAGCATTGAAAATACATAAAGTGTTTAAACTTATAAAGAAATTGGGAATGAGAAAGGCCTTAGGGTCAGATGGAATCTCAAATTATTTAGAAATGTAGAGAGTAATGGGTGGATGAAATATATCAATTGACTTCTTGCTATCTAGAAAAGGGAAAGGTGCCATTAGATTGAAAATATCTTAATGTGGTACCAATATTCAAAAGAACCAGGTTAATACCGATGGATTGTATGGCAACGGATCAGTGAAATATATAAAATACCTAAAAAATTGTAAAATGTAGATAAATGAGACATTTACAAGAGAAACTAATTTAGTTGATAATCGTTTTGGGTTTAGGAAAGATAAATCTTGTGTAACCAACCATCATTTTTATTATCATTATTATTATTTATTATTTATTTATTTATTATTATTTTTTTTTTCCAAGTTGGTTAGTGTGCTGTATGAGAGAGAGAGTGTTGGTTGGGTTGTAAATATCTGGACTTGGAAAAGGATTTTAACAAGGTATCGCTTTAAAAAGTTGTGAGGTTGGAAAACATTGGAAGCCTTTAAGGAGTAAATTGAAAGAAGAGAAATTTCAAGTACTAGACGTATGAGAACAGCTGCGAGAGATGAGAACGCGGACTGGAGAGAAGTGAGTAGTGGAGTACCACAGGGTATGATTCTGGTACCAATAATGTTGTCATTGTATATATATCATTGATATGATAAATGTAATTGGTAGCTATGCAAACTTAGTTGCAGATGATGCCAAGATCACGAAGTAAAACATAGACTTGACAGACACAAAACACAAACACACACACGCACGCACGCACGCACCCCACACATGCCCCTCCTCAATAGGCACATATACACTTAGTCACTTAAGTGCGCTTGTGTGGGGGTGAAGTCTTTGTGGGGAATTGCAAGTGTGGGTGTTCTTGGTCTCCCTCGAACCTTTGGCATATCCGGGAGGACGGATATTGTCTAGACGTGGTGATGACGTCATTAGTCGTCGGTGTGTTTTGATTTAACTGTATTTTGTATGTCTCATTTGGAATCATGTGTAACTTGCATAAACCCTTGTACTCATAGGGATATAGAACCTTGTTCTCTATTTCCAGAATGTTAGATTATTATTGAACGTGTAAATATAAAAAGGTATGACGCCAAATCTTTGGTAGGAGGCTTTGGTTTTGGAAAGAAGAAAATTATATATATGTATATATATATATATATATATATATGTATATATGTATGTATATATATGTATATATATATATATATATATATATAATATATAAGATCCATTTCTCTGATCACCATGTGTATCTACGAGTAGATGTAGAACTGTCCTTTTTGTTCTCTTATCATAGTTTATGCTATATAGAGTTGGTTTAGTACTGGTTTTTTTTTTATCTCTTAGACCTCTCAGTACCCCTACAACACCCAAATGGAGTAAATGAATACATTTCAGGTTCAGACTCATCCCCATCCGACACCCCCTTCTTCTCCAAACAACACTTAAGAGTTAAGTACACTAACCAACCCCAGACCGCAACGACCAGTAAAACTTACATCAGCCCCCATTGATACACAACCCAAACCGACCACCATATCACACTAACCCACATAGCAATGCCCTCCATCGTGCACTGGAATAAACGAGGACTCGTCCCAAATAGGGAAAGTATATGTGTCTTTCTCCAGCAATACAAACCTGATTGAATGTATTTACAAGAAACACAATTAGGGACACACACACACAGACCCCACCTAAAAGGCTATACTGCATACCTATCCCTCCCTCCCTTTCTACTCAAGCCAAACAAGAAGGTTCAACAATCCTCCTCTGCTCAGATATCCCATCAATACCACACTCTACACCAGCGTTTCTCAACCTTTTTACCCTTGCTTAACATTTGAAATAAATTCCGTGTCTCAAGGAACCCCTTAAAAAAAACATATACCATATCTTTTTCATTTTATTTTCATCGTAATAATAGGTTAGATAGGATGATGTCTATATTACATTATTACAATACCCAAGAATATGTCGTGCGTGTTCAATTATATAACGTATACGAAATCAAATTAAAAAAAATCAAAAGTGCATTAGCTTATCTCACTTGTTCTCGCGGAACCCTTAGGGACCTTTTTGCGGAACCTTAGGGTTCCGGGGAACCCTGGTTGAGAAACGCTGCTCCGCACCAATTTCCAAGACACATGACTGAACATTTCCCATATTACCTAGTAACATCTGTTCGCTGTATCTCCCCCCTCCTCCATCGTCAGAATCCATTACTCCAGAAACACTGTAAGAGGAGTGGCTCATGTCTAGTCAAAATTTGATTTAAGTCACTGGCCACAACAAATCGGTAGTTAGTAGGAAGAGAGAAATTTTGAAATATATATATATATATATATATATATATTTTATATATATATTCATATGATATATATACATATATCACAAATTAATGTAGCACATTGGTAAAATTATACTAATGACCCACTTTCGGAGAAGAATAAGCGAAGGTAAAAAGATTCGCATATATCACTATCTGTGATCCTCTTCAGCAGAATATATATAATATATATATATATATATATAATATATATATATATATGTGTGTGTGTGTATATATATATATATATATATCCGCACCGGCGAAGACCTAACATATATATATATATATATATATATATATATATATAATATATATATATATATATATAATATATATATATATATAATGGATCAAGAAAGATGCAACTGTGGTCGAATATGTATAGACATGGGAACTGGTAAAGAAAGCCAGAGTAAAAAAAAATAAACAAAGAAAAGCGGCAGTATCTCTAGAGAGTTCTTGATCAGAGCACGATTGAAAAAAAAAATAAATAGTGCGATACAAGGTGACATAGAACAGGAACCACTCCAAGAAAACTAAGAGTAACCTATGCTAATATACTTTACTATCGGCCAGGTCGGAGATATAGGATTACTTGGTTGAAACTGAACCTGATATTTTGTGCTTAATGGAGACAAAGCTCCCAAGATGATCTGCTGCTGGGAAATAATAGGTACAACATCTAGAGAAGAGACGAAGGAGATGGAATGAAAGAGATGTGGGGATCATGGATGTTAAAACTCACTCACTCACACTCACTCCGTTGGATCTTGAACATCCTGTAGATTCTGGTCCGCCAACAGTAATCCTCTCCATACCCTTCGGTCCTGTGCTGCTTCCATCCAGGTTATTTTATTTATTCCTCTTCTGTCCATTTCCGCATCCACTCCATCTATCCATCTCATTCGAGGTCTCCCTCTGGGTCTTCTTCCAGGCATTCTACCCATCATAACTCGTTTTGGAATTCTAAGAAAAGATAAAATGGTGGAGAATGCAAATCTGAGTGAGGGTAAAGCTAAAGAAATACGCCTGAAGATCAAATTCAAAGGGCCAAGTAGAAGTGACCTCATGCTGGTAAATGTATATGTGGGAGAGACGTATTTATTGATGCTGAACATTAAGTGTACTTTTCACTATATGGTGAAAAAACTCATAGAAACTCTAATCTGTGTAAAGCTGGAATATGATATGATATAGTCCACACGGAGTGATGCAAAAGGCAGCAACCAACGGCTCCAGCCGGGGATATAAGCCATATGAAGGGAGACGTTAGGTCTACCAACGTTGAAGGATCGAAGAGAGAGGTGACTTGATTACAGTGTTCAGGACGATAAAGAGGGTGGATTACATTGGCAGATAAGATCTAGATTAGGAATGATAAGGGTTCAGGAAGTCACGAAGAAAATAAAATAAAATGAAGTGAAGAAATACAATTTTCCATGCAGATGCAGGGATTCTTGGGGTAACCAGTAGGCGAAATAGTCCAAGCTGAATCCACGGTTGAACCTAAATCCAAGTACGATAATTGCTTAATTGAAGTATCACAGGACCGCAGAGACTGGAGGTAATTAGTGAGGTGGTCAGCAAATGGCCTCGCGAAACCGAACCGCAGCATGATAATTGTAGAATAAGGATAAAGTTCAATTTGGAGCTATACATAAATTTTACGATAGGTATCGTGTGTGTCAACAAAGAATGTGGATTTGCAAGGCAATAGTATGCACTGCGAAGGTGTTTTTGAATACCTCAGTAAGATATGAAATTTTTGTGTTTACGTTGGAGATAGACACGAAATATTTGAATCTGAACCTGGTAACTTTCGCTAAACATAAAGCAAATAACGACAATTTGCCATTTTGCTTTCTTTGAAAGATTTCGTATAATTCTTTTTAATGCTTTTAGATCATGGGATAGTCAACCCTATTACCAGAATTTATACTCTTTGGATCCATCCGTAAACTGATACAGTGTGACGGTGTAAGAGTGAAATGTGTTGATAATTAATGAAATAGAGACTAAACAAGATGTTCCCTACTTAGGAGTGACCTAAGAGCAGTATTTCCCAGCCTTTTCCAGTACGTGACTCCTTTCAGTTGTACCAAACGTACCATGACCTCCACCTTCATAAGTCTTCTGAAAACGTACAACTCATTTTCAATATCGCGGATACATTATTTTAAAATTCAAAAGATTAATCATATTAGAGAGGGCAATGACAAAAAATTCTTATTATTGTATATTAATGATTATTAACAAGGACTCGTGTATTTTAATGAAAAAGAAGTTTGGCTTTTTTATGCAAGCAAATCAATACGCGGGTCTGCGTGGTTCAGTGAGCATACAGTTGGACCCTCCATGACCCCAGGGAAAAAGCTCATGACCCTTTTGAGGGTCGTGACCCACAGTTTGGGAACCATTGCCCAAGACCAAACTTTGGAGAGGTCATATCTTGTAAAGTGCTCGCTGAATGCTCTAACGAAGCCTCTCTTTTTTTTTTTTTTTTTTTTTTTTTTTTTTTTTTTTTTTTTTTTTTTTACAGAAATGACAAAAAAAATGGTTTAAAAAACAAGAAATTGCTGGTGTCTGCACTTACTCAGAGCCGTTTTGATTATGCTTGTAGCTCATGGTACAATGGACTCTCCAAAAGATATCAGTCTAGACTACAGTTGTCTCAAAATAAAATCACAAGTTTTATGTTAGACTTGCCTTGCAGGAGCCATATAGGAGCTGATGAATTTGTAAAAGTGGGTATGTTGCCTGTTGATTACCTCTGTAAACAACTACATTAAAACATAAGAATGAAGGAGACTGCAAGAGACCATGAGACCTACACAAAGCAGTTCCATGTCCATTACCACCTGTCATCCCCAACCATAAAGTTCTCTAACCGTTTCTTAAAAAACTGATAGTTTCAGTATTCATTGTATGGTTAGTCTGTTCCATTCGTTGATCACCCTATTAGTAAACCAATTCTTGCCTATTTCCTTCTTAAATCTAAATTTGTCCAATTTAAAACCATTGCTGCGAGTCCTGCCCTGTTGTCTTAATATGATGACCTTGTTTGCGTCACCCTTGTTAAAGCCTTTGATAACTAGTATCATTATTAGTATTAGTATGTGGGTATGTTGCCTGTTGATTACCGCGTTAAACAATTGGTATAAGTATTAGTATTGATACTGGTATCAGTATTGGTATTAGTATCAGTACCATGCTATTGGTATTGTATACAACATCTGCAGCAATAATCTTCCCAAGAACGCAAGATCCAGTTTCCAGCTAGTAGTACATAACCTCACTAGAAGCAGCTCAGGCTGCTACTAAATCAAACACTCAGGCTCCTTCTGTAAAAACAGCTTTTATCACCCTAGTACTGTATCACGGGATGACCTCCCTGCAATCATAGTCTTACCAACAACAAAAATGCCTTTAAGGGTCAGGTTGAAAATGTTTTCAGTTCTCAATTGATGGCCAGAAATCAGGAGTCTTTTATTTATTATTACATACATATACCAACGGCTTTTTCCTCCTTACAATGGATGTGGCCAAAGTCGAAGGCATAAATCCACTCCCATCCATTTCATCCCCACATACTCCACTCCCATTCACCACCCCTCCCTCCCTCCCTCTTTTCTTGGCTCCTCCTGAATGACGGGTCATCCCTGCATCTCGCCCACTGCCCTAGATCAGAATCATTGATACTACTTCTAATGCTTATTTTTTCCTTTATGCTTACTATACTATATGTAAAAGAATTATGTGTATGCAGTTATTGTAGATCTACTCTTAGTGAATTTTTGTTTGTCCTACTTTTTTCCTATGTTAAGCTTTCAGTATAAGCACACACGCACGCACACACACACACACACACACACACACACACACACACACACACACACACACACACACACACAAAATGTATCTATATTATTATTGTATCTTATTGTTATTGTTATTACAATTTTATTATATGTCATTTGTTTAATAACTCAGGTTCCATTAATTTTTTCTTTCTTTTCAATGATTTATGTCAGAGATTATTATTTGTAGATACCTATTATTATTAACATGTTCTCTTCTTAACTATATATATCAACCTTTTCTTTCTTTATGTCAATTTATGTCGATTATTATTTTCAGTATAATCGAAATAATTATCATATGCTTGTTCGTGTCATCCTCGCAATATTGTATCTTTATATCTGTGTATCCTATTGGCAGTAAACCTATTTATCTACTTTCGCTCGAAGTAAAAGAATTTTCATGATCATTCTCTGAGAAATATTCCTTTTGTGTCGAGTCTGCCAAGTTGGATTTCGCAATACGTGGATATACGTCATCAACGGAAGATAACGTTGACGATAATTGCTTTGCAGACGATATTAAGGCAGAGTAGAAATAAAATAACTTTTCTTTAATTAATGGAGTAAATAAAATAATCTTTTAGTTTTTAGGTGTGATTCACCATAAATTTATGCAAAGTAGTACATATGTAGTGTGCTTATCCTTTAAGTAAATACAAATAGGTGAACACACACACATACACACACACACACACACACACACACACACACACACACACACACACACACACACACACACACACACAAAGTTATACACACACGAACTCATACACATAAACACGCATACACACCCAAACACACACACCCAAACACACACAAGCACACATACATATGCACACACACATACACACACACACACACACACACACACACACACACACACACACACACACACACACACACACACACACACACACACACACACACACACACACACACACACACACTCGATAGCGTGGTTCGTAGAGTTTCCGGCTGCCACTACGGAGCTCCGGATTCGAATCCCGCTCAGGGCTGAAGTAATTTCAGTATCGCTGCGCTGGGAGTCGTTACTCTAACTCAGTGGGCGGGGAGTCGGGGCGTGTGTATACGTGTAAGGTCACAGCATTACCCATTGATCGGTCATATTTGAGCTCTGAGCTCTCTTTCGGAACGGTAATAGCTGTCGATCACGAGTGCAACACGTGATCCAAGACCATGGTAAATCACACACACACACACACACACACACACACACACACACACACACACACACACACACACACAGTTTCTTCTGAAAAGTGATATTGTTTGATAATGGATAATATAAATCACATAGTCTAATTATCACGAGATTTTAACAACTAGTTAAGGTTATTTTATTGCACAGCAATTTCGAAATGTGTACAGCTTGAAAACAATTGATAAACGGAGGCGAACTTGGATCATACGTCTCGTTCAAGTTTTGAGTCCTAAACAGTGTTGGTATTCGTGTTGGTATTGGTAATAGTATTAGTATTGATACTGGTATCAGTATTGGTATTAGTATCAGCATTGGTAACGTATCAGTGTTAGTATCGGATTTAATATTGGAATTGATATTTGCATGAGTATAGGTATTGTTATTGGTGTTAATATTGGTATTAGTAACTATTGGCACGAGTATTGGTACTGAGACAAGTATTGGTATTAGTATATTCGTTGAAATTATAGCTTGAGCTCTGGAGGGTAATTTGTTATACAGATGTAAGACATTATGTGATTTTTTGGTTTCATTTTATATTTTTTATTTTTTTATTTATACATAAATATATTTTTTAGATGACAATTAACTTTGACAGATCAATGTCCCAAAGAGGATTGCTATCATTGTATAGCGTTCCGAGAAGTGAAATTATTTATAGAAGCATATATAAATTATATTGCCGCGATAAACTGATAATAATGAGATAGAACTAGGGAATTACGAGAATTTATGTTTTGCGCTATACTTGTTTCGATCTCACAGATTGTATTGATTACCACTTTAAAGAGTTTTATACTCTGAAATGTATTAGATTCAGGAATGTCTCGTAATTTTTTTGCTTTTATTTTCGTGTCGGTTGTACACCGCGACTAATTCTTTTTGTTCCTCTTTATATCTGCGAGGATCAAACAATTAAATTGTAGTTTATCTGGGAATATTTGTGTTATTTGCGAGATCAGGGTCATCAATTTTCTGTGCTAATAACTGCGAGACAGTAACGAGCCAGCTCTGCCAATTAGCAATCGACAGGTGGAAGTAACGTTTCGAACGGATTGCAGGAACCATATTATTAATACTAAAACTAATTTTATTTCCTACGTTCTGTTTTCCTTAAATTTGTAATGAAATTTCATTTGTTACAAATAGTTTGTTTACAATATTATAGTATACATCATAATACATACAACTTTCTCTAAGTTTGTATGATCCAGTATACAAATCAATCTACAAATTTTACCCTACAGCGCTTCTTGAAGATAGAAACCCTCTATTATTTACAGGATGTATATACTATATATACACACCTTGTCACAGATACCGTTACGCATCTACAGTAAAAAAATGAATATATATCTATATATATATACATATATGGTGTGTGTGTGTGTGTATACATTATTATATATATATATTATTATAGACTTATATATATATATATATATATATATAGAATGTTGTGTGGTGGATACATTATATTGTGGTGTGTATTACTTTGTAATATATATATGTGTTTATTTATGTTTATATATATATGTTTAATATATAGATATATTATATTATTTATTATGTACACACCATTTTAATACACGGGCAGCATTTTGACACTGATTAATCTTCTTACTGAGATTTTCAATTTTTCTCACAGTAGATCTCATTCAGTCCAACATGACCTGAGTCATTCCATTATTTAGTTCCTCCTCTAGATTTGGAGCCCATCAGCAACAACATCCACCTCCTTCCTCTCCCTCTCCTCCACCTCACCAACCCCCTCTTGACCAACGGGGTGTGCCTGCGAGACAAACCATCCTACCTGACTCCTCCTCCCTCCCTCCCTCCCTCCCCCCTCCCCTCCCCCTCCCCCTCCTCCTCTACGGCGAAGTGTAGATACGCAGAATGTACAAGAATCCTTTCAGCGTTCCCAAGCGGCCTATGTTTAATCCATGTTGTCTGTGCAATATTGTCAAATGTGTTATCATGTAACTTTGTAAAAATGTGACTTTATTCGTTGTAAACTACTCTCTGCTGATGACTCCCTGAAGTCGAAACGTCAATTAGATATGGAAGGACTTTGGGAAGGCTTTGGATTTGTCATCTCCCTGAAATGAGATTATTGTCGTAGGGAAAAGGTGATTATCTCAGTAAGAAGATTAATCAGTGTAAATTTGCTATCGTGTTTCACACAGTGTGTATTAGTGATAATCTGGACCCGAAATGTACAATGGTATATATACTATATATATATATATATATATATATATATATATATATATATATATATATTATAGTATTTGTTTATTTATTTAATGTAATATATATTGATATATATACATTAGATTAATCTGTATATATATTTTTTCAAATATACATATATATCGATCATATTCATATACACTATATATATAATATTATATATATATATATATATATAGATATATATATATTCTTGTATAATACATTTATTTATGTATGCATGGATATATATTTTTCAAAGTATACATATATATATATTTATATATATATGTATACATTATCAACCACAATGCACTTAATTCTTAAGCCCATCTAGGGCGCATGCAGAAATTGGTAACGCGGCCACGCCCGAACGGACTCGAAACTATGCGGCTGAGAGAGAACGGTTAACAGTGGCCGAGTGACTAGTCAAATACACCGTTCAAGAGATCTCTTCTTCTTGATCGCCGCATTAGGGTTAAGTCCTCGGGCGTACCACGTTAACAATTACTGCATGCACCTAGATGGCTTGAAATTAAAGTGCATTGTGGTTGATAAAAATGTATCTAATCACTGGCGACCCATTCAGTGTTGTACATTTATATAAATATATATAAATATATATACATATATACATATATATATACATATATATATATATACATATAATATATATATACATATATAAATTTATATATTCATACACCCACACACCGAAAGTAAACTTATGCAAAAAAACTGTGTCGTCATCTCCGTGTGAAAAGAAGATGAGTTTGTTATAAATAATGAAACTGGGAAAGATAATAACTATGTACTTTCTCTAGATTTTTTTTTAGAAATGGGTTATTAGTCTCGTCCAGTAAGGGGAAAAAATTAAAAGAAAAAAAGAAGAAAAATATATATATTATATATTATAATATATTATATATTTATATATATATATATATATATATATATAATATACATATATATAATATTGACGTGGTGTATAGAGATTGAGTGGTAGGGTGGTGAGTTTAAACTGCGTATTCTCCAGTGAAATAAAGAGTAGTTTTGAAATAAAGAAACTGTGGAAAGATACAGTACATTTTTTCTCTAGATTTTATTTTAGAAATGGGTTAGTAGTCTCGTCTAGTAAGGAGAGAGGAATATATATATTTATTTAGATATATATATATATAATATATATATGATATATATTATAATAGTTATATATATATATTATACACACATTGTAACAACCCACGGTGCATTTTAATTCGAAGCCATCAAAGATCAGGCATGCTTGAAATTGAAATGTGGTACTACCCAGGGCTCGAACAGGGTATAATCATGACAAGTGCGATAGTGACTTTCCAATTAGGCCATCCAATGTCACTATCGCACTTGTCTTGAGGATACCCGATTCGAAGGCCTGGGTTAGACTTTTTAAAGTGCAGTGTGGTTGTTAAATATGTATCTCTAATCTCTGGGACCCATTCAGTGTGATACACACACACACAAACACACACACTACACACACACACGCTCACACTCACATCCACATCACACACACCACACACCACACTACACTATATATATTATATATATTTATATATATATATATAATATAGTTTTATATATATATAATATATATATAATTTAGATATATGTATATATATATATGCATTATTTTGATATATTTATATGTATTTATATGTATATGATATATATATATATTGAATATAGTAATATATATATATATATTTATATATTGATATGTAATATATATATATAGTTTATAATATATTTATATGTATATATATATATGAGTTTATGAATATGTATATATATATATATAGATATTTTTATATGTATGATATATTTTTATATATAATTTTTATATATATTTTATGTATATATAATAATATAAATATATATATATGTTATTTATGTATATATAATATTTATATATAGCCATATTATATATATATATATATATTATATATATATTGAATATATATATATATATTTATATGTATTTTTATATATGTATTATTTGGTATAGATATAAATAGATATTTTATATGTATATTATATATATTTACATTAAAAATTTATATATGTATATATATTTTATAATATATATATTTATATGAATATATATTTGTATATATATATATATATGTTAATATAATCATATGATTATTATATATATAACATTATTTATTATGATTATATATATTATACATATATTTATTTGATTATTTATATAACATATGTTTATATGAATAATATATATATCTATTTTTACATATAGATATGTATATATAGGTTTACGATGGGAATTTATATATATAATTATATATATATATATATATAGATTATGAGTATATATATAATATTTATATGAATATATATATATGTATATATATATATATTATATATGTATATGTATATATATTTATATGAATATTTTATATTATATATATGTATATATATTTTTTTTAATATATATTTATTTATAATATATAGTATACAGTATATACTTTTATATATACTGTATATATATTTACTTATATATATTTATATATATGTGTGTGTGTAATAAATATATATATAGGTATTTAGATATGTATAATATATATATATATACTTATATATATATATATGTATATACCTATATATACTCTGTATACATATTTACTTTACCTATATATACGTATACATATTTATATACCTATATATATATTCTTTACTTATATTATTATATTTATTTGTATATGAATATATATATTTACATATATATTTATATATAGTTATTTATATTTATATATATACATATTTATATTTATATAATATATATGTATTTATATATAGTTTATATATATATAATAATATATATATATCTAATATAGATATATATATATATATATATATTTATATATATAATTAGATATATATTTATAACTTTCGAGGGGGGTCACCGCGGGACTAAGAACCAGAAACCATGGTGTAGGTTATGGTTGTGTCTTACAGGGATAAGTGAATATACGAATGCCCGTCGATGTACGGAAGGAAAAACTGTGGACATTGGATATTATAAAGGACCAGGAAATCAATACCAGTGGATTGAAATGTATATGCAAGGGAAGGGAAAGAAAACAAAAGGGAGGAATGAGAACGAAAGAACAGAAGAAAAGAATATGAGAAGA
>NC_134802.1:2500-12500 GCF_046742065.1 Oratosquilla oratoria
TGTGTGTGTGTGTGTGTGTGTGTGTGTGTGTGTGTGTGTGTGTGTTTGTGTACATGCATATGAATATGTGTATATGCCCGCCATCCAATCACCAGGAAGGTGAAACCTTCCACGCTTAACACTAGCTGCCCACCATCTGTTCGGACTCACTCCCCTGGGTCAGAAATTTCGGTCGGAGTTCCTTAAATAAAGTAAGCAGACCTGAGGTCATTTGCATCAAAATGTCCATCGACATCCTCAGCGATTCCCCTGACGTACTTCTCTTTATCCATATTGATGAAAGTTCTTGTCCATCATATCTGAGTCCTGTATCGGTCCAGGTTCCCAGTACTTCACGCGACCCCACACCACATCTCGACATTGGACCCTCTCCCTTGCACTCCTCAACAGCCTTCACAGTTTTTATTCAAATATTTGTTTATTCATTCATATACCTATTTATATATTTATCTACTTATCTATTTATGTGTTTATTTAATTGTTTGTTTATTTGTTAATTCGTTTTTTATTTATTCATCTATTTATTTATTGATTTATTCAATTACTCATTTATCTATATACATATGCATTTATGTTTTTGATTATCTATTTATTCTTATATTTGTGACTCCCTCCTTGAACCATCCCCATTCCTCCTCCACTCCTAGTTCTACTCTATCCTTTACTCATGGAAAACTTATAAACCCTCTTATGGCTTTACTTTTTTTTAGGAATGTCCCCTGTGGGGCTACAGGGAGCAGGATGCCTAGTCCTAATCCCCGTCCCGTTTTTCTCGCCTCTTACGATTCAAGTGGTGGCAGTATTCTATCCACCACCACAGGCGAAAAAAGGAAATGAATATTCAGAGAATGGTACAGGGCAGTAACAAGGGGTTGGGGGAAAGCATAACGGAGGGACAATCGCAGTATAATAAAAGTATCATAATTTCTCTGTGAATAGAGTCCTCCTCTATCAGACAAAATGATGTGTGACTCTGGACCGTAGCGGCGCCCCATATAGACCCCAAAGTATCAGCTGCATGCTACTTTGCCACAATAACATGCAGCCAATACCCCAGACGGGGGTCTAATACCTTTTATAATTAAGCTTTTATTTAACATTTTTCATCTATTACATTTTATCACCTTTTATTTCCAGTTAATACATTTTATTTTTTTTTATTTCCATTGATTTCCTTGGATTACCCTTAATTACCTTTTAATTCTTACCATTTCCATTTTTCCTTTCATTTCCTTTTATCATCTTTCATTTTATTTCGCCTTTCCTTTTATTTTCATTTATCTTATTACATTTTATCTTTTTATCAAAATCTATTAGCATTTTTCTTTTATTTCGCTTTATTACCCTTTATTGCTTTTTATAACCTTTTATATATGTATTATATCTATTTACTTATCTATTTATTGATTTATTTATCTATTTATTTATCATTTATTTATTTATATATTTATTCATTTATTTATTTATTATATATTTATATTATACTATTTATATTATATTAAATATTATATATTCATTATACATTTATATATTTATTTATTTATATATTCATTATTTATTCATTTATTATTTATTATTATTTTTATTTATTACCTTTAATGCTTTTTATTCCCTTTTATCAAATTTTCATTTCTATTTATTTCCTTACATTACCTTTTATTACCTTTTATTTCCTTTTATTTCTATCTTTATTTCCCTTTATTTCTTTTTATTACCTTTCATTACATTTCGCTTTCCTTTGATTTTCATTTATTTAATTCTATTACCTTTTATCACCTTTCATTTAAGTTTAATTGTATTTCTCTTTTTAATTCTCTTTTTTTTCATTACCTTTTATAACCTTTTATTTCATATTTTTCTTTTATCACCTTTTATTTCCTTAAGTAGTATTTTATTCTATTTTTTGTTTCTATATATTTCCTTGCATTAATTGTTATTACCTTTTATTTCATTCTATTTGTATTTGTATTTCCTTTTATTTCCTTTTATTATTTTTAACTTTATTTTGTTTATCCTTTTATTTCTACTTATTAGTTTTTGTTGCCTTTTATTGCATCTAATTTAAATTTATCTTATTTTATTTCCCCTTGTTTACTTTTATTACCTATCATAACATCTTATATATTTTTCCTTTATTAACATTTATTACCTTTCATTTCTTTTCATTACATTTTTTTTATTTCCATGTTTTTCTTTGCATTACCTTCTATTACCTTTTATTTTCTTTTATTTTTACTTTTCCTTGCATTTCCTTTTATTTCCTTTTATTGCCTTTAATTCTATTTTGTTTTTCTTCCTGTCTCCATTTATTTTATTACCTTTTATTACTTTTTATTTACATTTGTTTGTATTTTTCCTTTATTTCCCTTTATTTTCTTTATCACCTTTTATAAACTTTTATTTTATATTTTTTCTTTATTACCTTCAATTACCTTTTATTTTCTATTATTACATTTAATTTCATTTTCCTTGTCTTTCCTTTTATTTCCTTTAGTTCTCTTTTTATTTCCTTCAGTTTTCTTTGATTTCTCTCATTTTTCTTTTATTTCCTTTAATTTCCTTTTATTTCCTTCGTTTTCCTTTTATTCCCTTTAGTTTCTTTCTATTTCCTTCTGTTTCCTCTCGTTTCATGTCGTCGTCTGGGCGGAGTTCTCCCCGGGGCAGTTCGGTGGGGCGCCCCCTTGTCTCCGTGGTCGCTCTCCTCCGCCCAAGTTCCTGGCGGGGAACCTCCAGCGGAGGACTTGTGCACCACTCACGACAAGGCGTCTCGGATGAAGCATGTTCAAGTTTATGTTGTTCTTTGTGTGCCTGTGCGTACGATACATACATACGTACATACATACATACATACATACATACATACATACATACATACATACATACATACATACATACATACATACATACATACATACATACATACATACATACATACATACATACATACATACATACATACATACATACATACATACATACATACATACATACATACATACATACATACATACATACATACATACATACATACATACATACATACATGTCGTGCTCCCTGATTTCGTTTAAATATAAATATAAATAGGTGGTAGCTGTGGCCAAAATGATTAGATCAGGGACACACGAACAAGCGTATCTCCTATCACAAAAATGGTGGTGTTGAATGAGACTAATTTCTCCTATCTATGATTTTTATTTGTTATGTTATTACTTTAATTTTAGATTATAGTGTTGGGTGTACGGGTGTGGGAGGCTGGACCTAATCAAGTAATACCGACCTTCTCTGATTGGCGAGGGTGCCTCAAGGTTCTCGAGAACTTTGACAGTTAAACCCTTCTACTTAACTTTAAACTGAAAAACTTAGACTGCATCGTTGTGGAAACAACGATATGCATTTTGTCTGTCCGAATTAGGACGTGAAGAATAATATCGCGGCGTACAGGTCTCAGGTCCAATAATATCACTCCCTACACCCTAGTCATTATGGCTGAATTATTCAATATATGTTTCAATCAGCTAGCATACTCATCCCTTATAACAGGTTAACGGTGTCCATAATATTTCAATCGCGGCGGTGTGAAAGAAGATTTAAATCAGATGGCCCTTCGCATATCATTTAATATGTTCCTTGTTATTATTGTTCTTGAATTAGAATAATTTATTTTGTGTAATGCTTGCAATATTTGATCAGAGGTACGGTGTTCAAATATCACGCGGTAATTGCATTATAAGTCATTGGATGAACGGCACTTTAACATGAGACAAATAGTTTTGGCAAACCTTCTTTTGTTTTTGGCAACAGCAAGACGTAGACCCTGATCCAATTTATCTAAGTTAAACTATGGTCTCGAAACGTTAAAAGAATCCAAATTATGACAGTGGTATAACGTAATGACATATGCTGAAAATCACCGGTGTAGTAGTGACACATACAGAAATCAAGTTAGTGTCTCACGGTCATGACTGAAATATGCAGAAATTGAGATAATCTGTTTATTCCAATTTTATGGAATATAGATATAGCTCTTCAATGTTTGGCTAATAGGTTCCTCTATTAATTTTGTAAGTCAAATTGGAAACGCTGTTAAACATAAGAACATAAGAATGAAGGAGACTGCAAGAGACCATAAGGCCTACACTAGGCAGTTCCATATCCATCACCACTTGTCATCCCCATCCCCATCCGTTTCTTAAAACAACTGATAATTTCAGCGCTCACTACATGGTTACTAAGTCTATTCCATTCGTTGATCACCCTATTAGTAAAAAAAATTCTTGCCTATTTCCTTCTTAAATCTAAATTTGTCCAGTTTAAATCTATTACTGCGAGTCCTGTCCTGTTGTTTTAACATGATGACCTTGTTTGCACCACCCTTGTTAAAGCTTTTGATCCATTTGAACACCTCTATTAGATCACCCCGCATTGCGTCTTTCCAGAGATGGTAAGCTAAGGTGCCTAAGCCTCTCTTCATAAAGCAAATTTCTGATTCCATGTATCATTTAGGTAATTCTTCTCTGTACTGATTCTAGTGAATTTATGACCATTCTATAGGACGGAGACCAAAACTGTACCCCATAGTCAAGGATGGGTCTAACTATCGCTAGATAGAGTTTGATAATTACCTTTACACTTCTATTCTTTACCGTCCTAGCAATGAAACCTAATGCTCTGTTAGCTTTATTCTTGGCGCTAATGCACTGCTTCCTGGTTTTAAGGTCCGGACTCACTAGAACTCCCAAGTCTCTCTCGCACTCGGTTTTCTCTAAAAACGTGTTATCTAAGCTGTATCTATTTTCGGGGTTGTGTAGCCCTACGTTTAACACGCTACACTTAGAGATATTGAAGGTCATTTGCCATTTCGCCGACCATGTGAACAATTTGTTAAGATCATCCTGCAGAATCTCTGCGTCGTCTCCTGACCTAATTAGGACTCCTATTTCAGTGTCATCCGCGAACTTACTAACGTCACTATTTATCCCATCGTATAAGTCGTTTATGTACATAATGAACAACAAGGAACCCTAAACCAACCCCTGAGGAACCCCACTAGTAACATTGCCCCACCTGGATTTTACTCCATTTATGGTGACCCGCTGTTTTTTGTTACTGATCCAAGCTCTAATTCATTCTCACACTTTTCCTCCTATGCCATGGTCTTTAATTTTATTTAGTAGTCGCTGATGTGGCACATTGTCGAACGCTTTGCTAAAGTCAAGGTAAATCACATCGTAAATATCATTGGTATCTGACGCCTTATATACTTTACTGTAAAAGGATAGAAGATAATTCACACATGACTTACCCTTGGAGAAACGATGCTGTGTATCACGAATTAATCTATGTCTCTCGGTGTGTTCTCTGAGTCTATTTACTATTATTGATTCAAGCTTTTTACCTATAACCGATGTCAAACTGATTGGCCTGTATTCGCATACAGACGATTTATCTCCCTTCTTAAAAAAGGGACAATGTTTGCCTGCCTCCAAGCAGTAGGCACAACACCAGTGTCTACCGATTTATTAGATATTTCAGTTAACTGGTCGCAGACTTCAAATTTACACTCCTTAAGCAATCTCGGAAAAATTTCGTCTGGACCCGGGGATTTTGTAGCTTTAAGTCTTTCAATCTGCTTGACTACTTCTACTTTACTAATGCTGATATTAGACAGTCTACTTTCTTCATCTCCACTGAAAATCGGATCGCAGTCAGGTACCTCATCTAATCTCTCATTAGTAAACACCGATTCCTCCGATTCTATCATGACATTTTCATCGTTTTTAATTGGGCCTCTTCTTTCTTTACTTTTTGTTCTATAGAGGTGAAAGAAACCCTTAGGGATGGATCTTCCTTGACTGGCAACCTTAATTTCATAGTTATGTTTCGCTATACGTGTATTCTTTTTAACCAGCTTTGCCATTTCGTTATATCTAGATGTAAGGTGTGTTTCCCCGTTTTTTATTTTTACGTAAAGTCCTCTTTTCATTCCGGTCTCATGTTTCAGTCTGTCCGTTATCCATTTGGGAGTATTACTATTCTTCCGTATTGACTTCAGGGGGATAAATGTATTTTGTGCATTAATAAAAAAAATCGGTTAGATTGCTATGCATTTCATCCAAATCGCTGACCTGGCTGTTTATCCTCCTGCCCCTAAGTGACCCGACCCAAGGTATGCATATTACCCTCCGTGACCAGACCCCTGGTCATGTCCCGACTATTGACCGTGAAGGTGATGGACGAATCATCCGTGTGACATTTCTTATTCAATTTCAAATAGGTTTTTATCTTATCAAAATTGGCTCTCCTGAACTCTGGTACTTGGACGTTATTCGTACTAATCAATTCTTCCCAAATAATATTACATACATACATATACCAAAGGCTTTTTCCCCCTACACGGGGGGGGGGGTAGCCAAAAAGAAAAAGGCACAGAAACCACTCCCACCCAAACCACCTCCCACACATTCCACTCCCCTCCACCCTACTCCCTCCCTCTTATCTTGGCACCTCCTGGATGACGGGTCATCCCTGCATCCTGTCCACTGCCCTGGGTCAGAAGCAGTGTCGCAAGACACAGCACATCCACAGCAAGGCCACTTCATAAATTCGGCGACCCCCCCCCCTCTCCGTCCCCTCGTGCAGAAAAAGAGAAGACGGGGAGAATTCCCTTCGGGCTGCGTCAATCTTTTTCTCATACATACTTCCTCCCCCTCCTCCCCCACCCACTCCACCTCATGCATCACAGCATCATCTATACACAACCATTCTCCATTCACCCCTATCTTCTGTCCTCTCCCGTCCTTCCTCAACAGACCTTCCTCTCTTTTGTAATGCCCCTTTCACCCCATTCATCCATCTCATCCTAGGACGCCCCCTCATATTCACTCCTTCCACCTCTGCCTTCCACACTTCTTTTACTAATCCTTCTTTACTCATTCTTTCCATGTGTCCAAACCATCCTAATACTCTTTCATCAACCCTATCCCCCAGTTCCTTTTCCACCCCTGTTCTCCTCAACTCCTCATTTCTCACTCTATGCAGCCTAGTAACCCCAATCATACTTCTCAGACATTTCATCTCAAACATATTCAAACTCCTTCTCTCTTCCTCTCTCATGTTCCATGTTTCTGCCCTGTACAATACTGTTGGCACAATCACTCCTTCATATAACCTCCTCTTAGCATCCATTCCCAGATGTCTATTTCTCATTACACTTTTCAATCCACTAAGGCATTTACTTGCTTCTCTCAATCTACATTCTACCTCGACCCACACTCCTCCCTTTCCTGCCACATTCGCCCCCAAGTATCTAAAACTATCCACTTCCTCCAGTCTTTCACCCTTAATGCTCACTTCCATTCTGCTGTCACTCTCTCCCCTTGTACATCTCATCACCTTACTTTTACCCACATTTATCTTCAGCTTCCTTCTTTCACGCACCTTCTCAAACTCTGTCACTAACTTCCTCAATCCCTCCTCTGATCCTGCTACAAGCGCAGTCTCGTCAGCAAACAACAACTGGCTCACCTCCCACTTTTCTCCATTTTCTTTAATCATCTCCATCCCCTGACCCACTACCCTTGCATTCACCTCTCGCACTACCCCATCCATGTAAAGGTTGAACAACCAGGGCGACATAACACATCCCTGACGAAGTCCCATCTTTACCTCAAACCATTCACTCTCTCCATTTCTAATCCTAACACAAGCTCTACTATTCTCGTAAAAACTCTTGAATGCTCTTAACAGCTTTCCTCCTATCCCATATATCTGCAGTACCTCTCACAATGCCTTATTGTCTACCCTGTCATATATGAAAGGTCAGTGGCCCCCAGGTTGTATTACGAAGTTAGCGGTCAACAAAATAATGTTAAGAGCGGTCGGACAAACTACCACCAACTGTCCTTCCTTGACCCAACCATTTCAAGGGCATGTAACCTGAGTCCCCCCACTTTTCCCATCCCCTTTTATGTACCCCTCACTTCCTCATATATACTTGTACCTTAACTTCTATTAAGCATTCTGCTGAACAGGACTGCAGATAGTAGTCGAAATATACAGTTTCCCTGTATTTCCGTTATTATTTCTCCGACAGTGGGTTTTAGTGAACCTTTACAAATGTGTTATAACATACCAATTTCCAATATACATATATATATATATATATATATATATATATATATATATACATATATATATATATGTATAGATATATATATATACATCCACACATGCACACACGCACACACACACACACACACACAAACACACACACACACACACACACACACACACACACACACACACACACACACACACACACATATATATATATATATATATATATATATATATATGTATACATATCTTTTTCAACCACATATCACTTTTAATTCCGTACCATCGCAAACGAGACTGAGAATCGCTCGAAGGAGGCATCCGTTGGAAATTGAAACGTAGACGAGCCGAGGATTCGAACCCAGCTAACCCGTAACAAAGTTACATTGACGTAACCCAATACGCTATTCAGTGTGTATGTATATATATATATATATATATATATATATATATATGTATAAACATACACATACACACACACACACACAAACACACATACACACAAAAAAGAGGAGAACAAAAAGAAAAGCAATAAATATTTATAATCGTGGAAAGAAAGAGAGAAATGATAAAAATAATACCAAATTTGTATCAGTACCTGGCTCAGAAACGTCACCAATAATAGACAAATATTTAACAAAAACAGGTATAAACATAGCTAAGATAACTAATAAGAGCATAGGTGATTTGATAAAGACTTCCGAAAAGAGAATCAATTCCGAAAACAGAATCCCGTGCAATAGTTGTTCAATTGTATATTATGGCGAGTCATCAAAGGGATTAGAAAAAAGAATTTATGAACATAAAAACGACATAAAAGCACATAGGACATCTAATTCCTGACAGGACTCATCATAGTAAATGACACAGGGAAGAAAATAGGACACTTGACCACCAACAGAACCAAGACGAACCGTGACAATAGCATTGTTTACAAAATTCCCTGCAAAGGATGTGACTGTGCATACTACGGAGAGACATACAGAGGACTTAACAACAGACTCAAGGAACACAAAGCGGACATTAGACACCACCGAGAAACCAACGCTCTAGTTAACCACATTGACACAGAGGGACATTTGCCTAACTGGGAGGGTTCCACCATTCTAGCTAAAGGACTACACAAGAAACAACGGAAAATAATTGAATCACTTTACATTGCCAACCACAAAAACACAAACAAGAGAACTGGTGACTCGAAATGGACAAAATCTACCGCGACACTTGCCCTCCAAGAATGGCTTCCCAGACCCCCCGACCCTAAGTAGATACCTTTTTCCCACTTCGGCCTACCCTCTCCAGCTTTCTTCCTTTCACTCTGAAGTTCCTCCATGCTACCTTGCCCCACCTTTTTATCATGATTTATTCTTTTAATGCTACTATTTATTTTCAACACTATTATTATTATCATTGTTATTGTAACTATTATTTATTTATTATCTCTATCATTATATATATCTATAATTCTATCATTACATTTTTATATTTTTATATTTTTATTTTTATTATTACCATCATTATTATTATTACTTTCATTATCTTTATTATTATTATTGTTATTATTATTGTTACTATTTAAATATTTAATTAATTAATTTTTCGTTTCTATTATCATTGTTTTCACTATTATTGTCATAATTACTATTAATAATTTTTATTTCTTGGTTATTAGTATTATCATTTTTATATTTATATTTTTATTATTGTTTTTATTATTATTACTTTTATTTTATTGTTATTATTTCCTGTATTGATACTATCATTTTTGTTATTACTGTTAATATTATTATTTAAATATCTATCTTCATCGTTATCATTACTATTGTTACATTTTCTATTAATAATTTCTTTGGTATTAGTGTTATCATATTTAATTGCAAAAAT
>NC_134802.1:15000-20000 GCF_046742065.1 Oratosquilla oratoria
TAGCCCCCTTCCCGAAAATACAACTAGGTAAATGCACACAAAAGCACTCATGTATATGCATATATATGTATACATGTATATATACATATATATATATATATATATATATATATATATATATATATATATATATATGCTTAAAAGTGGCAGTTTGCCGACAAGATTGACGAGATAAACACCATATGAGGACGGAGTCTTTATTTGTAAGACGTTTCGCTTATTACAGCTTTTTCAAGTACAAGTTGAGATACAAATGCTTGAGATTAAATTAGGGGAAAGGAGGGAACGGGGAGAGAAAAGGGGGGGGGGAAGAGGAGGAGGAGAAGGGGGGGGGATTGGACACTGGGAAAGGATGAGAATGCTGGCCCAAACGTCCGTGGGCGAAATGTCCACAAAGGGGGTTTAGATATGTAATATTTTGCTGGCCATGGGTATTAGGGGAATAATGTGAGGCGAGATGTTAAACATGCCCCTGTTTTGTTCAATAGTGTTCGTTCCTTGAATGATTGCTGCTTCTAAACACTTCCTGCGGATTTTGTCTGGTTCCCGTATTAGCAGCTCTGCATTCTTCCAGTCCATAAGATAGTTTTCCTTGTTTCTATGTGTCACACATGCATTGGCGGTGACATCATGCCTGACGTCGTAACGGTGTTCACGTATTCGTGTATTCAGGTCGCGTGACGTTTCTCCGATGTAAACTTTATCACATCCTGAACACGGAATACGATAAACACCGGCTTTGATCAAATCGACAAAATGGTTGGGGGGCAGGGGGAAGTCGATTTTCTCCTTCTCGATTCTATCCCTAAGGAGCTGTATTACCTTATCCGAGGGGACACATGTGAAGAGACTTTTCACGTCCAGGCTGGCCAACTTCTTGTTTCTGGCAGAGATATCTCGGATTCTGGGTGCTCGGACAATTCGTCGACGGACACTTCGTCGACGGACACTTCGTCGACGGACACTTCGTCGAACAGACGATTCGTCGAATGGACATTTAGTCGAACACCCTTTTTGTCGAACGGTCGTTTCGTCGCGAACGATTGTTTTGTTGCATAAAGGCAATTTCTATCTATCTATATATATATATATATATATATATATATATATATATATATATTATATATATAGATATATATATATAATATAATATCTCTATATATATGATATATATATAGAGAGAGCTTTTACTTCAGAATTTTTTAAAAGGAACTTTAACATATCAAAATAAAACGCAATAGAAAATTTATTAAACATTTTTATTTGAGGTATTAGCACTGGTTCTACTGAAATATAAAATACATTTAATGAAAATAGATATAAACTTACAAATTATGTGCAATGGCTTGTAGGTATTCTAGTGTATCTCTGTTTGCATAGTCATCCGTGAGTTTTTTCAACCGTTCATTAACAATTGCGTATTTCTTTTTAGTGTTTCTAGGCATAATACCACATGAAGCCTGTTGTATTGTTAGTTCCCAATCATTTTGCTCTTTTTTGAGTTTGGTCATAAGGCGAGATAAATTTGGATGGACGACTGACATTCTTTGTTGAAATGCGCGGTGCCAACCTTCAACAGAATTATTTGTGCGTGGTATTCCTAGCAAGGTCTTTTCTCTTACATTCCATAAGGAGATATCAAAACTTGGGCGGCGTCGCCTTCCTCTTTGTACAGCACCTAACCAAGTAGTCTCAAAGTAGACGAGAAATTCTCCTAGGACTTCATCTGTTTCCTCATCTAATGAAGCCATTAATTCATTAAATACGCCTATGACATCCTCCAGTGCATAGTTTTTGCTAATAAATCGAGATTAGTGTCAGTTGCCATTAAAACGATATCTTCCTCTTCGACTAAAACAAATCTCTCCCCTCTTAACGAAACCCTAAGTTATTTTGTTCCCATCTGTGAATTTTCTTTGTCTTCTAATCATTCTGCCAAGACTTTCTTTTTTTGGGAAGAGATCCAGTGGTTTCCAAGGGAAAATCAGATATGCAGTTATGAATTATAGTACTCGTAATTTCTTCAGTATTATAGGCTCGTTCCTTCATCTTCTCTACTGTCTTGAGTACCACAGTTCTACTGGCATCTGGTCGGTGAGAATGTGGCAGTGGAGTACCTTGTAGTATATCATTCACTGTCTTAAGTCGCCCTCCACATCTCCCTCTTTCTTCGCATTTCCAATAGGTAAAGCTATCCCTCATTTTGTCAACTGTATAAGCATACCCATTGTACAGTAGTTTCCTTCCACCACGTTTAGTAACAGTGAACTCCATGGCCTTATTATCATTCATATCTTGAAATAATTACCTCAAGAATAGATGTAGAATGTCTAATTAATAAATATCATTTTGAGAATGTTGAAAAATGTCCTTCCAGATGTGGGAATATTTCTAGTATGTATTGTGTATTTAGATTAAAGAATGATAAATAAGTTTGCCTTACTTTGATCTTCCGACGAACAATATTAGCTGATATCCAGTTGCTTTAAATATATCAAATTGTACTGATATCATCATTTATCACCTTATTATCATTCATATCTTGAAATAATTACCTCAAGAATAGATGTAGAATGTCTAATTAATAAATATCTTTTTGAGAATGTTGAAAAATGTCCTTCAATATGTGGGAATATAGTCATTATATATTTTAAAGTATTTTAGGCAAATAGTATAATTTATTATCAAATATTTACATAAATACCTGGTTGCCTGTTTAACACTCTTTCGACGAAAAGGCTGTTCGACGAAACATCCATTCGACGAAACATCCATTCGACGAATCGTCCGGCGACGAAATGTCTGTTCGACGAAATGTCTGTCGACGAATTGTCCGGCGACGAATTGTCCGGCGACGAAACGTCCGGTCACGGGATTCTGTCTAGTAGGTCCCCTGAGTGTCTGAGATGAGCTCCACTGATGGTTCCCAGGAGGGGGGACAGATATCTGGCCAACGTACCTGCTAATCTGTGGGGAGCACTCCCTATCCCTGATGTTATAGGTCTCATTGGAATATAATTTTTGTGTGTTTTGGGCAGACCATACATCGTAGCTGTGGGTGGGAGATTTGGCAATAAGTGAAGGAGCTTTTTACCTGCATCTGAACTTTTGAGAACTTACCTGGGACCTAACAATGCGTGTTTTCATGGGATTCCTTGAATGACACAGAGAGAGGCAAGTGTAAAATCTTGAAGAAGAAAATATAAGAAAAGTCATCACCAGTTTAATTCCCCCTTGAATGAAGTACACTATATGGAAGTTGAAAAAGAGGAATACTCGTAGGCACAGGGCCTGCTGATTAAAATCTGTGAACTAACACAGAAAAAGAAGTGGCAAAAGAAAGGTGGGTGAAAGCGAAGGAAGGGGAAGTGACTAAAGGCAGACAGTGGTGAACATTTAAGAGAAGTACGAAACAAAAGTAAGAGGACGAAGGTGGCGGATGAGGTACACCACCTGCCTATCGCCCCCCTACTAAATACCCTCCATCAATTCTAAATGCAACCCTTTCTCGTAATGCCAATGTATTAGATACTCTTGACCTCTTCTTTGCCATGCCTTCTTTACATTTTTCTGCTTTTACACTCGTCTAGCTTCTTATTGGTATATTACATCACATGCTACACTTTTCAGCCACCTTTCACATATAGCGTCTTATTTCACTTACCATCCTAAGGACTAGCAAACTATTGAACGCTTCAGTCCACACACAGTCTTCCTTATCGAGTAGGAACATCATACACTCCTCCTACTATCATTTACCAAATTTCCTCCTTAATTATTCTTTGGAATATATTTCATTTTACCCCGAGTATATGCACACTGAATATACATCTATACTAAATAGTTTCCCACATATTTATACATTCCCTCTTACCATATAGTTTTCACAAAGTTTACTTTAAGAACTGATAAACTGCTTATTTCTGCTTTTAAGGATTTGAATAAATAGGCAAAGTCGTTGAGAGTGAAAATGAGAGTGATGAGTGAGGAGAATGGAGGAGAAATAAGGAAGGATGAGGTGAAGGCAGCTGTAAAGATGATGAAAGCAGGTAAGGCACCTGGTCTGGATGGATGTCATGCAGAATGTCTGAAAAAGGGAGGTGCAGTGATGGTGGACTGGTTGGTGAGGTTATTTAATGTTTGCTGGAGAGAGGGTAGAGTACCGGAGGACTGGAGTAGTGCCTGTATAGTTCCTCTTTACAAGGGAAAAGGGGGCAAGTGTGAATGTAGTAATTTCAGAGGGATTAGCCTGTTGAGTGTAGTAGGGAAGGCTTATGGGAGGATCTTAATTGAGAGGATTAGGAGAGGAACAGAGGGAGTAATCTGTGAGGAACAGTGTGGATTTAGGACGGGTAGAGGTTGTGTAGATCAGATCTTTGTGGTAAGACAGATATGTGAGAAAGCTATAGGAAAGGGGAAGGATGTTTTTTGGGCTTTTATGGATCTGGAAAAGGCTTATGATAGGGTAGACAGAAAGGCACTGTGGGAGGTTATGCAGATTTATGGGATAGGAGGAAAGCTTTTGGGAGCTGTCAAGAGTTTTTATGAGAGTAGAAGAGCATGTGTTAGGATTAGAAATGGAGAGAGTGAGTGGTTTGAAGTAAAGGTGGGACTTCGTCAAGGATGCGTTATGTCGCCCTGGCTGTTCAACTTATACATGGATGGGTGGTGCGAGAGGTGAATGCTAGGGTAGTGAGTCAGGGATTGGAGATGGTTAAAGAAAATGGAGAAAAGTGGGAGGTGAGCCAGCTGTTGTTTGCGGACGACACTGCGCTTGTGGCAGGGTCAGAGGAGGATTGAGGAAGCTGGTGGCAGAGTTTGGGAGAGTATGTGATAGAAGAAAGCTAAAGATAAATGTGGGTAAAAGTAAGGTGATGAGATGTACAAGGGGTGAAAGTGGCAGTAGACTGGAAGTGAACATTAAGGGAGAGCGACTGGAGGAAGTGGATAGTTTTAGATACTTGGGTGCAAGTGTAGCAGGAAAAGGTGGAGTGAAGGTG
>NC_134802.1:30000-45000 GCF_046742065.1 Oratosquilla oratoria
CGCGGATTGTATGGACGCTCCAAAACAGGAACTTGAAGAAGTTAGGAAGGTCCTTTACCAAGAGGCACTATGCCTCATTCAATCTCAAAAAGCCAAACTAAATAAATTAGAAAATAAAATTAAATATACAGAAGGAGATTCAGCGTCTCAAAAGATGCTAGAAGAATTAATATTTGAAGTCGTCTAGGATTGTACGGACACTCCAAAACAAGAAAACCCATTGATAAAAGCACGGCAGATTTTGAAAAAAGCCCATGGAGTTTTAATGGAGAAATATAAGAACGCCGTAAAATCAATCAAGAAGATTGAAAAATTGGAAATTGAAAATCTAATACCAAAGCCTATAATGCCCAACAAAATAAAAGATTTGAAGAAACGCGTCCGGTTCTGTAGGAGAACCGGACTTAATTGATCCCATTGTAGAAGGATTGACGCGGTTGTCCGTTTCCTGTGAGGACAAAGGTGTTTAAAGCAATAACCCAGCCCATTTTCAACAAGCCCAAAGAGGCTTGGAAAGCCCTTTGCACTTTGAGACTGACTATTTTTC
Organism: Oratosquilla oratoria; assembly: GCF_046742065.1. Lineage (NCBI taxonomy): Eukaryota > Metazoa > Arthropoda > Malacostraca > Stomatopoda > Squillidae > Oratosquilla > Oratosquilla oratoria. The sequence goes on from NC_134802.1 coordinate 30,548, forward strand.
AGACCATTTTCATCATGCCCACAAGCAAGGAAACTGCCATACGCTTAGCCTGACCTTCTCACAGCCCATGTCCATCATGCCCTGAGGGGCTAGGAAATCGCCATGTGCACTGGAAGAGCACAAGTTCTGAAAAGGGCTTAATTCAGACACAGCCATTCAGACGACTCGCATGCAGTTTTAGCCCTTTCGACGCGGGACCAGTTTCCCTCAGCTGAATAAAATCGCCAGGCGGCGGAAACTGGAAGGACCGAGAACCACAATGGTCAAAACCCATCGGCGGAAAGGTCGAGGAGGAGGAATTGGGCCCGACAGCAGAACCAGCAACAAGGAGTTGCGAATCAAGACCGCAACAGGACGGGTTCCATGGCCAAAGATTGAAATCACAAAACTTAAGACTTAGAAACCACGTAATAGTGAGCGCTGAAAGAACGGGTTGTTCTAAGGGAAGATACCTTTCTAGGTGGGGGTGATAGGTGGTAAGGGACATGGAGCTGCCTAGTGTAGGCCCTACGGTCTCCTGCAGTCTCCTCTATTCTTACGTTCAGAAACATTCCTCAGGCTGAACGACGCGGGCTGAGCCACGCCAGTGAAAGAAATCGCCAGGCGGCAGTATTAAGGACAGGAACCAAAGACCGACTGGGCACAGAAGACCCGGATAACCTCAGAAGAACCGAGTTAGGACGGCAGAGAGGTTCGTCTCCCTCCTCAGCCTTCGGCGGCGTCGGCCTCTGGAAGCGGACTCCTCGAGAACGACGACCGCCCGAGGTCAAAATATCATGAAGAAACTGTCTCCGACGTTTTTTTTTTTTTTTTCGAAAATTAAAATAATCACGACCAAGTTGCAGGGGGAGACTCCAGCATTGATGGGAGTGAGGAGGAGGGGGAGAAGAACAAGAACAAGAACATGAAGAACAAAAAGAGGAGAAGGAAGAAGAGGAGAGTGAATAGGAAGAGGATGAAGAAGAAGAAAGGAGGAAGTGAAAGATGAAGAAAAGGAATGAGGAAAAGGAAAAAGAGGATGAAGAAGAGGAGTAAGGATGGGGAAGAAGAGGATGAAAGAGAGGAGTCTGTAAGAGGAAGAAGATAAAGAAGATGATGAAATGGAGGAGGAAGAAAAAGAGAGAAGGAAGTGAAGAAAAAGAAGAGTAAGAAAAAAAGCAGTGAAGAGAGAGAAAGAGAGACGAGGAAAACGAAGGGAAAGAAAGAGAAGTAACAGGAGGAAGAGGAGAAGAGAGAGAGAGCAAGAGAGAGAAGGAAGAGTGGGAAGAGGGGAAGAGAGAGAGCAAGAGAGAGAAAGAAGAGAAGGAGTAGAGAGAGAAAAAGAGAGGAAGACAGTTAGAAAGAGAAGAAAGAGGAAAAGAATGATAGAGAGAGAAAGACAGAAATAAGATGAGAGAGAGAGGGAGAGAGGAAAAAGAAAAGGGGAGAGAAAAATAGAGAAGGAAGAGGAGGATGAGGAGAAGAGAGAGAGAGAAAGAGAGAGCAAGAGACAGAAGAAAGAGGAATTGACAGAGAGAGACAGAGAGAGAGACAGAGACAGAGAGAGAGAGAGAGAGAGAGAGAGAGAGAGAGAGAGAGAGAGAGAGAGAGAGAGAGAGAGAGAGAGAGAGAGAGAGAGAGAGAGAGAGAGAGAGAGAGAGAGAGAGAGAGAGAGAGAGAGAGAGAGAGAGAGAGAGAGAGAGAGAGAGAGAGAGAGAGAGAGAGAGAGAGAGCAGGAGAGGGAGTGAGGAAAAGGGGAGGGGAGAAAAAGAGAGAAGGAAGAATAGAAGGGAGAAAGTGAAGAAGAGAGAAAAAGAGAGTCATGGGTCAAAATGAATGATGAACAAAGGAAAGAGTAAGAAGAGGAGAGAGGGGTGAAGATAGAAGTAGGAGAAAGAAAGATGAGAGGAGGAAGAGGAAGAGGAGGGAAAAAGGAGAGATGTGAGAGGAGGAGGTGGAGGAGGAAGAAGAAGAGAAGATAAAGGAAAAGGAGGAAAAGGAGAAAGAGGCACAGGAGGAGGAGGGGAGGAGAAGGAGGAGGAGGAGGAGGAGGAGGAGGAGGAGGAGGAGGAAAAGAAGAAGAAGGAGAAGGAGAATGAGAATGAGAAGGAGGAGGTGGAGAAAAAGACAAAGGAGGAGGAAAAGGAGGGAGGACAAGAGAGAGAAGATGAAGGAAGAGGAGGTAGATGGATGGAGAGGGGAGGAGGAGGAGAAGAAAGAATGAGAAGGAGAAGGAGGAGAATGAGAAAGAGACAAGGGAGGAGGAAAAGGAGGGAGGACAAGAGAGAGAAGATGAAGGAAGAGGAGGTAGATGGATGGAGAGGGGAGGAGGAGGAGAAGAAAGAATGAGAAGGAGAAGGAGGAGAATGAGAAAGAGACAAGGGAGGAGGAAAAGGAGGGAGGACCAGAGAGAGAAGATGAAGGAAGAGGAGGTCGATGGATGGGGAGGGGAGGAGCAGGAGAAAGAGGAGGAGGAGAAGGAGAAGAAGGAGGTAGGCGAAAAGGAGAAAGAGGAGGAGAAAGAGGAGGAAAAAGAGGAGAAAAAAATGGAGGAGGAGGAGAAAATACAGAAGAAAAGGAAGAGTGGAAGATGGAGAGGAGGAGGAAGAGGAGGAAGAGGAGGAGGAGGAGGAGGAGGAGGAGGAGGAGGAGAAGGATAAATGGACATAGCAAGAGATTGAGGATGAATTGAACGGGGGATGGAACAACATGAAAGAAGAAAGAAAAAGAAAGAAGAGAACCGAGTGTGAAAGAGAAATAGAGAAAGTAAGAAGAGAAGAAGAGAGAAGAAGAGAAGAGAAGAAGAAGAAGGAGAAGAGAGAGAGATAGAGAGAGAGAGAGAGAGAGAGAGAGAGAGAGAGAGAGAGAGAGAGAGAGAGAGAGAGAGAGAGAGAGAGAGAGAGAGAGAAGGGAACAGGAAAAAAGAGAAGAGGTGGGGACAGAGAGAAATAGAGAGAAGGAAGAGGGGGAGAGAGGAAGACAGAAGGAAGAGGAGAGAGAGAGAGAGAGAGAGAGAGAGAGAGAGAGAGAGAGAGAGAGAGAGAGAGAGAGAGAGAGAGAGAGAGAGAGAGAGAGAGAGAGAGAGAGAGAGAGAGAGAGAGAGCAGATAGAGTGTGGAGGGAGGGGAGGGGTGAGAAAGAAAGAAAGAAGAGGAGAGACAGAAAAAGAGAGAGAGAGAGAGAGAGAGAGAGAGAGAGAGAGAGAGAGAGAGAGAGAGAGAGAGAGAGAGAGAGAGAGAGAGAGAGAGAGAGAGAGAGAGAGAGAGAGAGAGAGAGAGAGAGAGAGAGAGAGAGAGAGAGAGGAGAGAGAGAGAGAGAGAGAGAGAGAGAGAGAGAGAGAGAGAGAGAGAGAGAGAGAGAGAGAGAGAGAGAGAGAGAGAGAGCAGGAGAGGGAGTGAGGAAAAGGGGAGGGGAGAAAAAGAGAGAAGGAAGAATAGAAGGGAGAAAGTGAAGAAGAGAGAAAAAGACAGAGATAGAAGGAAGAGGAGGAGGCGAAAGAGAGAAAAACATAGAGAGAGAGACAGAGAGAAAGAGAAGAGGGGGAGCAAGAGGAGAGGAAGAGGGAGGGGAAGAGGAGGGGAGAGAAAGGAGAGAATGAAGAGGGGGAGAGAGGAAAAGAGATGAAACACGAGGAAGAGGAGGAGGAGGAGAGACCAAAAGAGAGTAGGAAGAGGAGGAGAAGGAGAAGGAGAAGTAGGGGAGGAAGAGGAGAGAGAGAGAGAGAGAGAGAGAGAGAGAGAGAGAGAGAGAGAGAGAGAGAGAGAGAGAGAGAGAGAGAGAGAGAGAGAGAGAGAGAGAGAGAGAGAGAGAGAGAGAGAGAGAGAGAGAGAGAGGAGAGAGAGAGAGAGAGAGAGAGAGAGAGAGAGAGAGAGAGAGAGAGAGAGAGAGAGAGAGAGAGAGAGAGACAGAGAGAGAGAGAGAGAGAGAGAGAGAGAGAGAGAGAGAGAGAGAGAGAGAGAGAGAGAGAGAGAGAGAGAGAGAGAGAGAAGGAAGAGTTAGGGAGAAAGAGAGAAGAAAGATGGGGAGAGGGGAATAGAGGAGGAAGAGGAGGAAGAGAGAGAAAGGGGAGAGAGAAGGAAGGGGAGGATAGAAAGAGAGAGAGGGAGAGAGAGAGATACAGAAGGAAGAGGAGGAGAGAGAAAGGGGGAAGACAGAAGGAAGAGATAGAGACAGGGAAGGAGGGAGAGAGAGAGGGAAAGAGAGAGAGAGGGAGGAAAGAGAGAGAGGGAGAAAGAAAGAGATAAGGAGAGAGAGGTACATCCATGAATACAAGTACATATACACATGTACATTGTACACTCACGCATAAATATACATGCGCACATACATACATAGTACACACACACACACACACACACACACACACACACACACACACACACACACACACACACACACACACACACACACACACACACACACACACACACACACACACACACACACACACACACACACACACACATATATATATATATATATATATATATATATATATAATAAATACATACTACATACGTACATATTATAAACATACATAAATACACGCATAGTAAATACCGGTACATAGATAATACACACGGACATAATACATACATACATACATATACCAAAGAATTTTTCCCCCTACACGGGGGGTAGCCAAAAAGAAAAAGGCATAGAAACCACTCCCACCCATTCCATTTCCTATATATTCCACTCCCCTCCACCCTCCTCCCTCCCTCTTATCTTGGCACCTCCTGGATGACGGGTCATCCCTGCATCCTGTCCACTGTCCACGAACATAATAAATACATATAAGTACATACATAGTCCATAGATAATACATAGGTACATGCATACACAGTGCATACGTACATGATACAATTTAATACATACATAGTATATACGTACATACATAATACATAGGTACATACATACACAGTACATTTGTCCATACATAATACATAGCTATACAGTACATACGTACTACCACAAACTGATACATACATAGTACATACGTACATACATAGTACATACGTAAACACATAGTACATACATAGATACATACTACATACATAGTACATACGTACATGCGTAGTATATACGTACCTTCAGTAGTACATACGTAGATACAAAGTACATGGGTACATAGTACATAGGTACACACATAGTACATGTGTACATACATGCAAAACCTATACAGTGCAGTTCCATTCAGTTGAGCTATCCTATTCGGAGGCCATCTTATTTAGTCCCTACAGGTCTGTCTTGAAGTAAAATTTATATTTTCTCACTTTCTAAAAAGAGAAAGGTTGAAAGGAAATGTTTATTACAAACTCAATTATAAATTCCATCGTGGTGAGGGAGCGAGAGAGGACATTGCATTTTATTTCTTTTTTCGTTTGTGATTTTTTTTTTTTTCGACTTTCCATGACCGACGACTCGCTCCAATCGACATGACGTCACGCCCGAGGCTCGTCTGACCGTTTGTCGGTAACATGCGAGTGGACTGCTGTTCCGTACCATTGCCCATCATGTCAGTGCCCGAACCATTCCGGAGTTGTTTTAGACCTTCAAGAAGACAGGAACTTGAAGAAGAAGTTAGGAAGGTCCTTCACCAAGAGGCACTATGCCTCATTCAATCTCAAAAAGCCCAACTAAATCAATTAGAAAATAAGATTAGATATAACGAAGGTGATTCAGCATCTCAAAAGATGCTAGAAAAGTTGATATTTGAAGTCATCGAGGATTGTGTGAACGCTCCAAAACAGGAACTGGAAGAAGTTAGGAAGATCCTTTACCAAGAGGCACTATGCCTCATTCAATCTCAAAAAGTCCAACTAGATAAATTAGAAAATAAGATTAAATATACCGAAGGAGATTCAGCGTCTCAAAAGATGCTTGAAAAGTTAATATTTGAAGTCGTCTAGGATTGTATGGACGCCTTAAAACAAGAAAACCAACTGATAAAAGTACGGCAGATTTTGAAAAAAGCCCATGGAGTTTTAATGGAGAAATATAAAAACGCCGTAAAATCAGTTAAGAGGATTCAAAATTTGAAAATTAAAAATCTAATACCAAAGCCCACAATGTCCGACAAAATAAAAGATTTGAAGAAACGCGTCCGGTTCTGTAGGAGAACCGGACTGAATTGATCCCAGTGAAGAAGGATTGACCCGGTTGTCCGTTTCCTGTGAGGACAAAGGTGTTTAAACTATAACCCAGCCACACCATCCAGACAATAGTACACCAAACACATGTTAAAAAAAATATCAATCAGATATTCACTTTGAAATAGAAATATTTAATCCTCATCGCAATAGTACAACTACCAACCATCTACCAACAATGACAGACTACAAAACAACAATAGTTCCAGAAACAATAGCAAAAAAATATATATATTTCTCGATATACCAACCATCAACAACTGGTACAATTAACAAACCTACAGTCGACCTTGAGCAGGAATAACAATACGACGTCACATTCTAAAGTCTTCAGGTCACAGAGACCTGCAAAGGGCAGAAAAGTCCATAAAAGGGCCTTTATATCTGAAAGTGACCTTCCTTCAGCCCATTCCTCAGGTCACAGAGACGTCGAAAGGGCAGAAAACGCCGTCGTAATACGGACTTTTATCTCTGATTTTTACCTTTTTCAGCCAATTTTCAACGTGCTCAGAGGCTAGAAAACGGCCATGTGCTTAGCCTGACGTACTTACAGCCCATTTTAAACTTGCGCAGAGAGGCTAGGAAAGCCATTTGCACTTTGAGACTGACTATTTTTCAGTCCATTTTCGTCATGTCCAGAAGCTAGGAAACTGCCATATGTTTAGCCCATTTCCATCATGCCCTGAGGGGCTAGGAAATCGCCATGTGCACTGGAAGAACACAAATTCAGAAAAAGGGCTTAATTCAGACGCAGCCCCTTCTGACCACTGGCATGCAGTTTTAGCCCTTTCGACGCGGGACCAGTTTCCCTCAGCTGAATAAAATCGACAGGCGGCGGAAGCTGGAAGGACCGAGAACCACAATCGTCAGAACCTATCGGCGGAAAGGTCGAGGAGGAGGAATTGGGCCCGACAGCAGAACCAGCAACAAGGAGTTGCGAATCAAGACCGCAACAGGACGGGTTCCATGGCCAAAGATTGAACTCACAAAACTTAAGACTTAGAAACCACGTAATAGTGAGCGCTGAAGGAACGAGTTGTTCTAAGAGAAGATACCTTTCTAGGTGGGGATGATAGGTGGTAAGGGACATGGAGCTGCCTAGTGTAGGCCCTACGGTCTCTTGCAGTCTCCTCCATTCTTACGTTCAAAAACATTCCTCAGGCTGACACGACGTGGGCTGAGCCACGCCAGTGAAAGAAATTGCCTGGCGGCAGCATTAAGGAAAGGAACCAAAGATCGACTGAAAACAGAAGACCCGGTTAACCTCGGAAGAACCGAGTTAGGACCTCAGAGAGGTTCGTCTCCCTCCTCAGCCGTCGGCGGCGTCGGCCTCTGGAAGCGGACTCTAGAGACCGACGACCATCCGGAGTCAAAATTTTGTGAAGAAACTGCCTCCGACGTTTTTTCGAAAATCAATCGAATCACGCACAAGTTGCGGTGGGAGACTCCAGCAATGATGGGAGTAAGGAGGAGGAGGAGGAGGAGTAGGGGGAGAAGAACAAGAACAAGAACAAGAACGAGAAGAACAAGAAGAGGAGAAAGAAGAAGATAAGAACAAGAGGGGAACCGGAAGAGGAGAACAAGAAGTGGGTAAGGAGGAAGAAGAAGATGGAGAAACGGAGTGAGGAATAGAAAGAAGAGCATGGAGGAGAGTGAGGAAGAGGAAGAGGATGAAGAAGAGAAGTGAGAATGAGTAAGAAGAGGAGTGAGGATGAGGAAGAAGAGGATAAAGAAGAGGAGTGAGTAGGAGGAAGAAGACGAAGATGATGATAAAATGGAGGAGGAAGAAGAGAGAAGGAAAAGAAGAAAAAGAGGAATAAAAAAGGAGAGAAGAGATAGATAGAGAGAGAGAGGAGGAAAAGGAGGAGAAGGAGAGAAAAGGAAGAGGAGGAAGAGTAAAAGAGAGATAGAGAGCAAGAGAGAGGAGGAAGAGTAGGAAGAGAGCGAGAGAGAAAGCAAGAGAGGAAGGAGAGAGAGACAGCAAGAGAGAGAAGAGAGAGGAAGAGAGAGAGAGAGAGAGAGAGAGAGAGAGAGAGAGAGAGAGAGAGAGAGAGAGAGAGAGAGAGAGAGAGAGAGAGAGAGAGAGAGAGAGAGAGAGAGAGAGAGAAGGAAGAGGAGGAGAGAAAAAGGGGGAGAGAGAGAAGGAAGAGATAGAGACTGGGAAGGAGGGAGGGAGGGAGAGAGAGGGGGAAAGAGAGAGGAGGAGAAAGAGACGGAGAAAGAAAGAGATAAGGAGAGAGATGTATATGCATGAATACAAGTACATATACACATGTACATTGTACACTCACGCAAAAATATACATGCATACATACATAGTACACACACACACACACACACACACACACACACACACACACACACACACACACACACACACACACACACACACACACACACACACACACACATAGCATCCATAGATAAATTTGGCCCAAGAGGAAGCATAGATGATATGGAAAAACATATGTATGTTAAGCAAATAACAAAATAACAGTTAAGTCAATGACCAAATTTCACTACATTGCCTTGAATATTCATACGTTAATGTATTTTTCGTCTGGTATGAATATATACGATTATAACAAGTAGGTTTGGTAATAATGCCATATGGCAACCCTAGATATTTACAATCTTCCTCTTCAGTATATGAAAGAAATAAAAATCCACTGCGAGTCTGAAAATGTTCTACAGGGAGGCATATACATGGATACTTTCTCTTCTCTTCTTCTGTTTTTGAATAATGCTAGCGATCTTGTTATGGTGTAGCGTCATTTTTTTTATATCAAACTTGTAAGGGGGAAAAGCCTTTGGTATATGTATGTATGTATGTATGTATGTATGTATGTATGTATGTATGCATTAAGCACAAATTCGCGTCTGCTTATAATACCACGGGAAACCTAACCTTTACTTAGTTCAATCGCACATTAACAGTTATCCAGCTCGCACATTACTTCCTCTTCTTTTCCAAATATCACTTTGACATTTGCGAAAGCTTTAAGTAAAGAATTTTCTTCGACTGAAAGGAACTTCACTATTTTGTATTCATTGCAATAGATACCCTGTTGATCTGAATCACTGTCATACAAAACATCTTGTAGCGGGATTCTTGCGTAGCAGTCAGGATATGCCTCTCCTCGCTTTCCTTCTCTCTTCTGTATTGTTAGGAATAGGTCCGGATATTCATTCTGAACAACTTGAGACATCTCCTCCAGTTTATTAAGAATGTCCATGAGGTCACTGTACAATCGGGCAACTTCGGTATCCTTTTTCTTGTGTCGTTTTGGAAATTCCCTTGAAGCTTTTATTGACCTATTCAGAGCTTCATTCATCCTACCAAGATCGGACTTCAGAACCGATAATAGATGATTAATGTTCTTTATAACTTTTTTGTCAAGGTCATTAAAATGGTCTTCACTATCTACCAGATCATGATAGGATGATATCTTCTTGTAGATCAGCCAGTGAATCTTAATCATCTCGGAAGATGGGTGAAATCTGTCTTCGGGATTGTCTTGTAAAACTTCCATCTTGCCATGGAGTTCTTTCCACAGTTTTTTAAATTTGTTGGCAACGCAGAGACGCCAGAGTGTATCTGTGTAGTCAAATTTGAACATAAGGGGCTCCCCAGGGAAGGTGAGGTAGGAGAGTTCAGACTGTACATTGTGGTTTGAGTATCCCAGCGATAATCTGTTCTTCACAAGGGGCTACCTCCATGTAGTAACACTTCTTTCTTGGATGTTTCCTCTAGACTCTCCATTAACTTTCATAGCTGCTCTTATACAATATTCCACGTTCTGGCTATATATGTTGATACACTGTGGCAAGTTGATGAAGGTGGAAAAAGAAGTCACAGGTCTAGTTCCGAGTTTCTGAGTTTATTCCTGACTGGTTTCGCTCTATGCTTCTTCAGAGGAAGCATAGAGCGAAACCGGTCAGGAATAAACTCAGAAACTCGGAACTAGACCCGTGTGTATATATGTGTGTATATATATATATATATATATATATATATATATATATACATATATATATGTGTGTGTGTGTGTGTGTGTGTGTGTGTGTGTGTGTGTGTGTGTGTGAGTGAGTTATGTGTGTGTGTGTGTGTGTGTGTGTGTGTGTGTGTGTGAGTGAGAGATACAGTTAATCTAATACAAGAGATCGTGAATCTGGAGACAGTCCCAGAACTGAAATACGGGGGCGAGTGTGGAGTGGGGGGGGAGGAAATTTTTGAGACCAGCACTCGAGGGAGGGGGGCGTTGGGGGGAAGGGCTTGGGGGGTTAGGAATGGATGGGAAAATGGCCTTTGGATGGGGGTGATGGAAGGATGGGGGTGTGGGAGGGTAACTGGGGGAGATATTGAAACCGGTATGAGGGGGATCCTTGTCTCATTAGTTTCATAGAATGCTTTATGAAGCCGAGGCGGGTGGCGGGGGTGCGGGATTCGAACCTCACGAGCGACAAAAGGTGACAAAGAGAAACCAAATAACTACAGGCCTATAAACTTGACTTCAATCGTAGGAAAAATAATGGAAACTATCATCAGAGATGCTATCGAACATCGTTTAGAAAGTAACTGTTTGATAAATGATAGCCAGCATGGATTCAGACGGAAAAGTTCTTGTGTAACTTACTCGAATTCTACAACACAGTCATCTCGAGTTATGACAAAAGAAACAATATACATTTAATGTATTTAGACTTTGCAAAAGCTTTTGATACCGTCCCCCACGAAAGACTACTTACTAAATTAACTTCACAAGGAATAAGTGGTAGCCTATTAAGTTGGACTAGAAATTGGTTGAATGATCGAAAATATTTGTTTTAATTGGCAAAACTTCTAGATGGAAAAATGTTACAATTGGAGTTCCTCAGGGCTCCGTTCTTGGGCCACTTCTATTCATACATACATACATACATATACCAAGGCTTTTTCCCCTTTACAAGGGAGGTAGCCAAAAAGGAAAAGGCATGAAATCATTCCCACCCATTCCATCCCTGAATACACTCCACACCCCTCCACCCTTCCTCTTATCTTAGCACCTCCTGGATGACGGGTCATCCCTGCACCTTGTCCACTGCCCTGGGTCAGAAGCAGTGTCGCAAGACACAGCACATCCACAGCAAGGCCGCTTCATTAAATCGGCGACCTCCCCTCTCCGTCCCCCAATGCATAAAAAGAGAAGACGAGGAGAAAACCCTTCAGGCTGCGTCAAATTTTGCTCACACATACTACCTCAGCCCCCATCCCCCCCGCCCATTCCACCTCCTCATGCATCACAACATCATCCATATACAACCATTCTCCATTCACCCCTGTCTTCCGTCCTCTCCCGTCCTTCCTCAACAGACATTCCCCTCTTCCCCAAAGCCCCCTTCACCCCATCCATCCACCTCATCCTAGGACGTCCCCTCTTCACTCCCTCCACATCTGCCTTCCATACTTCTTTTACTAGTCTTTCTTCACTCATTCTTTCCATGTGTCCAAACCATCCCAATACTCTCTCATCAACCCTATCTCCCAATTTCCTCTCCACCCCCGTTCTTCTCCTCACCTCCTCATTTCTCACTCTATCTAGCCTAGTAACCCCCATCATACTTCTCAGACACCTCATTTCAAACACATTCAAACTCCTTCTCTCTTCCTCTCTTTCACCACCCTTGTAGCCACTGTCACCACCCCTGTCAGACCTCTCCCTCTGCTCTGTTAGTAGTCTCTTAATTTCCCACTTACGTCAATTCTTATGATTTTTCAAGTCCTTCTTAAGCAGTAGGCCCCATGCCTTTGTTCCTTTAGTCTCACTAGTTTCCAAGTTCATTAGGCCCCATGCCTAGTTCTTGTCATGTACTTCAAATCAGTCCTGGGGTAAAGAAATTGGTACTTTTCTTCTTTCACTGTAATTTCACAGTCTTGGTACACTCAGGATCTCTCTCTCTCGTCTGCTCACACCGTCTCCCGAGATCCCCGTATCCTACGCTTAGCTACCTTCGTCTGACGTCACTGATTATTCTAATCCAATCTCCTCTGACTTCTCAAATAAATGTCACTCCTTATGGGCGTGACTTTGAATGCATGCACCAATAGTTTTTCCTCCTTCCTCCACCTTTTCTCCAATCCGGAAAGCCGTTACAATGTCACTAGCAATATCGTTTACCTCAGCATTTCAATACCCTAGTGTTTCCTAACTTGATTTGCATTCGTACAACTACCGGCCTCTTACACTCTCTTATGTTCCATGTTTCTGCCCCATACAGTGCTGTTGGCACAATCACTCCTTCATACAGTCTTCTCTTAGCATCCATTCCCAAATGTCTATTCCTCATTACACTCTTTAATCCACCAAGGAATTTACTCGCTTCTCTCAATCTACATTCTACCTCCACCTTCACTCCACCTTTTCCTGCCACATTTGCACCCAAGTATCTAAAACTATCCACTTCCTCCAGTCGCTCTCCCTTAATGCTCACTTCCAGTCTACTGCCACTTTCACCCCTTGTACATCTCATCACCTTACTTTTACCCACATTTATCTTTAGCTTTCTTCTATCACATACTCTCCCAAAATCTGTCACCAACTTCCTCAGTCCCTCCTCCGATCCTGCCACAAGCGCAGTGTCGTCAGCAAACAACAGCTGGCTCACCTCCCACTTTTCTTCATTTTCTTTAACCATCTCCAATCCCTGACCCACTACCCTTGCATTTACCTCTCGCACTACCCTATCCATATATAAGTTGAACAGCCAGGGCGACATAACGCATCCTTGACGAAGTCCCACCTTTACCTCGAACCACTCACTCTCTCCATTTCTAATCCTGACACAAACTCTACTACTCTCATAAAAACTCTTGACAGCTCCTAGCTCTCCTCCTATCCCATATATCTGCATAACCTCCCACAGTGCCTTTCTGTCTACCCTATCATAAGACTTTTCCAGATCCATAAAAGCCCAAAAAACATCCTTCCCCTTTCCTATAGCTTTCTCACATATTTGTCTTACCACAAAGATCTGATCTACACAACCTCTACCCGTCCTAAATCCACACTGTTCCTCACCAATTACTCCCTCTGTTCCTCTCCTAATCCTCTCAATCAAGATTCTCCCATAAGCCTTCCCAACTACACTTAACAAGCTAATCCCTCTGAAACTACTACATTCACACTTGTCCCCTTTTCCCTTGTAAAGTGGATCTACTGTATAGAGGCACTCCTCCAGTCCTCCGGCACTCTACCCTCTCTCCAGCAAACATTAAATAACCTCACCAACCAGTCCAGCATCACTGTACCTCCTTTTTTTAGACATTCTGCATGGCATCCATCCAGACCAGGTGCCTTACCTGCTTTTATCATCTTAACAACTGCCTTCACTTCATCCTTCCTTATTTTTCCTCCATTTTCCTCACTCATTTTCTTAGCATTTCCCACTGCAACTATCTTTCCCTCCCTATCCTCCTTCACATTTAGCAACTCCCTAAAATATTCTGCCTATCTTCCCCTTACTGCCTTCTCTTCCATCATCATCTCTCCATCTGCTCCTTTTACCTTTTCTTCTCCACTTGATTCGCCTCCTTTTCCTCTCTTAATTTCTTCCCAAAACATCTTTTTATTACTTTTAAAATTTTCTATCATACTCTTACCCCACTTCACATCTTCTCTCCTCTTTGCCTCCTTTTACCACATTTATCTATTCATAGTATATATAAATGATATAGACCACGGACTAAAATCCATTGTCTTCAAATTTGCTGATGATACAAAAGGTCTTATTTTAGTATGTTCTTCTTTTTCTTTTTCTTCTTCTTTTCTCCTTTTTTCTTCTTTTTATCTTTTCTTCTTTTCCTCCTCTTTTTCTTCTTCATCTTCTTCTCTTTTTTTTTCTTTTCTTCTTCTTATCTTCTTTCTTCTTCTTTTTCTTCTTGTTCCTCTTTTTTATCTTTTCTTCTTATCTTCTGCTTCTGCTTCTTTTTATCTTTTCTTTTTCTTCTTCTTATCTTCTGCTTTTTCTTCTTCTCTTCTTCATCTTCTTCCTCTTCTCTTCTTCTTTTTCATTTTTTTGTTACTTTTTCTTCTTCCTCTTCTTATCTTTCATCTTCTACTGTTTTAGAAGTAAGGACAGTGACTAGGTCTCATTTTTGTCGGTTCATTTATTCTCTCCTTCTTCTTCTTCTCCTTTTCTTCTTTTTTCCTCCTCCTCTTCTTCTTCTTCTTCTCTTTTTTCTTCTTTTTCTTCTCCTTCTTTTTCTTCTTCTTTTTTCCTTCTTCTTCTTCTTCTTCTTCTGCTTCTTCTTCTTCCTCTTTTTCTTCTTCATCCTCTTCTTCTT
>NC_134802.1:52500-55000 GCF_046742065.1 Oratosquilla oratoria
AAACTTAGCTCTGTTTTTGCATTGTTCACCTGTAATCCCATTCTTTTTGCTTCATTCAAAGGTCATGAAAATCTCGTTTACCCCTTCTATTGTTCTATCTACTAGGTCTACATCGTCAGCGTACACCAAAATATTCACCCTTCCGATTTCAAACACCACTCCATGATTCTCCCTTGGACTCTGATAACCCTCGCCAGTATCAGGTTGAAGAGCAGGGGGGATAATATACACCCCTGCCTCAGTCCACTTATTATTTCAAATTGGGCAGTGTACTTATTGCTGACTCTTATCATTGCTCCTGATTCCTCATATGCCGCCTTCACTTGCTTTACTAGCTTTGTTGGAATGTTGAAATCTTTTAGTACTTTCCACAAAGCCAGCCGGTGGACACTGTCATATGCTTGCTTAAAATACACAAACATATACCAGTGTCCAGCGTTGTATTCCCAGCACTTTTCTAGTAACTGTCTTCTTGTAAAGAGGTGATCTGCTGTCGACCTACCTCCTCTAAACCCACACTGGTATTCTCCTATAAGCCCATAGGTATAGGTTACCAACCTCTTGTACAAAATTTTAACGAAGGCCTTATAGATACAGGAAAGTAATGTAATTCCTCGGTAGTTACTGCACTCCATTTTGTCCCCTTTTTTGAATACTGGTAGAATAATAACCTGTTTTAAGGCTGTTAGGGAATTTCTCCTCTCTCCATATTCTTATCAAAAGACAGTGCATCTAATTTTCTAAACATTTACCCCCTGCTTTCAAAAGTTCCCCAGGGATTCTATCATGTCCCGGGGCCTTGTTATTTTTTCATTCTTTTATCGCTGTTCTTACCTCATGAATGGATGGCTCTGGTAGTTCCATCTTAGTTAGGTCCTCATTATTTTCCTCCTCGTCGTAAGGGTTCTCTGGCTCTGGTCGATTAAGGAGTTCTTTAAAATGGTTCTTCCAATACATTAAAATTTCCTTTTCCCCTGTTTCAATGTTTCCACTTCGGTTCTTTACCATGTTTAACCTTGGTCTATACCTTTTCTCATTTCTTTAATGATTGCATATTGTTCTCTAATTTTCCTTCCCTGCCTAGTGTCTCAATTTTATCAAGAATATTATTCATGAATTCTCTTTTTCCTTCTTTTTATCTTTTTTGCTTCTCTTCTCTTCAGATGGTATTCTTCCTCTGTTTCTTCATTCATCACCTGCAACCATTTCCCTCTTGCTTTCTTCCTCTCTTCCACTACTATGCAGCATTTCTCATCATACCACGTTTCCCCTATTCCCCCCTCCTTGTACCCAACAATCTCTTTTGTTGCGCCTATTATACTTTCTTTCAGGATCTTTGCTTCCTCCTCCAAATCTGTATCCTCCTCTATTCCCTGTAATGCTTCAAACCTGTTTCTGAGATCCACATCATGGATTGTCCTTACTTCCTGCTGATTTAGCCCTGCAACATATTTTTTTTTCTTTTTTTTGTGGTTGGTTTTGTGTTTTCTTCGATTTTTTTAGTCTGGTTTTTATTTTTGCTATCAGTAATATATGGTCTCAGTCACAATCGGCCCCTCTGAAGCTCATCACATCTTGCAATGGCCTGTGTTTTTTGTTAATTAACACATGGTCTATTTGATTTCTTGTTCGCCCATCTGGGGATATTCATGTGTATTTGTGTATGTCCTTATGTTGGAAGCATGTACCTCCTACTATCATATTATTCGCTTCAACAAAGGAAGCTAGTTTCAAGCCGTTCTCATTGGATGTGGGATGTAGACATTCTTTTCCGATTGATGCAAAGCATTCCTCCCTCCCGACCTGCGCATTCATATCTCCAAATATGAGTAGTACATCATGCCTTGGGATTCCATCCACTATACTCTGTAGTTTTTCATATAGTCTCTCTTTGTCGTTGTCATCTGCATCCTCAGTTGGTGCATATACAACCACGATTGATATGTTGAATCATTGCCCTTTGAAACGAAGAGTGAGTAGCTGTTCATTGATGAAATTCACATTCATAAGGGCTTGTTGTGCTCTGGGACCCACCACTAATGCCACTCCTTCTCTGTGGATTTTGTCCCCGCGTCCACTGTATATAATTGTATGACCTTCCACTTTTCACTCTCCCACTCCCAGCCATCTGACTTCCTGTAGAGCCGCTATATCAACCTTATATTTCTTTAATTCATCCACAACATTTTTTGTGTGCCCGGCTTCATATAGACTTCGCACATTCCAGGTTGCAACTTGCAAGGGGAATTTCCATAAGAGTCTACCATTTCCATTGCGAAAGTTATCACCAGTAGGTCTGTCCAATCGAGGCATTGTTTCGGATTCAGAGACAATAAATTTAAGGTGGGTAGGTTGTTGGCCTTACCGCACCCGAACCAGGTTATACCTCCCGGTCCTTGGTCGCTGGACGTACATTCAGTAAAAGCAGGGACACCACGAGCAGACAGTACGCCAACAATTGGGCCGCAAGGGCTAGGTAGTCTCAATAATAACTTAAGCT
>NC_134802.1:60000-90000 GCF_046742065.1 Oratosquilla oratoria
AGACTGGAAGTGAGCATTAAGGGAGAGCGACTGGAGGAAGTGGATAGTTTTAGATACTTGGGTGCAAATGTGGCAGGGAAAGGTGGAGTGAAAGTGGAGGTAGAATGTAGATTGAGAGAAGCGAGTAAATGCCTTGGTGGATTAAAGAGTGTAATGAGGAATAGACATTTGGGAATGGATGCTAAGAGGAGACTGTATGAAGGAGTGATTGTGCCAACAGCACTGTATGGGGCAGAAACATGGAACATAAGAGAAGAAGAGAGAAGGAGTTTGAATGTGTTGGAGATGAGGTGTCTGAGAAGTATGATGGGGGTTACTAGGCTAGATAGAGTGATATATGAGGAGGTGAGGAGGACAACGGGGGTGGAAAAGGAGCTGGGAGATAGGGTTGATGAAAGAATATTGGGATGGTTTGGACACATGGAAAGAATGAGTGAAGAAAGACTAGTAAAAGAGGTGTGGAAGGCAGATGTGGAGGGAGTGAACATGAGGGGACGTCCTAGGATGAGGTGGATGGATGGGGTGAAGAGGGCTTTGGGGAAGAGGGGAATGTCTGTTGAGGAAGGACGGGCGAGGACAGAAGACAGGGGTGAATGGAGAATGGTTGTATATGGATGATGTTGTGATTGCATGAGGTGGAATGGGCGGGTGGATGGGGGGTGAGGTAGTATGTGTGAGCAAAATTTGACGCAGCCCGAAGTGATTTCTCCCCGTCCTCTCATTTTATGCAATGGGGGGACGGAGAGGGGGGGTCGCCGATTTAATGAAGCGGCCTTGCTGTGGATGTGCTGTGTCTTGCGACACTGCTTCTGACCCAGGGCAGTGGACAAGGTGCAGGGATGACCCGTCTTTCAGGAGGTGCTAAGATAAGAGGGAGGGTGGAGGGGTGTGGAGCGTATTCAGGGATGGAATGGGTGGGAATGATTTTATGCCTTTTTCTTTTTGGCTACCCCCCTTGTAAGGGGGAAAAAGCCTTGGTATATGTATGCATATATATATATATATATATATATATATATATATATGTATATACATATGTATATGTATATTATATATATATACATACATATGTATATATATACATATATATATAAATATATAAATATATATATATACATATATGTATACATATATGTATATTATATGTATACATATATGTACACATATATATATGTATATATATATATATATATATATATATATATATATAAATATATATATATATATATATATATATGTATATATAACAACAGCAGGGACCACTCATGTGCATCTTTTGGGACCTGCGTAAGGCATTCGACAAAGTTCCGAGACGGGCAATGTGGGCCGTTCTTGCACGTTTCGGTTGCCCGACTCGTTTTATCTCTTTAGTCCGTGCCTTCCATGAGGGCATGACGGGGAGAGTTCTCAATCAAGGTGGCATCTCGGAGCCGGTTGCCATCACCGGCGGCCTCAAGCAAGGCTGTGTCCTGGCCCCAACACTGTTTTCCCTATACACCGGCGCCATGATAAATGAGATTCCCCAAGATGCACCAGCAGTTGACGTCCGCTACCGCCTGGACGGGGGCCTCTTCAAGCTCTCCAGACTACGCTCGACCACCAAGACGTCCATCATAAGTGCCAGGGAGCTGCAATACGCGGACGACAATGCCACCCTAAATCGGTCCCCGGAACATCTACAGCAGACAACAGACCTCTACGTAGACGCCTACCAGCGCTTCGGGATGGAGGTTCAATACAGAGAAGACAAAGCTCCTGGCTCAACTACCTCCCAACCAGGCCACACAGGTAGCCAACGCACAGATCGGCGACCACCCAGTTGAGAGCGTGGACAACTTTACCTACCTAGGGAGCATCCTCTCAAGAACGGTCACGTGTGAAAAAGACATTGAAAACCGGATTAAGGCAGCCCACTCTGCGTATGGATGGCTCGCCCATCGCGTCTTCACCAACCACGGGCTCACCATGCACACTAAAATCATGGTATTCCGAGCCGTGGTTCTCTCCACCCTGCTGTACGCGTGCGAAACCTGGACCCTCTACAAACGCGACATTAAACGCCTCGAGAGTTTCCAACAGTCCAAGCTCCGGCAGATCCTCCACATCCACTGGAAGGATTGTATCACCAACAACGAGGTCCTCTCTCGCGCGGCCCTCCCCAGTGTTGAGGCCACTATCCTCCAGCACCGCCTTCGCTAGGTGGGACACGTCGCTCGGATGGAACCCTCTCGCCTTCCTAAGATAATTCTCTTCGGAGAACTGGCCCACGGCAAAAGACCATGTGGAGCCCCTAAGCGCCGTTACAAGGACCAACTCAAGCTCTCTTTGACACAAGCTGGTATCCCCCCAACTAACTGGGAAGACATGGCTCAGGACCGGTTGGTGTGGAGACAAGCGGTCAAGAGTGGCGTGGAGTGCTTCGAAACTCAACGGAGAGAACGGGATAAACAACGACGCGAGGAGAGGAAAGCGAAGGCGACGCAGCCCCAGCCTCCACCGACCCTCCCCTGCGTTTCATGCCTGCGGCTTTTCCGGCACCGACTGGGGTTGCTCAGCCATATTAGACATCGACACGGAGGAACATCCTCAATAGAAGGAAACGAGAGGATGCCGACGACGATATATATATATATATATATATATATATATATATATATATATATATATATATATATATATATAAACTGTGAAGAATGAATATCCGTTATGTTGGTGACATTTTCTCAGACTGGGATGATAGGTGGGGTGCGTTCGAGGTATTTCTGGGCAACTTGAACCAATTATCCTCCAACATTAAATTCAAAACCGAATGGGAAGAAGGTCAGCAAATCCCTTTCTTAGATATTTTAATAAGAAGGATTGATGGAGATTTATTCTTCACATTTTATAGGAAACCTACCCATTCAGGTAGTTGTCTCCACTATTTCAGAAACTATCTCGACAAAGTCAAGACGAGCGTTGCTTCCAGCTTTTTTCTGAGAGCTTTTAGGATTTGTAGTCTTAGGTTCTTGGACCAGGAGATTGGCCTCATCAAAAGGCAAATTTTGAAGTTGGCATACCCGTCCTGGTTACTGGATCAAGCCCTCAGCAAGGCTAGAGCCAGCTACCATAAAACTTCAATTCCCACCAGACAACCCTATTTCAAAGACGTTTTAAAAATCCCATATTGTAACTCCATCAATTCTTCTTTTAATTCAATCCCCCACAGCCGCCTCACAGTTGCTTATCATTACACTAACACAAACAAACTGTTAATGTCCATCCAAAGGTTAAGGGGAGATGAGGCTCCAGGAGTTTACAGGCTACCATGTAGATATTGTGATTTAGTGTACCTTGTCCAAACCGACAGGGATCTTAACACCAGGTTAACGGAGCACAAAATATCCATTAGATATCCTCAGGAAAATTCCCCTGTTTTTCAACACGTCAGCACCAAAAACCATAGTCTTGACTGGGATAAGGCTAGAATATTGTTTAAGCCCAACTGCAGCTTCAGGAGAAAAAATGTTGAATCCGCTTTAATAGAAGAATGTCCGAACTTGAACATCTCCAAAGGTCAATGGTTCCCGGACATAATCTCACGGCTAGCTGTGAGACGTTTGGTTAAAAATCTTCACCCTCCTGACCCCGGTCCCCCACCACGCCTGACCCCACATCCCTTCTGACCTCACACCTCTACCCACATATCCCCTCCTTTTTTACTCTGCCCTTCGTGACTGAATGTTTTGTGTCTAGCTATAACTGCTCCTCATCCACTTACATCTTAGTTGTATTTATGTCCCCAACATTTCTTGTACTTTCCTGAAGAGGGCCATAGCTATTAACCGAAATATAGAAGTTATACTTCTAAGTTTCCTTCTATTCCGACTGTGGGTTCTTCGTGATTACACACACACACACACACACACACACACACACATATATATATATATATAATATATATATATAAACATGTATGTATATATATATATATATATAATACACGTGTGTGTGTGTGTGTGTGTGTGTGTGTGTGTGTGTGTGTGTGTGTGTGTAATCCATACGCTCATCCATTATTTAGTACTTATCAATTAATTCACTTAATTTATTTTGCTTTATTTCATTTTCTTTTTTCTTTTGTAATGTGATCTTGCCTTGTTTCATCCCATTTTATCAATTTTGTTTAATTTGGTTGAATTCAATTTATGTTAGAACATTCATTCGCTCTTAATTTATCTTTGTTTTTGATATACTTGTACATTTGGTCTTATTTTTTATCATGTGTTGATTGATGGATTGATTTATCTATGTGTTTGTATATTTATTTTTCATTTGTGTATCTATTTGTTTATTTATATATTTAGTTATTTGTTTTAATTTTCTATAACTTGGTGACTTGGATGCAAATGGCACAAGGTCCCGCTTCCAAAGGTACGATAACCCATTTTGACGGTAGACAAATTTCCCGTTGTGCATGATCAGATTTGGATGACACAGTGTCGTAGGCTGATCAGACAAAGCCATCAACTTATTTTGATTATGTAATACCTTGTTTCGATGACGTCATTTCGTGTTTTGATGATGTAATTTCGTTCTCTAATGATGTCATGTCGTGCCCAGATTATATTATATTTCGCGACTACATGACATTGTCCGTTGATTATGGCAGGTTTACTTTTAACGGTGTAATATGTTCGCGTCGCGCATAATTTGTTTTCATTGTGAAATTATGCTTCATGACAGGAGCAATTCTTTTCATAATCTGCATAATGAGCCTATGTTGATATCTTGTGTGGTTTTATATGCGAAAAAATTATGTGGGTGTGACAACTTCTATTTTTATTTTCTTAATCGTTCTTCAATTATCTGCCCACTTCGCTTTGTTCAGTCAGTCTGTACAATACGTTCTTTTTGTTTCGCTTTTTTTTTTTCTAATCGTTGTGATACCATGTTTGGGGGTATCTAGTTTCAGATACTCTCATACATTTGAGTGAGCTCGATTATTTTCGCTGATTACCTCATGTGTTCTTTTTTTTTTCAAAAAGATAAAATCTGTTATAATGAATAAATATCATTGGCTTACACTCAAAATTAGCTGCCGTTTTTCATTATGCGTTGCTGTGAATGAATTGATGTAAATTATACGAGATGACGCTGTAGGTCACGGTGTGTTTTGTGTCATGTCAGAATCGACCGAAGCCGATCTAGATCGCGATATACGCCCTGATGCATGAGAGATACAATTCATATCATATGTCATTATACGTATGAAATTATATGATTATTTGCAATGTATAATCCCGTCAGTTGCGGAGGTAATGATTACGCGTACGCTGGTCGAGCGTACACATTGCCTATCAGCCCAGTTGTCGGCGTATGTGACATACAAAGTTCAGCTTTATTACTTCACTGCAGGATCACCTGCCTATCCACTGGGTGGACGGTACAGCCTCTGTGTCTCGCCACATTGGCTTAATCTGACTTGATATAGTTATGAGTAATGTCCACTGTTGCAGAGAAGGGTTGGGAAGCCATAAAAATGCGTCTCGAACAATTTCCTATGACACCTTCCGGAGTTCGAACCCGTGCCTCCCACGTTTAAGACCGGAACGCTGACCAATGCTCTGCCCACGATCCACGTGACATATGACGTATGATATAACGTGACATTATTCTTGCGTATAAGCATGTTAATACTATTCCAGTATCACGCAAATGAAAAATTAGCTTCATTCTATTGTGCATTTGAAATATCTACTTTTTTTCTACGGATTGTTACGTTAGGCGGTTAGCTTATCTTAAGGTTGGAGCTATTAGACACCGTAAATTCATGTCGAATATCCGTGTTTGCTTGATTCTAGAATTTTACCAGCATGTTCTACATCAAATCGCAACTGTAGATTATTTTTTTCAAGGGTGTGACACTTCGTCACTATCAAAATTTAACCTTGCACTGTGGAAGGGGTCCCCCGGGCTGAATAAAATGGACTGGCGGCAGTTAGAATAAAAAAATATATCTTTTTAATGCAGTGATGAGAGACAATTCCGTTAGTTGAATAAAGTCATTTGGCGGCAGTTATTCGACTCTATATAAGATATAGAGGGTTGTCACGTATAGGTTAACCTCCCCAGAACGGAAGGAAGCACCTCTATGGACCAGAGTCACTCCATGATGATTTTTTCCGCTCTTACTGTCACTCCTTTTGCTACTGCCCTCTTTGAATTTCTCTTTGACCACCTCTACGGTCACACATGTACGACTCAAGTGAGTTCGTTTGAGTAGGAACGACTTCGTTTACGATTTTTCATTTTTTCGGCTCTCCAAATGTCAGATTACCTTTGTGTCATATATTGATAAGTTGAATGACGAACTAAGAGAAGTTAAATATATACGAATATCAAACATGTTGTTAAAGTGTCCTAAGGTAAGTCTAGAATAATGTAGGCGAAGTCGTCTTCCAGATTTTCAAATTCGCAACATTGGACGAGAATCGTGATAGTGTGACTGAGGCTCCACCTCTTTGTTACGATATTGTCCCCAAGGATAGAAGCGCTGGTTATCGGCGATAAAGTACAACTCACTGACTTGAAACCCGTAACCCCCCGCGGTGGCAGGCAACGATCCTCGGATCTCATCGTAGTTCTCTTTGGAATGAAACTGAACTAATGTATGTTATGTATAGGACTGTTTCCCTACTCCTATGAAAGGTGGAGGTAATGTAGTCAAGGGGAGGAAGGGAAGGAGAGAAAACATGTATACATTAGAATTAGACATGTATGCATTAGAATTAGAAAACGTACATCATCTGAGCTTGTTAGAGAAGGAACGTGTTATCATCTGTAGTTTGATAACGGTACTATCCACAATCTCCTTTTTGTTGCTTTGTTGGAATTTAGATAGTGGGCAGACGGGCAAGTTGGCCTTCGGAGACCAGTAAGGACCTTTCTCAAGCTTAAACTCTTCTTTAGATTCATCCAGTTTTGGTGTACAGTCGGGGAAACAAAATATTTGGTACTTTCTGGAGTGTGGAGTCTTGGCGTCTGGTGATCATGAAGGAAGGTGAGGAGGAGCGTACGCCAGGAGGCGCTGAGTAGCTGCGGCCGAAGACGTCCTCTTTGATGCGCTTCTTGGACATTTGGGGTAGGTAACAGTCACTGATGGGAATCGGAGAGAAGTGCAGGATTCGAACCCGGAACTAGGAAGGTACGAGACCCTATTGTAATTATGAATAAGCAGTTTCATATTTACTTTGTTATAAAAACTAATACTAGCGGATACTTTTTTCATTTGTGTGTATATTAAAACCTTTGTAATACCAATACATTATACCAAAGCACTGAAGGAATGTTTACATATTTGCACCAAGTATAGATTTTCTCTTTCCCAAATCTATCAAGTCATCCAAATTGAAGAACATTTAACTGATTCTTCTTCGGGGAACTCCTGAGTATGTTGGATGAGGATTGACCATCCTTCCTTAGCAGGGCACAAGATCAGTCCAGTCAATCGCTCAGTCAACCTGTTCAGTGAAGTCAGTAAGCCAATTAATCTGTTCAGCCCAATCAATCAGTCAATCAATCTGTTCAGTCCCGCTAATCAGTCAATCTGTTAATTTCCAATCAATCTGTCAATCAACCTGTTCAGCCCAATAAATCTGTTCTGTCCAACTCATCAGTCAATCAATCTGTTTAGTCCAATCAGTCTGTCAATCAACTTGTTCAGTTTAATCAGTCAATCAATATGTTCAGTCCAATCAGTAAGGTAATCGATTCTGTCGATTAATCTGTACAGTCCAAACAGTCAGTCAATATGTACAGTCCAATTAATCTGTTCAGTCCAATCAATCAATCAATCAATAAGTTAATCTATACAGTCGATCAATCTGCACAGTCTAATCAATTAGTCAATCAATATGTAAAGTCCAATTAATCTGTTCAGTCCAATCAATCAGTCAATCAGCTTAGTCCAATCATTCTCCTCACTTCAACCAGTCAATCAGTCTGCTACCTCTGGCTCTCTTGGACAAAAAATCCCGCGACCTCCAGGAATCCGGCCACGGCCACTCGACTGGTCTATAGTTTAATCGTGGAAGATATTTTGTAGATGCAGGATCGTCCGAGAGGAGAGGTACCATACTACCTGGTTTTGTGGTAATCAAGATGCGCAGATCTTAACCTTTAGGTAAATTAATGTTATTGATTTTTTTTAGTCTATTAACTTATCATTCTATTTCTCATTTTGTTTTAATCTAATTCAGTTAACTTATATTCATTCTATCCATTTCTTTCATTTTAATCCCATTCAGTCAATTTATTGTTATTTTATCTGTATCTTTTATTTCAGTTTTCTTTTTTGTTGCGTATCTCCCCTTCCCGGCCACGGGTCACACGGACGCTGGGTCCCTCGGATCTTCGGTCGTCCTGACTTGAGTTCATCCTGGCCGGCCGTGCCTCTTCCTTACTTTGATTGCTTTTCTTTCCCAAGAGGGGGGAAGAAAGGGCGGTTGCGTAAATATCGTACTACGTTGAAAAAAACATGTGCATGGTTGCATTCATGCATACATACATACGTACATACATACATTCATGCATGCACACTGTACATACATATATACATACCATACATACATAGTGTACATACATACATACTGTACATACATACTGTATATACATACATACTGTACATACATACATACATACATACATACATACATACATACATACATACATACGTACATACATACATACATGCACACTGTACATACATATGTACATACATACATACACAGTGTACATACATACATACTGTACATACATACCTACATACATACATCATGTACATACATATTGTATGTGTGAGTATGTGTGTGGGTGAATGAGTGTGTGTGTGTATGTTTATGTATGTGTAAGTGTAAGTAGAATATGGGAGGGAGTGGGAAAGGGGGAGGGAGATGGAGAGTTGCATCTCCTTTTCCACTGTCTCTCGACCCTCCCTCCCTCCCTCCCTACCTCCCTCGAGTTTCATCTATCATTCCATTTACTCCTCTCTCTTTGTCAGTACTCCGTCTCGCCTCTTGGTCATCTTATTCATTCTATCCCCTATCCTCCCTTTCCTCTCCTCCTCCTCCTCCTCAGCCTCTTCTTCCTCCTCATCCTCTTTCTCGTCCTCCTCCATCTCCTCCTCCTCCTTCTCCTCCTCCTTCCTCCCTCCTTCTTCCCCCTCCTTCCTCCCTCCTTCTTCCTCCCTCCTTCTTCCTCCCTCCTCCTACACTTCCTCCCTCCTCCTACACTTCCTCCCCAGCCTCTTCCTGCTCCTCATCTGTTCTTAGTTAATTTTGTTCTGACTAATACGTATGCTCACGAGAACACTGAGCGTGTCTGCTTCTTAGTGGGAGTTATTCCTTTTCAGTAAGTGACTCCTTTTCTTATTTCTGTAGTATATGAATTATCAATTCCACTTCAGAATCTGGGTCTGAATATTTCAAACTTCTTTTGGCGATTCGTCTCATAATTTTTTTCGGTTTTATACGTGTTTGTAAATGTTGACTTAGAGTAAATTATAATGTATTTTTTGTTAACGTTTTGTTGTTGCATGGTTGCCATGGCTCCATCAGTCTCATGTTGTGCAGAGATTCACTTGAAAAAGCGTAGCCCCGCCTTCTGCCTATTTAGTCGTGACATCGATGATATTAGCCTGACCTGTCACAGATATACGAAAGCTCCGAGAAATCACACGAGACGAAGAACTTTATTTAAGAAGGAAACGGGCAAGAATTTGTTGACCAAGAGAGTGATTAACGAATGGAATAGACTTAGTAATCATGTAGTGAGCGCTGAAATAATTGGTTGTTTTAAGAGAATATTAGATCACTTTATGGATAGAAATGATAGGGGGTAAGGGACATGGAACTTCCCGGGGTGTAAGAGGGGGTTTACATGGTCTAACGGTCGTCGAACGCGGTTCGACAGACACGTGTTTAAAGTGACGTGTGAACGTGTGAACGGGGTATTTGGTTGTCGAACACGTTGGTTAAACCCCAAATACCCCGTTCACACGTTCACACATCACTTTAAACACGTGTCTGTCGAACTCTGAAATAACCTAACAATTGCTGGCTCTCCATCCTTGAATCTTTTCTCATTAAGGAATTAAACCCTACATTAATATCCAGGGAAAAGACTTGCAAATTTTTCCAGGCATGAGTCGGTCTACAACCAATGAGACAGGGACCTATCCTAATGTGAGCGCACCTGTGTTCTGTTCTCATCAACTCAGTCTTCTACTCCGAGTATGACAGTGACCTTGTTACCAACCCCCCTGGGGTTAGAAATCACAATGTTCAGTTTCTTCGTAGAATGTAACCAACCCCCCTGGGGTTACAAATCACAATGTTCAGTTTCTACACTTTATTTACACAGTTCACGCACAGTACTATAAACTATGATACACAGGGCACGTCAGACACCGACCGCCTCTGGAGCTCTCCACTCCGTTTTTGTGGAGCGGAAGTGCTGTGTCTGTAGAATTCTGAGGTGCTGTTTAGTCACCTTGAAAACAATTTTAATAGGAAAATCCGGCCCTTTACATGGTTGTTGTTAGTTCATAAATTGTTTCTTATATCCCTTTTTATAATGTATAATATATCCAGGGGGCAAGGGTTGATTACTACTGTGTTGTCGTGTGTTATTCGGAATTGGCGATTGACCGCATTTATGTGTGCGTTCGTATGTCTGTGTGTGTATCTTGGTTCCGAGTGCTCGATAACTGCTAGGTCAGCTTTCCTGCGATAAGTGCTGGGTCAGCTTGTCAGGGCGGATGTGTCTGGCGACAGAATGTCTGGGTGATGATTGTGACACCGCTCACATGATTTGTGAGAATGGTGATGTGGTTATAGTGATGTATACATATCGCCCTCCCCCTGGGGTTAGGTGGCACCCGGCACCTAACGGTACATGGTTAACAAATATAATATTGATATATATATATATAGTTATATAGTCAGAGACACAAAATCTTTGGGTGGTTATACGTGGAGAAGGGGGGTGTGACGTTGAATTGATTATAAGGGTCCCAAGAGGACATGTTGAACAAGAAATAATGGGTATGTGATGTTGTGTCTCTGAATGGGGAATAAGGTTGTGTTTCACCAGTATTTATATATATTTTCAACTTTTATCTATGAGTTTGTGTGACACTTTTATATTATTTCTGAGAACTCTTATCTGTGAGTTTGTATGGCACTATAGTATGTTTTGTGAGAAACTCTTATCTGTGAGTTTGTATGGCATTATAGTATGTTTTTTTGAGAAACTCTTATCTGTGAGTTTGTATGGCACTATAGTATTTTTTTTTTCTTTTTTTTTAGAGAAACTCTTATCTGTGGTAAGATATTGGTGAGACACAAGATAAAACTTATCCTAGGTTTACAACAATTTGGGAAAACATGTTTTAAGCATTTATTTCATGCAAAAGTATTTTAGTATTATTAGTATAAAAATGATGATTAAGATTGAGAGGGCAGTGGAGGTATAGGGTAAGATTTTATAGTGCAGATCTAAAGAGTCTATATCAAGGGTAGTTGATTTGTTTAGTAGACGTACCTGGTCTATCTCGCTTGGGAGGATGGTAACGGGTATCTTAGGGAGGGGTGGGAGTGTTAGTTGGGTTATGGGACCTAGATTGTGGGTGGGAAGTGGACGAGGATGGGGGGTAGTAGTGGTTGTATCCTGTGGATGGAGTTTTTGTTTTAGTGATTTAGGATATGTATATGACTCTCACTAAGGTTATAGTGGTCGGAAGGAAGTAGAGAAGGTTTGATAGATATGCGGAAGAGAGTTCTTATTGTAAATTGGCCCTTTTAACCTCCACTGAGGAATGCATGACGTCCTGCATTTTCAGGGGCGAGAGCTAGAGTGTATGTTTTAGTTGCGTCGACGTAGTGTCATGTGATGGGAATTGCGCTTGGTTGGGTTATTTGTTAGTCTGGTTGGTGGGTTCTGGTTGGGAGGTGGGGTTGCGTTTAGGTTAAGTTTGACCTTTCTCAATTTCTCTCCGTGTATGGTTACGGTTGTGTGATCGGAAGGGTCCGTTAGTAGGAAAACATTGTTGGGGAGTGAGGTTGTGACTGTGAAGGGGCCTAAGAACTTGGGTTTGAGTTTGTTAGTTCTATTAGAGTCTCTGACCATGACTGTGTCTCCAAGTGTTATGTTGAGTGGAGATGATCGCTTGTGCTGTTTGGTTTTGGTTTTTTCTTGAGCTGCTTTGAGGTTTTCTCCTCTGACCTGTTTGTATATACTTTGCATGCCTCTTTTTAGGCATTGGGTAAGGTTATCTAGGTTGTATAAGGGGGGTGGGGGTTGGTTAAAGATTTGGTAGGGTAGCCGCATTCTTTGGGCAAATATGATCTCATGGGGGGACATCTTTGTTGCGGAGTTGACTGTGCTATTGATACTAGCTTGTACCTGGGGTAGCCAATCTTCCCAACTATCCGAAAGATCGTTGGCCAAAGGTCTGAGGATTTCAAGCACTTTTCTATTTGTGCGTTCACATAGTCCATTCCCTTGTGGATGGTAGGCAGTGGCGAAGGTTTGATTTATGTTATATAAATGTGCTATTTCGCGCATTACTTCGTTCTTGAATTCACAGCCGTTATCAGACAGCATTTGTCTTGGTATATTATACCTGCAGAATATGTTGTTAACCAATGCTTTGGCCACAGTCTCTGCTGTTTTGTCTTGTAGTGGAACTAGGATGGTGTATTTGGACAGATAGTCGACTGCCGTGAGTACATAATTGGAACCTTGATGGCTCGTTGGCATTTTCAGTAGGTCAATGCCAAGTGTTTCCCATGGTTCAGCAGGGAGTGGGATGTCTTTGATATTGAGTTGTTTGGGGTCAGGTCCTCTGAATTGGTTGCAAGTTAAACATTGGTATTCAGTGTCTTATCCCTGCCCGAGTGGCCTCCCATTGCGCTGTCGTGCAATATGTGTAGGACCTTGGGAACTGAGGCTTTGGGGATGACAGTAACTTCTCTGTCGTTAGTGGTTCTCCTTATGATTCCGTCGACCAGTTTGAGTTCCTCTATAGGGACAGGTGGTCGGGACTGTAAGGGTGTTCTTGAAAGTAGATGTTGTTTTACTTTAGACCATGTCGGGTCTTTGTCTGTTTCTTCTCTAAGGTCTTGCATAGGAATACAGGTTGTTTTTGTTAAGGTGGATATGTGGATTTGTCTGCTTAGTGAGTCGAATACTACGTTAGCTTTTCCAGCTAGGTTTGTTATTTTAGGGTCAAAGTCTAGTAAGGTGGTTTTCCACCTAGCAATTCTGCCATGTAGGTCTTTAGAGTTAAAGAGGTAGACTAGGGGTTGGTGGTCTGTAAAGATATTTATCTTATATCCTAGTATTAGGTATTTGAAATGTTTTAAACCCCACATCAATGCAATCCCTTCTTTGTGGGTTGTTGAATAATTACTTTCAGGTTTATTTAGTACTCTACTTGCGTATGCAATGGGGTGCTCTTTACCGTGTTCATCCTTCTGTTGTAGACCTGCGCCTATTCCTTTAGAGGAGGCGTCGGTGTAAAGAAGGAATTCTTTCTTCATGTCAGGAAAGGCTAGGACAGGAGCTGTGGTAAGAGCATGTTTAAGGGTGTCGAAGCTTGTCTGTTCCGCTTCAGACCATTTGAATGTCTCGCCTTTTCTTGTGAATTTGGTGAGAGGGGATGCTATGTGTGCAAAATTTTGTATGAAGTATCTGTAGTATGAGGCTAATCCTACGAAACTTCTTGTTTCATCCGCGTTTCTAGGGGTTGGAAGGATGCAATGGCATCTATTTTGTCTGTGGTGGTATGGATGCCTTGGGGGTCTACCTTATGGCCTAGGAAGGTGAGTTCCGTCTGTAGGAATTTGCACTTTCCTAGTTGGATTTTCAATCCGGTGTTTTTGAGTCTTTTTAGGACAATCTCTAGTACATGGAGGTGGTCAGTTTGTGTGGGGCTATAGATGATGAGGTCGTCTAAGTAGACGAATAATGAGATTCCTATCATATCGCTGAAAATGCGATTCATTAATCTCTGTTGGGTTGAGGGGGCATTCTGAAGGCCAAAGGGCATGCGCTCGAAGTGGAAATGTCCCTTATCTGTGGAGAATGCAGTTACGGGTTTTGATTCTTCTGTTAGTTCCACTTGCCAGAAGGCTGACTTAAGGCCAATTGTGGAAAATACAGCGTTTCCGTTACCTATTGATTGTAAGACATCTTGCATGGCGGGGAGTGGGTGTGGGTCAGATTGAGTTAGGTGGTTGACTTTCCTAAAATCTACAACAGGGCGTAGGGTTCCGTCTTTCTTAGGGACTAGGAAGAGGGGACTGTTCCAAGGTGAGTCTGAGTGAGAAATTACACCTTGGTGTAACATCTCGTGCACACTGTTGTTGACTTGTGTTTTCCTACTGTGGGGTATGCGGTAAGCAGGGGTGTATGAGGGGGTGGTGTTGGGGGGGGATTTGGATGTGGTGTTTGATTATATCACATTTGCCTAGGGGTTCGCCTTCTAAGGCGATAGCCGATCTATTCCTTTGGAGGAGGTTTAGTAGCTTGTTACGTATCTCTCCGTCGGCTGATGTCATTATTTGGTTGGGGTGGATAGGGGTGAGGTTTTGTGTTTGTCCTACAGTGTTGATGTGTTGAGGGAGTGGTTCCTGGATTGGGGAATTATGGAGGTGAACTGAACAAATGTTTGTGTTCTTTCTGATTTTGCGGTGTTGGTCAGAGATTCGTTAACATAGCTAGGGTGTGTTTATTTTCTGACACTACATCCCATGAAGATTCTAGGGTTATGTTATTTATTCTTGACGTATCTGGGTCAATTATGACATCCTGATGTTCTATTGCTCCGGGTATGTATAGTGGAACTGTTATTGAATGTCTAGGGGGTATGATGACTGTGTTAGACATCAGTGCTTTTGAGGTGACATAAGGGGGTGGGCGGAATGAGTAGCTCTTAGTTGGAGATGGGTTATTTAAGCCAGATAGACATGAAAGGGGTTGTGTGTCTGGGTCGGGTGTTTCAGGAGTTTTGGAAATGTCATTTACATCTTGGAAGGAGATTTTGTTGGTATCTAAGTTAATTATTGCCTTCCAGTCCCGTAGGGACTTTAAACCTATTATACCTTTTTGGTCGAGACTCCATTCATCAGCTAAGTGGAAGGATGTGAGGCCTACCTGGGATTTGTTAATTTCTATATCTAAGTCTATCCTATCATGAAGTGATATTGTACTTCCTTCTATCAGTAGGCCTTCTGTGTTGGAGTACTGGATTTGGGGTGGGTCATTAAGTGCTTCGTAGAGAGTTCTGGGTATGAGGTTCAGGTTTGTGCCTGTATCAACCATCATGTCAACACTTATTTGATCTAGTTTTACCTTTAGAGTGATATAGTTGTGTGATGTGTCGGACGTTCCTATGGTGGTTTGGTGCGTGAGGCTGGTACACGTTCCCCCAATCGGTGTTGAGTTGTGTGTGTTGTGTGGGAGGAGGGTGTTTGTTGTGATGCCGTTACTGGTTTGTTTGTTCTCTGATGAGGATGTGGTTGTGATCTTTGTTGAGAACATTCCTCGTTGGAGTGAGTTGTGGTTTTGTGTAGGTTGCAGTATTTACCTGGCCGTGTTGGTCTTGATATGTTGAGTGGTGTGGTGGGGTGCGTGGGTGGTTGGGTTTGTTGTTGGGCTCTACATTGGGAATCTGTGTGGGAGGTAGTTCCATGAACTGAGCAAGGGGTAGTGAGGTGTCGTGTCTGTGGTTGTTGGTGTTGCTGTGCTCTACATTGGGCATCTGTGTGAGTCGTTGTTCCATGAACTGAGCAAGGGGTAGTGCGGTTTGGTGCTTGTATTTGTTGTTTTTGTATGCAGTCTCTGGTGTTGTGAGTTGTTGAAAGATGGTAGGAACACCAGGTTGATGGTTGTGCTATATTGGAGCTAGGGGCCTGGTGTGACTGGAGGCTAGCATAATGGTGCTGGTCAGAGAGGGAGATGTTACAAGCGTTGGTTATCTCTAAGATATAATCATAAGCTAATGGGTTTCTGGTGTTTAAATCCCTTCTACTTGCCTCTTTTTGACACTTTGGTGGGAGTTGGGAAAGATAAAGGCCTATCTCTAGTAATGTGTATAGGTTTTCTAAAGTCATTGTTTTCTTTCCTGAGAGGTCTGTGAAGGTCTAAGGGCTTTGGTTTTCTAGATTTTCCCTAATTTCGTTTATTGCATTGGCAACATTGTCTTTGATGCTAGTTTGTTTTTGAGTTCTAGTGTTGTTTAGAAATGTGAGGAGAAAGTTAATGTTGTTTGTTTGTTTGTTCTGAAAGACATTAAAGAGGTGTGTTTTATATTCAGTGTATGTGATTCCGCCTGCAATCAGATTATCAAGCATCCGAGCCGTGGATCTATGCTCATCTGATGCTTCTATTTTCTGGCGGCATAGATTTATCTTTTCTAAGTCAGAGTAGTTTGGATTTTTTGAGAAAAAAAGGTCACATGCCGTCAGGAAGTCAGTGATGGAGAGTCCACTAGTTTGAGAGAAGGTGGGGATTTCGGTTAGAGGGGAGATAGTTTGGTAGTTATTGATTATTGTAGGTTGGAATTGTGGGTGAGGATGTTGCGATGGATTTGGGGCAAGGTTAGGTGCTGGGTAGGGATGTGGGGTGAAGGCTGTTTGAGTTGACGTGAAGTTGGGAGAAGGGAAGGCTAAGTTCTCGTATGCATGGGTTGTGGGGTTTAGGGGTTGTTGTTGGGGGTCTACATGAGGGGCAATTTGGAGTTGTGGTGAGGTGTGGGGGGTTGTTGTTGGGGGTCTACATGAGGGGCAACTTGGAGTTGTGGTAAGAGTGGTTGGTTTGCGTCAAGCAGTTCTTCGTGGGGTGAGGCATATTCTATGTGTGGGTTGTCAACGTTATTCTCGGGAATATTTGGAGAATCTTTGGGTGTGGAGTGATCGATGTCACTGGGGGGGGTTCCTTTTCTTTCGGTGGAAAAAGGAATGAGTCAATCATATTCCTGACTTTGGATCTCGTTCCTGAAGCCATGTTAGTGTCTAACTAGAGATGCATGCATTACCTAAGAGATAGTGTGTTATAGTTAGAGAAGAGGGGAGGTATAAGGCGTCAATGGGTATACAATGGGGATACAATATATATCTAATAATAATGAGATAAGATTTTAAATATGTATTACCTAACAGGTATAGTAAGTAGTTAGTTAAGATGAGAGATATAAGTTATCGATAGGTAATATGCAAGGAAGAATCACTTAACTGATAAAATGCATATCAAAATGGCATAATGGATAATAAATGGGGTGATAATAATGTCATAAAATTGTAAATATGAGGTAATATATATATATGAAGGTAGTAGTTAGAATTAAAAAAAAATTATTGCATGCACATATATGTAAATTTATAGAACAGGTAATTATGATTTACATATAAAATTGTCCAAAAAAGGAGTAATATGATAGTTATTGTTGGGTACGATATATATATTAACTTAATAGTTAAGTTGTAGAAGAAGAATTTTTTTTATATGTTGAGTAATTTCTTAATTTAGTACTTGCAAAGATAAATGACTGGTTATCTTAGTGATTTTAAAATGTTAACTATAATAATATTTATTGTTGTGAAGTAAAATTTACATTAGTGGATATATTGTTATTTAAAAAAAATGAGTTTCGTCTGTTGTGACTTTAGATATATTATAATTAGGTACAAATTATTAATGATTAATGGGGTACCTAAGCTCGTGTTGAGTTATAAATTGGTTAAATACATTTAAACTTACGTAACTGTATTCAACATTACAGTACCTTATAAATGTAATTTATAATTTTAAGCGTAGATAGCTGTGCAGCTACCGTTAGGTGTGGCTGTCGCAGTCCGTAGATTGGGTGTTACCAGACGTAAGATTCTTGGATGAAATTCAGCATGGGTTGTTGGTGATATACGTTAATTGATGGTGCTATTTCCTCTATATGGGGTTGATTATGGTTGGGTACATGAAGTCTAGGTGTATGATGCTCGCATGGAATGGAAAAGAAAAGCGAGTATCAGGGGGATTTTAGGGGGTAGACGAGAATATTAATATAATAAAATAGTAATAATGGTGGATAGAATTATTAGTGTTACCTTAATTAGCTTTTAGGTAGTTTGGAGTCGGTGATGACGATGCCCGTTATTGTGTACATGTGTATTGGTGCGGTTGATGAGAAGTAAAAGGCAGGCGATGTTTGCTACGTAAGCAGAAGTCTCGTGCTTCTCAATGGTGGGCGTGGCTGGCTTGCTTGGGGCTTAATAGAAGCAGGTGGTTTCTAGGTACTAGTCTCTTTGGAGGAAATGGGATGCGGTTTACGGCGCTGTCACCAGAATGTTACCAACCCCCCTGGGGTTAGAAATCACAATGTTCAGTTTCTTCGTAGAATGTAACCAACCCCCCTGGGGTTATAAATCACAATGTTCAGTTTCTACACTTTATTTACACAGTTCACGCACAGTACTATACACTATGATACACAGGGCACGTCAGACACCGACCGTCTCTGGAGCTCTCCACTCCGTTTTTGTGGGGCGGAAGTGCTGTGTCTGTAGAATTCTGAGGTGCTGTTTAGTCACCTTGAAAACAATTTTAATAGGAAAATCCGGCCCTTTACATGGTTGTTGTTAGTTCATAAATTGTTTCTTATATCCCTTTTTATAATGTATAATATATCCAGGGGGCAAGGGTTGATTACTACTGTGTTGTCGTGTGTTATTCGGAATTGGCGATTGACCGCATTTATGTGTGCGTTCGTATGTCTGTGTGTGTATCTTGGTTCCGAGTGCTCGATAACTGCTAGGTCAGCTTTCCTGCGATAAGTGCTGGGTCAGCTTGTCAGGGCGGATGTGTCTGGCGACAGAATGTCTGGGTGATGATTGTGACACCGCTCACATGATTTGTGAGAATGATGATGTGGTTATAGTGATGTATACAACCTCTCCCATTCTGAGTGCAGCTGTGGGCTTTCACAATCCCACTCCCATGAATTGGGAAGTGAGAAACCCTTTGTACGGCAAAACTCTGTCATTTGCGGCGCCTCCCCGCCCGGCCATGCTGTTAAAGAACCAACGCAATAAACCCACAGTGTGTCCCGGAACTAGAACTCACGACCACCAGCTCATGATATTGACACTGTATCCTCTGAGTTACCGCACGGCCCTGTGGATGAAAATGCGATCTATCCTATAAAACATATCTTCCTTTAGATGCTGTACCCTCCAGCAAATACCCACATCTACCTTCAGTCCCTGAGGTAGAGTCTGGTCACCTTCGAAGAACTCATTTCCAGACTGCAGGAAGAAGAGAGGAAAATCATAGAAAACATTGGCAAGAAGCTTTGTAAAGTAGAATTGACCATTACATTCAACAATGTATTTAAATGTATATATTTATTTATCTATCACACACGCGCACGCGCGCGCACACACACAAAACACACACACACACACACTCAAACACGCACGCACACACACACACACACACACACACACACATACACACACTCAAACACACACACACACACACACACACACACACACACACACACACACACACACACACACACACACACACACACACACACACTCAACACACACACACACACACACACACACACACACACACACACACACACACACACACACACACACACACACACACACACACACACACATATATATATATATATATATATATACATATATAATGTATATATACATATATATATACATATATATATATGTATATATACATGCATATATATATATATACATGTATATATATATATATATATACATGTATATATATATATATGTATATATATATATGTATATATATATGTATATATATATATATATATATATATATGTATATATATATATATATATATGTGTGTGTGTGTGTGTGTGTGTGTGTGTGTGTGTGTGTGTGTGTGTGTGTGTGTGTGTATGTGTGTGTGTGTGTGTGTGTGTGTGTGTGTGTGTGTGTGTGTGTGTGTGTGTGTGTGTGTGTTTGTGTGTGTGTGTGTGTGTGTGTGTGTGTGTGTGTGTGTGTGTGTGTGTGTGTGTGTGTGTGTGTGTGTGTAAATATATATATATGTATATCTATTACTAAAAATCTGTGACCCGATCGGTTTTCCCAATCCGTCAGAACCCGGCAGAATGCGGACACGCTGACCCCTGTCCGAGAGTAAAGGTCTATTCGATTTTTTTGGCAGGGCCCGACGTGATATCAAGGGCACGTGTACATTCAACCTGTGAAAGATGCCTGAAACTTCAGCAGTAATGAAACGAAGAAACCGCCAATTTTGGAAATGGGTTACAGAAACGAAAAAAAATAACAAAACAGCACCTGTCGAAAAACAAAAAGCATGTTGTGTTTTTAAAACGAGAACATGCCGCTAAATTTCCAGCGTTATATCAAACTTGCAAGGATTTCTCCATCAAGGAATCAATAAAGTCATTTCATCGTAAATTTTTGTTGTTCAACGTCAGATTAAAGGAGGATCCCAAA
The DNA here is from genome assembly GCF_046742065.1 of Oratosquilla oratoria. Taxonomy (NCBI): domain Eukaryota; kingdom Metazoa; phylum Arthropoda; class Malacostraca; order Stomatopoda; family Squillidae; genus Oratosquilla; species Oratosquilla oratoria. The sequence continues at coordinate 80,563 of NC_134802.1, forward strand.
TTAAATTATACCGATGAGACATTCGAGACCCTTGAAATGTTTGATGGAGAAATTTCAGACGAAAGATCCCAGGCATTTGAAAAACATTACTACGCAGGCTATAAAAATTTTACGAAAAGTGGAGGTAAATCGGATCACCGGGACTATCAGAAGTTTTACCTTCAAAGAATTTTTAAAACTCAAAGAAGAATAGACAAGCTAAAAAAGTATGCCATTAAGAGTGCCTTGGATAAGAAAGTTAAACAAATTGAAAACAACTCTAAAGTTGTTCCAAGTAAAAATACTGTATTGGTGACATACTTCTTGTGTGTTGTATATACATGTTTGCAATGTTGTTTATTTATTGCTATATATTTATTATTGTATATATCTGTGAGCATTTTTTCTTCTTTTTTGTAATCGCAAATGCGATTCATGTATGCTTTTCGCGCCAACTCAAGGGTTGGCGTGGGGTAGTCTTGGTCTCGCCTCCTAAGTGTACGCACGCTATTTCGTGTAGTGAAATATTTACTTTTGTGTTGTGAAATATTTACTTTATCATATAACCCATTGTTTCATTTAAGCCACCCTAATACATTTTGGTGGCAGCGTAAACGTTTAGTGACTCAAAGTATTACAAAGACGAAAAATTAGTGACTTTGATTTGCCGGCTTACACATTAACATTTTGTGTTCTTGTGCTGTGTTTTCTCCCCATTTTTTTCGTTCCAGCTAGGTGTTTTCAGTGACTTTATTAATATACATTATAGTGCTCTGGACACTGTGTCTTCAGTTGCATTTCGGCGCAGGCCGTTTGCCGGCAGGTGATTTTTTCTTCCCTACGGTTCTTGGAAATCATCGTCGCCTGCCCGGATTATCCTTGTGTTCCTGTGGTTCCCTCAGCGGAAATTGCGCCTGGATGGTGAATTAGACAGTTTATTTGCTCCAGGAGAAGCCAAAGTTAAATCTGTGAAGACCGGTTAGGTGACGCTTCCCTGCTCGAAACCGTGACGTCATTGGAGTGGCTTCACTTTGAATGTTGAACTGTCGTCGCTTGGCGACGCGTGTTTATTTACGTATATGTACCTACGTATTATTACATTATTGATTTATGTATAGCATTGGTTCTGTTTTCCAATGCTTATGTTTGTATTGTATGCTTTATTTTGAATGTTGAACTGTCGTCGCTTGGCGACGCATGTTTATTTACGTATATGTACTTACGTATTATTACATTATTGATTTATGTATTGCATTGGTTCTGTTTTCCAATGCTTATGTTTGTATGCATTACACAATTTATGTATTAGTTTGGTGATAGTGTTTTCTTATGCTTCTAAGAAGTGGGACAAAGTTATCATCTCCCACCATGTCTAAATCGAGGCCTTCGTTTCTCAGCCCGACATGCTCATCTGAGCCAATGGGAAATAGGGTAACATTACTGCATCAGAATCCAACTGTGGTCCCTTTTTCTGGGATAGACCCTAATTATAGGGCTGCTGTATTTATCCGTCAATGTGAGGACGCAATCGTACAGTCGAATGTTTCGACGGGGCCTGAGATGATCTCCTTTGTGAGGTCCTAGATTGTGCCACATTCTTTTGCTGCAGAGCTCCTCTCGGCTTCATGTTTAGATCCTAAACTTCTGAACTATGATTATGACACCTTTAGGACTAATTTTCTTAAAATTTTCGCAGATACTCTTGGTGGTGGTGCGTTCCATTGGTGCTTCAAATTGGCTGATACTCTCGTATCCCGACTGGGTACTCTGGATTATCGTCGGGCGCAAGCTCAGGCCAGTATCCTTGCTGTTGAAGCTTTTGAGGCATTGTCCCAGTCGGACTGGGTAGAGAATGGTAACATTTCTGTAGATAGATTTCGTCTTATTATAGAGTTTCTTCTATATATTCTTTTTTTGGTGCCTTCTGAGAGACGAGCAGCATCTTCTCTCAAGTATAAGCCTGATGACACTCTATTGTCCTTTGCATCACAACTTTCTCGTAAACTGGAAGAAGTTCCATCTAGCTCTTTGTGTATTAGCAATGCTCATCAACAGGCTCATGTCCCTTGTTCTCCTAAACTCTCTCAGTCTACAGTTTCTACTCCTAGTTCCCCTCAATCTACAGTTACACCCCCTCCCCTGTTGTGTACTTTTTGTAACAGGTCTGGTCATTCCAGCGATTTTTGTTTCCACCGTAGGCGCCAGGTACACAAGTCAAAACTGTCCCCTGTTGGTAGGAGTGTACCTACTGTTTCTTCTAATCATTCGCATGACCTTTCCAGAGTAGAGCCTCCAGGTAGACTCAGTTATTGCCATATTCATGGTCAGTGTAAACATTCGACTGATCAATGTTTCAAGGTTTTGAAACTTAGGGATGAGACGTCTCACCAGCCTCGTCAATCCCATTTTCCCCAGCGCATGTTTCCCAACCCCAAGAGTTGACCAGCAATGTTCGGTCTCAAATGATTCCTTTTGTGGCTGTTGAATCTTCTCAATTACTTACCTTTCAATTTTTTACTAGGGAAACGCCTCTTTCAGTCACTGTAGATACTGGTGCAGAATGTAGTCTGTTAAGTAGAAAGGCTTACTTTGCCTTGCGAGAATTGTATAATCTTCCTTTATCTCCCTTTTGTAATAATTTGCATTCTGTACAAGGCTCTCCCTTGCTTGTTCTTGGATCAGTTTGTCTTCTTTTACATATTTCCTCGCATGCTACAGTATTCAATGTCACTTTTGCTGTTGTCTGTGATTGCCTCCTGGGTATTGATGCTCTTACAGCTCATAGCATAGATATTTCTCCTAGTCGCCGTGTAGTGACTTTCTGCAAAGTTGATATCTCTGCTTCGGATAGGCCAGTTTCCGTTTGTGATTCTTTTGTGCTTGATCAGTCCGCACATGTGCCTGTCCCAATTTCTCAGAGCTCTGTCCCTGTTGCTCATTGTAGGAGAGCATCTTATTGAACCTTCAAGTTCTGTTCGAGTTCCAGTGCGCGTCTCAGGTGCCCCAATTGGATCTGACGTTCTCTCTTTGCCTGATTCTATTCGTATTCGTCGGCTTGCCCTAGAAGGAACTCTCTCCACTATTCGTGAGGTTCACGTTACCACAGCGATGGTAACCAATGTTACGGGTGCTCCTATTTCTCTCTCTCCTGGCAGTCACTTAGGCTCCTTTGAGGTGGTACGCGTTGCTGCTTTCCAAGATTCGCCTATTATAGCAGCTTCTGTTCTACAGTCTCCTCCAACACGTGACCCTGATCGCGTAGCTTCTGAACTTGCCACATTTGTAGGCGAAACTGATTTTCCTAAAGAAACGCCTCGTCTCCTTGACCTGCTAGTTACCCACCGTCAGGCTTTGGCTTTACCAGGTGATCCGTTAGGGGTTACGGATCGTGTGGTTCATAGAATTGACCTTCAGCCAGGCACTCGTCCTGTTTACGTCCTTTCTTACAGGTTGCCTCACTCTCGTCGGCTTATAGCCCAGTCCTTGGTTGACGATTTGTTGAGTGAAGGTGTTGTACAGGAGTCCCACTCCGAGTGGAATTCGCCTCTTCTCCTGGTGCCTAAGAAGGATGGATCTTTTCGTCCTGTGGTTGATTATAGGAAAGTCAATGAGGTCACTCTTCCTGATCATTATCCTCTGCCTGTCTTAAGCGAGCTTCTTCAGTCCATTGGCAATGGTAATACAGTGTTCACCACTTTAGATTTAAAAGCAGGTTTTTGGCAGATACCCCTGGAGGAGAAGTCTCGTAAGATCACGGCCTTCTCGACTCCCAATTGGCACTATGAATGGCTTCGTTGCCCCATGGGTTTGCGGAATGCTCCTTTGACTTGCCAGCGTCTAGTTAACTCTATATTTCATGGCTTAATTGGGAATGGACTTTTTGCTTACCTGGATGATTTGATTCTTGTTTCCAAAGATGTGGAGAGCCACTTTTCTAAGTTGGCCATGGTCTTGCAACGGTTTGCTGAAGCTGGGTTGAAACTCAACTTATAATGGGGCTGATAATGGGGCTGAATTTAAGAACGAGGTTTTGGCAGGCATTTGTGCACGTTACGGCATTAAACAAACTTTTGTTACTGCTTATCATCCGGCGTCCAATGGTCTTGTAGAGAGGACAAACAGGAAAATTTTGGAGATCTTACGTCACCTTGCTAGTCATTTTCATGAGTCTTGGGAGGATTGGCTTCCCCATGTTAGTGCTTGTATCAACAGCACCATAAACGCTTCCACGGGAAAAACGCCCCATTGTGTTGTCTTTGGATCAGAGAAACGACTCCCTTATGACATGCTTGACAGTCCTGCTTGTCCCCTCTATTATGTGGATGACTATAGTAAACTTCAGGATCATGTGCTGCATGATATTTATGTGTCTGTTAGGGACAAACTTGTTATTTCCAAGGCTGACATGTTAAAACACCAACATGGTCGTGCTAAGCCTGTGAACATCATTGTTGGGGATCATGTCTTTAGGAGCATGCCGGACCGCCAGTCCAAACTAAATTGTAAATTCACAGGTCCCTTTTTAGTAACAGAACAGCTCCATCCCAACAAATTCAGGGTTTTTGACCCATCTACGGGTCTTAGTGAGATTTGCCATTCTGACAGGCTTAAAAAGACACAGGTGCCCATACCTGCATTCACCCAACCTCCCCCAACACTCAATTTTCCCATTGTATCACCCATTGTGGGCCACTCGTATCATCTACGTTCACGAGGTGCTAGGCCTTGATGATCGAGTGAGCCTCTTGTATGTATTTGTATGTAATTGAATTGTGAAGTTTTGTACCCCCCCTAGCCCTTACTATTGTAAATTGTGTATTTTCTTGGGCGCAGACTCATTTGGGTTTGGCGTACCTGTGGTAGGGGATGTAATCTTTGTTATGTTTACAACTGTTATTTTTCTGCCAATGGGGTTTTGTTCTTCCCATTGTCCTATGTCTCTTGTCTATTTCATGTGTATTTTGTATATTGTGTATTTTGTATTGTTTCATGTCCCGGACGTCCGGCAATTGTCCTATGTATTTTTTTTTACTGGCGCCAGTTCATATATATATATTTCATGTGTATGTATAATTGATTGTGTTTGTATATGTTATTTATGTATTCCTTTATGTATGTGTATATGTGTTATGTTATGTATAGGGTGTGCTGATGAGCCAATTTCTTTCCTCGCTTTTGTCATTCCACTGTGGTGTGTGTGGAGTCAGATGTATATGTTGTCCATTTTGTCTTGCTGTGGTCAATTGTTTTTCTCATTTGCTCAGTGGGGTCACTGAGGGTGGTGGCCGAGCATTGTATTGGTGACATACTTCTTGTGTGTTGTATATACATGTTTGCAATGTTGTTTATTTATTGCTATATATTTATTATTGTATATATCTGTGAGCATTTTTTCTTCTTTTTTGTAATCGCAAATGCGATTCATGTATGCTTTTCGCGCCAACTCAAGGGTTGGCGTGGGGTAGTCTTGGTCTCGCCTCCTAAGTGTACGCACGCTATTTCGTGTAGTGAAATATTTACTTTTGTGTTGTGAAATATTTACTTTATCATATAACCCATTGTTTCATTTAAGCCACCCTAATACAATACGATCCCTCCAAAGACGCAAATAGAACTAGAAATTGACCATTTAGAGCAGACAATTCAAGAACGCAAACAGATATTACGTGAGGAGCGCATTGCCATGAAGAAACAACGTCTCCAATTGAAAGAAGCTAACAGAAAGAAATGAGAGGAACGTGAAATTTTGAAGAAAACTAAAAGAAAGCAAAGAGAGCAACGTGAAATTTTGAAGAAGGATAAAAAGGAACAATTGGAAAGGACACGAGATGAATTGAAGAAATATTATAGGAAAAATTTGACCAGTCAAGTGTTGACACAGGAGGCAACCGATTATTTAAACGTTACACGGCAAAAACGCACGGAAATGAACAGTAGGGTAAAAACATTTGTAGAATCGTTCGAAAGAATCTCTATCAAGTACAAAGGGTCTTTACGTGAAGCTGAAGTGCCGCCCCATTCGGTTGGAAAACTTGGAGCGTTTAAGTGTAAACTTTGTCAGTCGTTTCTATGGAGAAACGAACGTAAGAGCATTTGCTGTAACGCAGGACAAACACCAAAGATTATGTTTTCGGAACTGAAAAAGGATCTTCAAAGTTTATATGATGCGACTTCCTGTTTATCCAAACGTTATCTTGAAAATTTAGCCGGGTTTAACGCACTATTTAGTTTTACATCATTTAACACTTCCAGCACACTTCAGAACAGCCGAGACGCTTCTATTTGTTACAAGATCCAAGGGAAAATATACCATAGAATTGGGCTACTCAAACCTGAACTAATCGCGAGAAAAGACAGACCGTTTTGGAAGCCACAAAGAGCGTTTTTGGACCTTTACTTTTACCATGACAAACAACAGCAAGTGAAGTTACGCATGCAAAATTTGATGAATGAAGATTCGACTACAAAACGCCGTTCAACTACAGAGCGCCGAGCAAGAGAGAAGAATGAGATCCTTGAAAACCAAAAGATAGTGTCTTTGTTATTTGACTATTTAACCGAGCATAATGCTTGCCTATCAGGCATGTTGAAGGAGCTCGAGACTTGCCGTAGGTTGATAGAAGAACATCTAAGAGAATCAGACACTATACCTAGCGCGTCTATAACGTTGAAGGCAGCAGACGGAATCAATACACGAGAACATAAAGGATTTTATCACCTACCCACTTCTTCGGCACAAGTTGGGGGGATTGTTAACTTTGACTCAAACAAAGATCCGTTGCAAATAGTGATAAGTTCTCCTTTAACAAATTCGCAATACGCTATCAAAATATTAAGCCACAACAACTTTTTTTATGATGCATTCCAGTATCCACTTTTGATTCCGAATGGTGATATCGGTTACTCTTATACGATGACTAAACAGTGTAAACCCGGGACGACCAAGGAAATGAAAAATAATCGTTTGTCCCCAGCTATGTTTTATTCGTCTCTTTATATGGAAAGAGAGGGTGTTTTCAATCACATAACTAAAAGTAGGAGGCTGTTTCAACAATTTGTGGTTGATAATTACGTGAAAATGGAATCTAATAAGTTAACGTATTTCGAACTGAACCAATCCCAAATCCGTAAAGAAAGAGCAGACATACTAAACTGTACAAATAAAGGCAGTGATACTGGACAAAGGGTAGTTCTGCCCGCTTCTTTCATTGGAGGTCCTCGGTATATGAAAGAACGACAACAAGATGCTCTTGCTTATGTTACCTACTATGGCTCTCCTGATTATTTCATAACCTTTACTATGAACCCAAAGTGGCCTGAATTACGTGAAGCGATGAACGATACAGGTTCCGCGTCAACGCGGTGCCTAGGAGATCGTCCTGATTTGGTTAGCAGGATTTTCAAGTTAAAAGTTGATAGTCTGATGAAAGATTTAACCCACGGTAAGATTTTTGGTCAAGTTAAAGCCAACTTATACATTATAGAATGGCAGAAACGTGGACTTCCCCATGCACACATTTTATTGTGGATGGACGAACGTGTTACCGCTGATACGGTTTCTCAGTTAATTTCAGCTGAAATCCCCGATAAGAATGAAGAACCCAGATTATACGATGTTGTTACAAGATGTATGATTCATGGTCCATGTAAGGGGTACGACGAATCACAACCGTGTTGCCAAGGAAAGAATGCAAGCTCTGGAAAATGTGGAAAAAAATTCCCTAAGACTTGCCGAAGTGACTTATTATTTGGCAACAACGGATACCCTGAATATAAGCGAAGGTCATTCGGAGAAGGAGGAAATTCATTCAAAGTGACAATTAAAAAAGAGGAAAAAGTTATCGATAATTCGTGGGTCGTACCTTACAATCCGTACCTTTGCTTGAAGTACAACGCCCACATAAACGTTGAATGTTCAAATTCAATTAAATGTATTGCATATGTTACAAAATATGTTAACAAAGGCTGTGATAGAATCCTTTTTGGCAAGTCTATTGATGGTGAAACGGTAAACGAAGTAAAAAACTTCCAGGAAGCAAGATTCATAAATGCAAACGAGGCAACGTGGAAGATATTTAAATTTGAAATACATAAAAGTTACCCGCCGGTGATGACATTAGACTTGCACTTGGAGGGCGAAAACAAAATATTTTACGATGAACGTACATCTGAAAGGGAGCTAGAAAGAAGAGTCCGTAAAGACACTCAACTAACTGCCTTTTTCAAGTTGTGTTCAAGGAATACTTTTGCCGCCTCTTTGCTTTATCATGAGTTGCCTCACCATTTCGTTTATAACGCCAAGTGTTCATGCTGGGAAGAACGTCAAGGGCCTACTTTTTCACTAGGACGCATTCGCGCCGTGACCACCAAGACTTCTCCTAACACACAAACCAGGGCCTACTTCGTATGAAGATCTTCGAACAATTGAAGGTGTGATGCATCCCTCTTACCGAGAAGCTGTCAAAGATTTAAGACTTTTAAGTGATGAAGAAACATGGAAAATGACAATTCTGGAAATAATCAACCACACTAACGATAGGTATCGTCTAAGAGAAACTTATGCGAGTATGTTGGTGTTTTCAGACCTTGAAGATCAATCCAGGATTTGGGAAGAGACTAAAGATCTTTTTGTAAGTGATTTTCTCCATACAAACAATCTAACAGAGTATAATGATGAAATATACTTGGATGCGTTAGATGATATACAAAAACAGGTGTGGAATTGTGGAGGAGGGTCCATCACCGATTACGGGCTTCCTCCTTCTAGAGGTGGTGAGAAAACGTCAAACGTTATTCGAAGAGAAAAGTCGTATAACAAAAAAAGGCTGAAAGACGATGTGAAAGAGCCAATGTTAAATGATAAACAAAAACAAGTTTACGACACTGCAATGTTTCGAGTAGAACACGGACACCGATACGACAACAATGGAATTTTTGTAAACGCTGCCGGCGGCACGGGGAAATCGTTTGTCTTGAATTTGTTACTTGATACTGTACGTTCGCAGGGAAAAATAGCTTTGGCTGTTGCGTCTTCGGGTATCGCCGCTACAGTTCTCCATGGAGGGAGAACTGCTCACAACATGTTCAAGATACCGTTGATGGAATACAATGAAATAAAAGCATGCGCAATCAAGAAGAGAAGTGAACTTGCAAAGTTGTTAGAGATGGCGTCTTTAATTGTGTGGGACGAAGTCGTAATGGCAAAGAAGAATACGTTGACCGCACTCGATATAACGTTGAGGGATATTCTTGAAAATGATAAGTTTATGGGAGGAAAAGTTTTTGTTTGTGCTGGAGATTTCCGACAAATTTTACCCGTCATACGTGGTGGCGGTGAGAACGATGAACTCGAATACTGTATCAAATCGAGTTACATGTGGGGCGATATAACAAAACTGGAATTAACCGAGAACGTACGCCTCAAGAAAAATGATACAAACAACATTAAATTTGCAGAAA
>NC_134802.1:95000-97500 GCF_046742065.1 Oratosquilla oratoria
CGACGTCCACTTTCGCCTGGGTGACTTTGGTGTAAGTATTTTCATCGCTGAGGAGGTCAGTCATCTTATGTAGGTAGGACGATGCGTCCATCACCACCACTCCTCCACCTTTGTCCGCGGTGGTGATCCTGACGGCGCGGTCCTTGGCGAGTGCCTCCAACGCTCGAAAGTATCTCTTGGGTAAAGTAGGATTGGGAGGGTCGCAAAGTGCCGAGGTTAGTAGTCCTTGTATGTAGCCCTGCTGGAATTCGCTGTCTTTGTACCTGTAGTTCTTCGTGACGAGGTCGATGTTCTGGTTAGGTTTCGGGATGCCGGTGGCGAATTTAAGTCCCAAGCTGAGCACTTCAGTTTCGAAGTCGGACAGCGGCCTGCTGGAGATGTTGGTGATGATATCTGGTCTACCCATGCTCTTCCAACGGCTGTTGGCACATAGACTGGACAGTTGACGCGCGAGCCTCTCCTTCTGTTGGAAGTTGCAACTCGCTACGTCGTCTCTAATGGCCTCAGAGTGAGAGTTGGACATGATACCACGGAGCTGGGAACCTAATTTCCTGGCTTTCTCAAAAGCCTGGCTGGACTGGGAGGAAAGGAGGTTACAGCACTCTGTGAGGTAGGTCTGTGCGGGGGGAGGGAAAGGATGGTCAAACTGGAGAAGCTGCTTCGGCGTGGATCTCGGGGTGACCATTTCTTCGATACAGCTGCGTAGGAAATCCCGTCTATTCCGAAGGCTATAAGCTTTTCTCAGAGCGCGTGCGTAACGTCCGGATAAAGGTTCCATGTTGATCTCGGTGTCGTGACAAGATGAATCACAATGGCAAAAGCCGACAAGACTGTGAGAATAAACACCTTGTGAGATCGAAACCTTTATTGGTACTACGTTTCGCTTGTTACAGCTTTTTCAAGTACAGACATGACACACACTCTGAGCACATATAAGCCAACAGGGAAGGAACTGGGAGAGGTTATCAGGGAGGGGTGGGTGGTAGGTGGAGGGGGAGGAGGGGGACGGGTGGGACTTGGTGGAGACAAAGGAGGACATTTCGGACAGTTTGTTGAAGTGGACTAAGGGGGACATTTCATACATTTATTTAATGCGGGTAACAGATGGATGATAGGAGGGGCGATGTTAAACATGCCTCTGTTCTGCTCAATGGTTTTGAAGCTTTGAATGGCGGCCGCTTCGAGGCATTTTCTCCTCATCCTGTCTGGTTCACTAAACAGAAGTTCTGCGTTATCCCAATCCATCAGGTGGTCGTTGGTGTTCCGGTGGATAACACAGGCGTTGGTGGTGAATGGAATCGTAGCGATGCTCCCGGATCCGGGTCTTCAGGTCACGGGAAGTCTCGCCGATGTATACTTTATCACATCCAGCACAGGGTATGCGGTAGACACCAGCGTTTTTTCCCCACATCTCGTCCTGGCTGTCACTCCTTCTTGAAAGCTCTTTGATAGTTCTGCTGGACTGGCCCACTACCTGAATGTTGCAACGCCCAAGTGTCCGGGTGAGGGTGGCGGTGACGCTGCTGGCTGGAAGGATAAGCCTCCTAGCTGGATCTTTTGTTGGTTCCCGCCCTTCCATTATTTTGAGTGCCTTTTTCTTACACTGGTGGATGATGCACTCTGGATATTTTAATTTATGAAAAACCTCCTTTATGTGCCTAAACTCGTCCTCTAAGAATTCAGGGCTACATATTCTGAGAGCTCTGAGGTAGAAACCTATGACTACACCTTTTTTAATACTGAGGTCATGGTGGGATAGGAAGTGAGTCAAATCGTCCTTATTGGTTGGTTTCCTGTAGACTGTAAATTTTAAAAAATTATCATGTTTGATAATAAGGGTATCCAAGAATGGAAGGGAATCGTTGATTTCTTCCTCCAAGGTGAACTGGATGGATGGCTCAACCTCGTTCAGAGCCGCTTGGAGTTTGGGGATGTCAAACCGTCTGGGGGAAATTAATAGTATGTCATCCACATAGCGAAGCCATACTACGTTGCCAGGAACGATATCTGAGAAAGGCCCTGCTTCTAAAAATTCCATGAACAGGTTGGCAAGGACAGCGCTCAAAGGAGAGCCCATGGCCATGCCAAACCTTTGGTGAAAATACTGGTCCTGGAATTTGAAATAATTAAATTGGACACAAAGCTGTACTAAATCCACAAAGTCATTGGGGGGAATAGGGAGGTCAGTGTGGGAACTAGTGATTTTAGCCCTAAGGAGGTCAATCGCTTTAAGGGTCGGGACACGGGTGAATAACGAGGTCACATCCAGGCTGGCCAGCTTTTTGTTGCGAACAGGAACGTCCTTAATTCTATTCAATAGGTCCCCTGAGTGTTTCAAATGAGCACCGCTGATGGTACCCAAAAGGCGAGACAAATGTTTGGCCAGCGCACCTGCCAGTTTGTGTGGCGCACTCCCGATCCCTGATGTAATTGGTCTCATGGGTATATTGGGCTTGTGGGTTTTTGGGAGCCCATACAGGGTGGCTGGACGTGGGAGGTT
>NC_134802.1:105000-107500 GCF_046742065.1 Oratosquilla oratoria
GCAGGATGAGCGGCGGAGCGTCCCCAGTAGGAGGAGCGGCGGGGCGCCCCCAGCAGGAGGAGCTGCGGGGCGCCCCCAGAAGGAGGAACGGCTTGGCGCCCCCAGCACGAGGAGCGGCTTGGCGCCCCCAGCAGGATGAGCAGCGGGGCGCCCCCAGCAGGATGAGCGGCGGGGCTCCCCCAGCAGGAGGAGCGGCGGGGCGCCCCCAGCAGGAGGAGCGGTGGGGCGCCCCCAGCAGGAGGAGCGGCGGGGCGCCCCCCAGCAGGATCAGTGGCGGGGCGCCCCCAGCAAGAGGAGCGGCGGGGCGCCCCCAACAGGATGAGCGGAGGGGCGCCCCCAGCAGGAGGAGCGGCGGGGCGCCCCCAGCAGGAGGAGCGGTGGGGCGCCCCCAGCAGGATGAGCGGCGGGGCGCCCCCAGCAGGAGGAGCGGCGGGGCGCCCCCAGCAGGATGAGCGGCGGGGCGCCCCCAGCAGGATGAGCGGCGGGGCGCCCCCCAGCAGGATCAGCGGCGGGGCGCCCCCAGCAAGAGGAGCGGCGGGGCGCCCCCAACAGGATGAGCGGCGGGGCGCCCCAAGCAGGAGGAGCTGCGGGGCACCCTCAGCAGGATGAGCGGCGGGGCGGCCCCAGCAGGATGAGCGGCGGGCGCACCCAGCAGGATGAGCGGTTGAGCGCCCCCAGCAGGATGAGCGGCGGCTCGCCCCCAGCAGGATGAGCGGCGGGGCGCCCCCAGCAGGAGGAGCGGCGGGGCGCCCCCAGCAGGAGGAGCGGCGGGGCGCCCCCAGCAGGAGGAGCGGCGGGGCGGCCCCAGCAGGAGGAGCGGCGGGGCGCCCCCAGCAGGAGGAGCGGCGGGGCGCCCCCAGCAGGAGGAGCGACGGGGCGCCCCCAGCAGGAGGAGCGGTGGGGCGCCCCCAGCAGGAGGAGCGGCGGGGCGCCCCCAGCAGGAGGAGCGGCGGGGCGCCCCCAGCAGGAGGAGCGGCCGGGCGCCCCTAGAAGGAGCGGCCGGGCGCCCCAGGAGGGCGGCGGGGCGCCCCCAGGAGGAGCGGCGGGGCACCCCCAGCAGGAGCGGTGGGGCACCCCGGGGGAACGGCGGGGGTCCCCAGAAGAGCCATCCCATGAATTCAAGGGGACCTATGGCCTGTTGTTACAAATTATACATTTCGATAAAATGTAGTCTACGCTTCTTCGCCTTTTCGTCTCTTGGCATCGTATTGATAGTCGATATTGTATGGCCAGTCAGCCTTTCGAAAGTGTCCCCTAAACACCGTCACCACTGAGGTCATTTCAGAATCATTTTGAAAGAGAAATGCATCTGAAAGTTCCTGTGATCAGACTTTGCACCGTTTTTAACGAAATTATTATATCATGAGAAGTAATGCCGCGTGAACGCCTCTCAATCTTCATCGGATATCATATCGTCCGAACACTCCAATTTGTCAAACATATCGTCACTGTATTCGAATTGTTTATCGTTCTCTAGAGTTGATTTGAAGGCGATCATCTTCCTTTGGAACTCGTGTATAGACGTTTTCACCTGGTCTTGGTATCAGCGTACAACCCAGAGAACGTTTTACTGTGCTCGTCCCTTAGTCTAGCTGCCAACACCTTATCTTCTTGGAACGTCTTCTTCGTTATACCCTTGGTAGCCATTAGCCATTTCCATAGGTGCTTCTGTCTACGCCTCTGTCTACGCTTCTTCGCCGTTTCGTCTTTTGGTATCGGCCTCGTCGTTATGGCTTCGCCATGGGCGCTTGGACTGCTTCGCGAGAGGGCGCTTTACGCCCTGCCCTTCGCTCATGTCCATTCAATTGTCTTCGTTGCCGTGACATCAGCGTTCTTGGCCAATCAGTCGTCTGCGTTTCCGTGACGTCACCACTCTCGGCCAATCAGTCATCTCCGTTGCCGTGACGTCACCACTCTCGGCCAATCAGTTGTCCCCGTTGCCGTGATGTCACCTTGTATCGGTAGTCGGTATTGTACAGCCAATCACCCTTACGAAAGTGTCCCCCAAACACCGTCACCATTGAGGTCATTTCAGAATAATTTTGAAAACGTTATATATATATATATTGATAAGTATTTTAGACAAATTATTTGGATGATGGAGAACATAAACACAGGGGAAGGCTCGGAACCCTAAACACTCTAACGTTTCGTTCGCGTAGAACTTCTTCAGAGAGTGTGTGTAGAACTGCAGTTGAAGTTTATGTACTAAATCTAATTATCTTTTCGGACACTTGGGAAAGGTCGTTTTTCTGGCGTGTTTTAGAATTAAAATACTAGTTTCTTTAGCTAAATTGATAAACCCTCCTCGATGATTCGATGAATTATTAGTTGAAATATATGCTGATTCAACAATTCTTCTAGTGAATTTATCAAAACCTTTATGTAGCACTTCAGCTTCTCTCCAGTTTGGTAAATGATCGAATTTTTCCGCATGGACTACTAAAGAATTAGATGTCCTATGTGCTTTTATGTCATTTTTATGTTCATAAATTCTTTT
>NC_134802.1:117500-122500 GCF_046742065.1 Oratosquilla oratoria
ACAAGTACAGAGGAGGTATTGGAGTTTGTACACAAACAACCTAGTAAGAAGGATATACAGAGCCTTACTGTTAGCGACTTGAGATTCATAGTACAAAGTCTAGGGGTTGAGTACGCACATGATGCGAATAAAACTGAATTAATAAGAATTGTTGTAGAAATAGTGCATAATCGAGACGAAAGTGGGGCAACGAGAGATGAAGGAAGGGCAGATAGAGAGTCTGTCACTTCAGAATTTGAGGGAGAGGAAGAAGTGGAAGAGGAAATGGAGAAGGGTGAATCTCAAAACACTGAGTCTCGATTAAGCGAATTACGGTTGAAGTTAGAGATAGCTAAGATAGAAGCTGAAGTAAAAAGGGAAGAAACTGAGAGAGCTAAGATAGAAGCTGAAGTAAAGAGGGAAGAAACTGAAAAGGCTAGAATAGATAATGAAAACCTTAGACTTCAAGTTAACTTGCAAGAAAGTAGACGAGTGCTATCAGAATCTCAATTCGTGAATAGGAGGCTCAATTTTGATGTAGTACATAACGCTAAATTGCTTCCTGAATTTGATGAATCACAGGTGGATACTTACTTTAGAACGTTTGAAGGAATAGCGGAAGATTATCAGTGGCCGAAGCAGTATTGGCCTGCATTGTTGCGAACAAGCCTCAGAGGCAAGCCGCTAAGAGTTTATGGTGCTTTAGAGGATTCACAAACAAAGGATTACGATGAAATCAAAGCAGCCATCCTACGAGCCTGTGAATTAGTGCCTGAAGTTTATAGGGTAAAATTTAGGAATCTAAGGAAGCAATCTAATATCTCACACGTTGAATTTAGTAGAGAGAAAAGAATGTTATGGGACCAATGGGTAAGATCCCGTAACATAAATGGAGATTATAGGAAACTAGCTGAGTTAATGTTAATGGAAGAGTATCTGAGATCCATCCCTAAAGAGGTGTCATTGTATCTTCAGGAGAAAGAAGTCTCGAAGTTGGAAGAGGCTGCAGTATTAGCAGATAAATATGAAATACTTAAACCTACTGCAGGGAAATTCTCAGTTACTCCAAGGGGGAGAGAGGAACAGCCGAGGATCCCACAATCAACCTCCTCAGGTGGACCTACAAAATCCCTAGAGGTCAAGAAAGGTGACTATATTAAGTCATCACAGATAATTTCATGTAGCTATTGTGGAAGGATAGGCCACCTGACGAGGGATTGTTGGCACAGGAGCGCCCCCAGCAGGATGAGCGGCGGGGCGCCCCCAGCAGGATGAGTGGCGGGGCGCCCCCAGCAAGAGGAGCGGCGGGGCGCCCCCAGCA
This sequence comes from Oratosquilla oratoria, assembly GCF_046742065.1. Classification (NCBI taxonomy): domain Eukaryota; kingdom Metazoa; phylum Arthropoda; class Malacostraca; order Stomatopoda; family Squillidae; genus Oratosquilla; species Oratosquilla oratoria. The sequence goes on from NC_134802.1 coordinate 118,801, forward strand.
GGAAGAGTGGCGGGGCGCCCCCAGCAGGAGGAGCGGCGGGGCGCCCCCAGCAGGACAAGCGGCGGGGCGCCCCCAGCAGAATGAGCGGCGGGGCGGCCCCAGCAGGAGGAGCGGCGGGGCGCCCCCAGCAGGATGAGGAGCGGCGGGGCGCCCCCAGCAGGAGGAGCGGCGGGGCGCCCCCAGCAGGAGGAACGGCGGGGCGCCCCCAGGAGGATCGGCGGGGCGCCACCAGGAGGATCGGCGGGGCGCCCCCAGGAGGAGCTGCGGGGCACCCCCAGGAGGATCGGCGGGGCGCCCCCAGGAGGATGAGCGGCGGGGCGCCCCCCAGCAGGATGAGCGGCGGGGCGCCCCCAGCAGGAGGAGCGGCGGGGCGCCCCCAACAGGAGGAGCGGCGGGGCGCCCCCAGTAGGATGAGCGGCGAGGCGCCCCCAGCAGGATGAGCGGCGTGGCGCCCTCAGCAGGATGAGCGGCAGCAGGATGAGGAGCGGCGGGGCGCCCCCAGCAGGATGAGGAGCGGCGGGGCGCCCCAAGGAGGATGGGGAGCGGGGCGCCCCCAGCAGGATAAGCGGCAGGGCGCCCCCAGCAGGATGAGCGGAGGGGCGCCCCCAGCAGGAGGAACGGCGGGGCGCCCCCAGCAGGAAGAGTGGCGGGGCGCCCCCAGCAGGAGGAGCGGCGGGGCGCCCCCAGCAGGATGAGCGGTGGGGCGCCCCCAGGAGGATCGGCGGGGCGCCCCCAGAATGATCGGCGGGGCGCCCCCAGCAGGAGGAGCGGCGGGGCGCCCCCAACAGGAGGAGCGGCAGGGCGCGCCCATTAGGATCGGCGGGGCGCCCCCAGGAGGATCGGCGTGGCGCCACCAGGAGGATCGGCGGGGCGCCCCTAGGAGGAGCGACGGGGCACCCCAGGAGGATCGGCGGGGCGCCCCCAGGAGGATGACCGGCGGGGCGCCCCCAGCAAGATGAGCGGCGGGGCGCCCCCAGCAGAAGGAGCGGAGGGGCGCCCCCAGCAGGATGAGCGGCGGGGCGCCCCCAGCAGGATGAGCGGCGAGGCGCCCCCAGCAGGATGAGCGGCGTGGCGCCCTCAGCAGGATGAGCGGCAGCAGGATGAGGAGCGGCGGGGCGCCCCCAGCAGGATGAGGAGCGGCGGGGCGCCCCCAGGAGGATGGAGAGCGGCGGGGCGCCCCCAGCAGGAGGAGCGGCGGGGCGTTCCCAGCAGGATGAGCGGCGGGGCGCTCCAGTAGGAGGAGCGGCGAGGCGCCCCCAGCTGGAGGAGCGGCGGGGCGCCCCCAGCAGGAAGAGTCGAGGGGCGCCCCCAGCAGGAGAAGCGGCGGGGTACCCCCAGCAGGAGGAGCGGCGGGGCGCCCCCAGCAGGATGAGGAGAGGCGGGGCGCCCCCAGCAGGATGAGGAGCGGCGGGGCGCCCCCAGCAGGATGAGGAGTTGCGGTGCGCCCTCAGCAGGATGAGGAGCGGCGGGGCGCCCCCAGCAGGATGAGGAGCGGCGGGGCGCCCCCAGCAGGAGGAGGAGCGGCGGGGCGCCCCCAGCAGGATGAGGAGCGGGGCGCCCCCAGCAGGATAAGCGGCGGGGCGCCCCCAGCAGGATGAGGAGCGACGGGGCGCCCCCAGCAGGATGAGTGGCGGGGCGCCCCCAGCAGGAGGAGCGGTGGGTCGCCGCCAGCAGGAAGAGTGGCGGGGCGCCCCCAGCAGGAGGAGCGGCGGGGCGCCCCAAGCAGGATGAGCGGCGGGGCGGCCCCAGCAGGAGGAGAGGCGGGGCGCCCCCAGCAGGATGAGGAGCTGCGGGGCGCCCCCAGGAGGAGGAGCGGCGAGGCGCCCCCAGCAGGAGGAGCGGCAGGGCGCCCCCAGGAGGATCGGCGGGGCGCCCCTAGGAGGATCGGCGTGGCGCCACCAGGAGGATCGGCGGGGCGCCCCTAGGAGGAGCGACGGGGCACCCCCAGGAGGATCGGCGGGGCGCCCCCAGGAGGATGACTGGCGGGGCGCCCCCAGCAGGATGAGCGGCGGGCAACCCCAGCAGGATGAGGAGCGGCGGGGCGCCCCCAGAAGGATGAGGAGCGGCGGGGCGCCCCAGCAGGATGAGGAGCGGCGGGGCGCCCCCAGCAGGATGAGGAGCGGCGGGGCGCCCCCAGCAGGATGAGGAGCGGCGGGGCGCCCCCAGCAGGATGAGGAGCGGCGGGGCACCCCCAGCAGGATGAGGAGCGGCGGGGCGGCCCCAGCAGGATGAGGAGCGGCGGGGCGCCCCCAGCAGGATGAGGAGCGGCGGGGCGCCCCCAGCAGGATGAGGAGCGGCGGGGCGCCCCCAGCAGGATGAGGAGCGGCGGGGCGCCCCCAGCAGGATGAGGAGCGGCGGGGCGCCCCCAGCAGGATGAGGAGCGGCGGGGCGCCCCCAGCAGGATGAGGAGCGGCGGGGCGCCCCCAGCAGGATGAGGGGCGGCGGGGCGCCCCCAGCAGGATGAGGAGCGGCGCGGCGCCCCCAGCAGGAGGAGTGGCGGGGCGCCCCCAGCAGGAGGAACGGCGGGGCGCCTCCATCAGGATGAGCGACGGGGCGCTCCCAGCAGGAGGAGCGGCGGGGCGCCCCCAGCAGGAGGAGCGGCGGGGCGCCCCCATTCAGGAGAAGCGGCGGGGCGCCCCCAGCAAGAGGAATGGCGGGGCGCCCCCAGCAGGATGAGCGGCGGGGCGCCCCCAGCAGGATGAGCGGCGGGGCGCCCCCAGCAGGATGAGCGGCGGGGCGCCCCCAGCAGGATGAGCGGTGGGGCGCCCCCAGCAGAAGGAGCGGCGGGGCGCCCCCAGCTGGAGGAGCGTCGGGGCGCCCCCAGAAGGAGGAGCGGCGGGGCGCCCCCAGCAGGAGGAGCGGCGGGGCGCCCCCAGCAGGAGGAGCGGCGGGGCGCCCCCAGCAGGAAGAGCGGCGGGGCGCCCCCAGCAGGAGGAGCGGCGGGGCGCCCCCAGCAGGAGGAATAGCGGGGCGCCCCCTGCAGGAGGAGTGGCGGGGCGCCCTCAGCAGGAGGAGCGGCGAGGCGTTCCCAGCAGGAGGAATGGTGAGGCGCTCCCAGCAGGATGAGCGGTGGGGCGCCCCCAGCAGGATGAGCGGTGGGGCGCCCCCAGCAGGAGGAGCGGCGGGGCGCCCCCAGCAGGAGGAGCTGCGGGGCGCCCCCAGGAGGAGGAGCGGCGGGGCGCCCCCAGCAGGAGGAGCGGCGGGGCGCCCCAAGCAGGAGGAGCGGCGGGGCGCCCCCAGCAGGAGGAGCGGCGGGGCGCCCCCAGCAGGAGGAGCGGCGGGGCGCCCCCAGCAGGAGGAGCGGCGGGGGCCCTTAGAGGAGCCATCCCATGAATTCAAGGGGACCCATGGCCTGTCGTTACAAATTATACATTTCGATAAAATGTAGTCTACGCTTCTTCTCCGTTTCGTCTCTTGGCATCGTATTGATAGTCGATATTGTATGGCCAGTCAGCCTTTCGAAAGTGTCCCCTAAACACCGTCACCACTGAGGTCATTTCAGAATCATTTTGAAAGAGAAATGCATCTGAAAGTTCCTGTGATCAGACTTTGCACCGTTTTTAACGAAATTATTATATCATGAGAAGTAATGCCGCATGAACGCCTCTCAATCTTCATTGGATATGATATCGTCAGAACACTCCAATTTGTCAAACATATTGTCACTGTATTCGAATTTTTTATCGTTCTCTAGAGTTGA
>NC_134802.1:127500-137500 GCF_046742065.1 Oratosquilla oratoria
ACATTTACAAATATGTTATAACATTACAGTTTCCCATTAAATATCCTTGATTTGATTTGATTTGATTCGGATTCAATCATATATACAATAAAATACAATACACGTAAGACTCGGATATACATAGTAAGACTCGGATATACATAGTAAATACAATTGTATATCCGAGGATGGCACAGAAAGTCAAAAGACTTCTTTCCACTGTGGTCCTCACAAAAAAATGACATTATAACTAGGAAAAGATTGTCATGAAACAAGTTAGGTTGACTAGAATAAAAAGACGTCAAAATTGACTAACAAGAAAAATATGACTGTCCTGGCTAGAAAAAAAAATTACTTAGAAAAATGTTTGCGTGATTCTGGAATTTTTACATCTGGTTTCAGCCAGATTTGAAGGCTTTCAACACACAGTCAACATTACTTACCGCAAATATATTATTTTGTAGCGACCAAGGACTCATTGTTTCTGAAAAATAAATAAATAAATAAAATTAGTCATGTATGAAGTGGTCATGGCATCATATGTGTAGAAGAAAATGGTAATACAGTAATTAAAGAAAACGTACTTGAATGCAGCAGTGACTTTATGATATTCACTCCGAGCGCCTAAACTCCTTTTTTCCAAATTAAGGAAAAAATAATATAATGGTTTAATACAAAATGACGCGTGGTTTCCTTAAATAAAAACATATTTGTAAATCAAACGTTACACGCATGTTTTAAATAAGGACTCAAATAATTCATTTGTTTAATTAAAAAATTACTGCGAATATCAATATATGTTGGTAAATCTTAGTAAGCTTATCGCTATCGACCCTTTCACTGTGATGACATCTTTATATACTTTAGTCTTGCTAATGCCAAAATTATTTTATACAATGTAGGGCAAAAACTCATACCTAACGCCAGACAATCTTATTCAGCTGTTTTCAGGTGGTGACGGTAAGGGGTCCAGGTCTCAGACGCGTAGAGGAGCGTTGGGATAACAACGCCTCTGTAAACCATAAGTTTTGTGTCCTTCTGGATGTCCCTATCCCCAAATACTCTCGTTCGGAGCTTGCCAAAGACAGTTCCTACGCTCTTCAAACGGTGTTGAATTTCATCACTGAGATCGGCATTTGCTGAAAGATGGCTCCCAAGGTAGCAGAAGTTATTTACATATTCCAGTGATGTTCCATCAAGTTGAATTGTTGGTAGATTATCACCCAGGGTGCTGGGTGAAGGCTGGTAAAGTATCTTAGTCTTCTTGATGTTGATGATCAGTCCAAGCTTTCTGTATGCAAGATGGAAAGAATTCAGTACCTGTTAGAGGTGATCCTCTCTGAAGGCTGCTACACAGCTGTCGTCAGCGTATTGGAATTCCAACAGGCTTTTTGCTATAGTTTTTGTCTTCCTTTGTGTATGTGTGTATTTGTGTCTGTGTGTTTATTAAAGTATGTGTGCATTGCAAAAGCAATGCACACATACATAAACAAACACAAACACACCGACACAAACAAACTTACACTTACAAACACACACATACACACATACAAACACACACACTCACAAACACAAACACACACATATATACACAGACAAACACACACACACACACACACACACACACACACACACACACACACACACACACACACACACACACACACACACTCACACACACACACACACACACACACACACACACACACACACACACACACACACACACACACACACACACACAAACACACAAACACACACACACTCACAAACACACACACACACACACACACACACACACACAAACACACACACACACACACACACACACACACACACACACACACACACACACATACTCAAACACAAACACACACACACACACACACACACACACACACACACACACACACACACACACACACACACACACACACACACACACACACACACACACACAAACACACTCACACAACTCGTGGCTGACACTACGGTGGTCCGGGTTCGAATCCCGCCCAGGGTTGAAATAATTTCAGTATCGTTGTACTGCGAGTTGTTATTCCAACTCTCGTTAGCGGGGAGTTGGGTGTGTGTGTGCGTGTAAGGTAACAGCATTACACATAGATCGGTCATATATATACTCTGAGCTCTCTTCCGGAAGGGAAATAGCTGTTGATCACGAGTCCATACATGATACATGTCCATTGTGAATCACACACACACACGCGCAAACACGCACACACACACACACACACACACACACATACACCTCTCATGGCGCTGTGGTTAGAGCTCTGGCCTGCCACTACGGAGGTCCGGGTTCGATCCTCGCCCGGGGCTGAAATAATATCAGTAGCGCAGCGCTGAGGGGTGTTACTCCAACTCTCGTGGGCGGGGAGTTGGGGGTGTGTGTGTGTGCAAGGCCATAGCATTACCCATAGATCGGACCTACGAGCTCTGAGCTCTCTTCCAGGAGGGAAATAGCTGTCGATCACGAGTCCAACACGTGATCCAGAGACCAAGTGAATCCAGAGACCAAGTGAATACATGTAAGTATCAGTCAGTCATATGACCCACACACTCCTCCATCTCAACTACCCCAACCACACCCTGGATCTATTGGCGCCACTATTTCCTGCCAAGAAATTGCCGAGCTAGGCATCACGTTAATCAACCAATACACACACACACGAACACACACTCATAAGTGCAATCAACCACCAACACATTACGTTACATAACTACCCCATAATAACGAGCTCTTCCCTCCCGGGAAATATTATAATATATAAATAGAAATGTAACATACTTAAATACCAACAAAGCATATTGTAAGAGACTGAATACTCCCACTAAAAACTGTACAAGTATGATTGCTGGGACCCGCCAGATAGTGCTCGGTCAGCCGTTTTCTGATCAAAAACCGAAGCACGCACCACAGGAGGGCGGTCGGTCGATAACTTACAATGTGCACTGTAGTGATAAGGAAGATGTGATAAATTACTATTGATGTAAAACTTTTTATGTAGTGACAATAAGTGATTAAAGTGGAACTAGGTGACATATAGTGTTTGATATATTCGCCTACACATCTGGATAGGGACGGGACCACGTACGGACACATCAAATGGTGGCAGCGGTGGGATGTTCTACCCACACCTCTGAAGAAAACCGCCTGTCTCTGAAGAAAACACGTCCGAGTAATTCACCCCCGCCACCCGACTTCAGTCGAGCCAGCGCGGTCCATCGCTCGTCTAACTCAGAGACATATCCACCTCCTCGCACCTACCGCTCCCTACACAACGGCCCGAGCGAACAAATAGAGAGGTAAACCACCTCCCCACACCAACCGTTCCCTCCCAGACGCGCACCAACAGTCACTACACCTGCCTATTTAATCACGTCCCTGTCACCCAGTGCATATAAGTACGTGATATCGCCGACCCATCTCACAACTACCTACTGACTAAAGGTAACATAAATCCTTACAATTAATACCAATATATTCCGTAATAATAACCATACATTACCCATTCAAACCATCCCTGATACTCGCATTTTTTTCTATGCGAACATCATTCACCGAGCCCTCTGGACTTCCTTCGCTTGAGCACAGACCTCATCCGCCCCAGAGGATTCACACCGGCTGCGCACAGACCCGCGTAACAGCCACCTCATCCCCCAAGACAGCATACCCACCTTCCACAGCAACCGCTTTCACCAAACGTTGCTTTCGACTACTACAATCGAAACGTCAGCAAATATCCCAGCTGCACGTCATAATACCAATCGCTTCAACGCACGGTATTAAGGTAACCTTCATGCCTTTAGATACCCACGTGCTCAACGCACGTACACCTTAGCCATATAACAACTATGTAATCTCGCACTTATATTAGCATATTGTCATTTAGAATTTTTTTCTCTCCAAAAATTATCATTAAGTAATACTCTTTAATCTGCCAATTACCAATATACATATATATTCAACAGTTAATATTATTACATTATTACAATTTCCCTGTATGTATATAGCATATATACACCTTTTTCTTTTGGTTATTATACCTTTCTCATAATATAACCAGTAGCTCTCATAATTATATGTTTCAACACTAATTATAATTTGCCTAATTTTTTTTAAAAACAACATATATTTATATATGCAATAACTTTTACTAGATTTGACTATTACATAATATCACATTCATATGCATTCTTCCAGTTAAGTAATTCTTGTTTAAACAAATAGCTCTTACATGTTTAAAATTCAACATTAAACATATTTTGCCTATCTTTAAATAAATATATATATATGCAATAACCCTTAATTGCTTTCACCCATTTATATTTACATAGAACTTATACATTTTTATCAATGTAACCTATTTTACTGCTGTAATTTTTTTTATGAACAACCATAATTAATTCTATTATAAGTATAATATCACAATAATTAACCACTTACTATATAATATTATTTCCACATTTTATTATTATTATATGTATATACATATTTTTATGATTTTACATATGTAATCCCATTATACTGTATAGCCGTTGACATACTATATCCCCCCTCCCATATCTAAGCATAACATATTACCCTTAGTTACTATATACCTATCATTCACATTTTAACAGTTTTTTTTCTTCTTAGATTACAAATCAAACCTAACTGTTAACTAATACATGACTTAACAACATGGCCTTTGCCACCAGATCCAAAATTAAGCAAAGTTTACATAGCGTCTTCTCAAAGTCTAGAGAAGAAAAACAACAACATGACATATCCAGTGACACAGAGGAAATACACACAGAAAACTTAATTGACAATGACAAACCAGACCATTTTTACCTATATCCACAGGATGACAATACCTCTAAACAGTTAACCAATGACCAGTTAAATAATCCTGACAAAACTAATCCTAATGCAGATAATCCAATAGACCCTCTTTATGAGAACGATGTCTTACCTTTTTTCAACCAGCCTCCTCAAGTAGACCCCTTTCACCCCTCACAATCACAACCACCCATTCCTCCCATCCAACCAAATATGCAAACAAAACCTCCTATAAACCATAATCCATCCAACCCCCATATCCCAACACATAATAACCCCCCTCCCATTCAGCAGCAGTACCAAAACTTCCCCTTTCCTTCCCCCCATACCCCACCTGGTCAAACCCACTCCACACCATACCACCAACCACCACCTAACCTTCCTCCAAACCCACAATATTATCCTTACCCACAACCTCAACCAACAATAATTAACAACTATCAAACCATAACCCCCCTCACAGAAATCCCAACCTTTTCCCAAGATAGTGGACTATCCATTACAGACTTCTTGACAGCATGTGACCTGTTCTTTTCAAAGAACCCCCAATACTCTGAGACAGATAAAATAAATTTGTGCCGTCAGAAAATAAACCCATCTGACATTTGCCGTTCAAAGGCAAGGATGCTAGACAGCTTAGTTGCATGTGGAATCACATATCAGGAATATAAACGCCACCTTCTTAAGGTCTTTCATAACAAACAACCAAATAACATTTCCTTCCTCATCACCTTCCTCAATAACACTAGAGTCCAACCACATTCCATTACTAACATAATGGATTTCGTTGCAAACGGAATTAAAGAGGTCAGAGAAGACCTAGAGAATAACTCTCCTTGGACTCACACTGACCAATTTGGTCAAAATGTAATGCCAACAAAACACTTACTAACATTCCTTGAAATAGCTTCCTATCTCTCCCAACTCCCTCCAAAGTGTTTAAAGGAAGCCTCCAAAAGGGAACTAGACACTAGAAATCCTCTAGCTTATACCTATATCTTAGATATCATGAATGCTTGCAATGTATCCTTAGATACCCCCAACCATCTCCCCAGACTAAATAGCCTTCACTCACAGCAACCCCCTCCCACCAATCAAGGACAACCTTCTAAGTGGTGCTCCTACCATTCATCAAACAGTCACAACACAAAAGACTGCATACAGCAACAACAATACCCGCAGGTACAACACCACCCTATTCCTTGCTCAGTTCATGGAACCATTTCCCACACCGATGCCCAGTGTTGGACACAGCAAAAACAACACACGCAGGTACAACACCACCCTATCCCTTGCTCAGTTCATGGAACCATTTCCCACACAGATGCCCAGTGTTGGACACAGCAAAAACAACACCCACAGGTACAACACCACCCCATCCCTTGCTCAGTGCATGCTACTACCTCACATACGAATGCTCAGTGTCAAGTTCAGAATCAAAACAAACAAGTTCCACCCCCCTTTAAACACCCACTCCTACCTACACCAACACATCCAATCAAATACTGCAACCTACACAAAACATCAACTCACTCCAACAAAGAGTGTTACCTACAGAAAACACAACAACAACCTCATCAGAGAACTAACCAACCATTCACCACCCCTCGACACACCCCTCGACAAACAGCTCCCTCCCACACATCACACTCAACCCAATACCACCGATTGGGGGAACGTGTACCAGCCTCACGCACCAAACCACCATAGGAATATCTCATACACAACACAAATACCTCACCCTAGAAGTGAGTCTAGATCAACTTAAAGTTGACATGATGGTTGATACAGGAACAAACCTGAACATCATCCCAAGAGCTCTCTATGAAGCATTAAATGACCCACCCCAAATTCAATTTTCCAATATGGAAGGACTCCTAATAGAAGGGAGCACCATTTCACTTCACGACATGGTTGATCTGAGCATAGAAGTGAACGATTCCAAAGTAGGTTTCACACCTTTCCACATAGCTGATGAATGGAGTCTTGATCAACAAGGTATAATAGGATTACAGTCATTGAGGATTTGGAAAACTAAGATAGACTTTGAGACTAACAAAATCTCCTTCCGAGATGTAAATAATGAGTCAACAGTTCCTGAGACACCCGACTCAGACACACAACATCTCTCATGTCTACCTTCCTTCAATACTCCCAATCCCACTAACAGTTATTCCTTCCGACCACCCCCTTATGTCACCTCAAAGGCACTGATGTCTAACACAGTCATCATACCCCCTAGACATTCAATAACAGTCCCACTATACATACCCGGTGCAATAGACCATCAGGACGTCATAATCGACTCAGACACGTCCAGGATTAACAACATAACCATTGAGTCCTCCTGGGACACAATATCAGAAAATAAACATACACTAGCTATGTTAACAAACATGTCAGACCAACACCGTAAAATCAGGAAGAATACAAACATCTGCGCAGTCCATCTCCATAATTCCCCTATCCAGGAACCACTGCCGCAACACATCAACCAAGTAAGACCAACACAACCCCTTCCCCCTATTCGCCCAGACCAAATCACGACGTCGGCTGACGGAGAAAGTCATAACGAGCTATTAGCTCTCCTACAGAGGAATAGATCAGCTGTCGCCTTAGAAGGCGAACCACTAGGCAAATGTGATATAATCAAACATCACATCCAAATTCCCCCAAACACCCCCCCCTTCATACACCCCCGCTTACCGCATACCTCACAGTAGGAAATCCCAAGTCAATGACAGTGTACAAGAGATGATACACCAAGGCGTAATTTCCCATTCAGACTCCCCATGGAACAGTCCCCTCTTTTTGGTCCCTAAGAAAGACGGAACCTTACGCCCTGTTGTTGACTTCAGGAAAGTCAATAACCTAACTCAATCTGACCCACACCCCCTCCCCGCCATGCAAGATGTACTACAATGCATTGGCAACGGGAACTCTGTTTTTTCCACAATAGACCTCAAGTCAGCCTTCTGGCAGGTCGAACTAACAGAGGAATCAAAACCCGTAACTGCATTCTCCACTGATAAAGGGCATTTCAATTTTCAGCGTATGCCCTTTGGCCTTAAGAATGCCCCCTCAACCCAACAAAGGTTGGTGACCCGCATTTTCAGTGACATGATAGGAATCTCATTATTCGTCTATTTAGACGACCTCATTATATATAGTCCCACAGAAAGAGACCACCTTAACACTTTAGAGATTGTCATCAAACGTCTCAAAAATACGGGATTAAAGATTCAATTAAAGAAATGTAGATTCCTCATGAAGGAACTCATCTTCCTAGGCCATAAAGTGGATGCAAAAGGGATTCACACAACCACAGATAAAATAGATACAATAAACAATTTCCCAACCCCCAGAAACGCCAATGAAACAAGAAGTTTCATTGGGTTAGCCTCCTACTACAGACACTTTATAAGAAACTTTGCTGATATTGCTTCCCCTCTGACCAAATTCACAAGGAAAGGCGAGCCATTTCAATGGTCAGAAACAGAACAGCAAAGTTTCGACACTCTCAAACACACACTCACCACAGCCCCTGTACTAGTTTTCCCTGACATGAAGAAAGAATTCTTTCTTTACACAGACGCCTCCTCTAAAGGAATAGGCGCAGTCCTACAACAGAAAGATGACAATGGCAAAGAACACGCCATAGCCTACGCAAGTAGAGTCCTAAACAAAACTGAAAATAACTACTCAACTACACACAAAGAAGGACTAGCAATCAAAAAGGCACTAAAACAAAATAAATACCTCATTTTAGGCTACAAGATTACCATACTAACAGACCACCAACCCCTAGTCTATCTTTTTAACTCCAAAGACTTACATGGGAGAGTTGCTAGATGGAAAACAACTCTCCTTGATTACGATCCCATGATCGTATACTTAGCTGGGAAAGCTAACGTAGTGGCAGATTGCCTAAGCAGACAAAACCACATCACACCCATAACCCAAACCATATGCATACCTATGCAACAACTCATATATGAAACGGACAGAGACCCAATATGGTCCCCAATAAAACAGCATCTCATTTCACAAACCCCCTTACACTCCCGACCACCTGTCCCTATTGAGGAACTCAATCTGGTCGACGGAGTCATAAGGAGAACCATTAATACAAGAGAGGTTACTGTTATCCCCAGAGCCCTAGTCCCCAAGCTCCTACACATATTGCACGACAGTGCAATGGGAGGCCACTCGGGCAGAGATAAGACACTAAACACTGCTAGACACACTTACTACTGGTCTAACATGAAAAGAGATATAACCACACACATAGATTCTTGCATAACTTGCAACCAATTTAGAGGCCCTAACCTGAGGGAAATCAACATAAAAGATATCCCACTCCCTGCTGAGCCATGGGAAACACTTGGCATTGACCTACTGAAAATGCCAACGAGCCATCAAGGTTCCAATTATGTACTCACAGCAGTTGATTATTTCTCTAAATACACAATCTTAATACCACTCCAGGGCAAAACAGCAGAGACTGTAGCCAAAACCCTGGTCAACAATATCTTTTGTAGATACAACATACCACACACAATGTTATCTGACAATGGCTCAGAATTCAAAAATGAGGTGATGCGCGAAATAGCACACCTCTACAACATTGACCAAACATTTGCCACTGCATACCACCCCCAGGGAAACGGTCTGACTGAGCGAACAAATCGCAAGGTCCTAGAGATTCTCAGACCATTGGTCAATGACCTCATGGACAGTTGGGAAGATTGGCTACCACAGGTACAAGCCAGTATAAATAGCACAGTCAATTCCGCAACAAAGATGTCCCCACATGAGATCATTTTCGGCAAACCAATGCGCCTACCCTACCAAATATTCAACCAACCACCCCCACCCTTATACAACCTAGATAACCTCGCACACTGTATCAAAAGAGGTATGCAAACAATTTACAAAAAAGTTAGAGCAAACCTGAAAGAAGCCCAGGAAAAGACAAAGACAAAACAACACAAACGGTCAATTCCACTTGACATAGCACCTGGCGACACAGTCATGGTAAAAGACTCAAGTAGAACAAACAAACTCAAACCCAAATTCCTAGGCCCCTTCACAGTCACAAGTTCACTCCCTAACAATGTTTTCCTACTAACAGATCCTTCCGATCACACCACCTTCACCATACATGGAGAGAAG
>NC_134802.1:142500-152500 GCF_046742065.1 Oratosquilla oratoria
GGGCGCCCCCAGGAGGAGCGGCGGGGCGCCCCCAGGAGGAGCGGCGGGGCGCCCGCAGGAGGAACGCCGGGGCGCCACCCAGCAGGATGAGCGGCGGGGCGCCACCCAGCAGGATGAGCGGCGGGGCGCCCCCAGCAGGATGAGCGGCGGGGCGCCCCCAGCAGGAGGAGCGGCGGGGCGCCCCCAGGAGGATCGGCGGGGCGCCCCCAGGAGGATCGGCGGGGCGCCCCCAGCAGGAGCGGCGGGGCGCCCCCAGGAGGAGCGGCGGGGCGCCCCCAGGAGAATCGGCGGGGCGCCCCCAGGAGGATCGGCGGGGCGCCCCCAGGAGGAACGGCGGGGCGCCCCCAGGAGGATCGGCGGGGCGCCCCCAGCAGGATGAGCGGCGGGGCGCCCCCAGCAGGAGGAGCGGCGGGGCGCCCCCAGCAGGAGGAGCGGCGGGGCGCCCCCAGCAGGAGGAGCGGCGGGGCGCCCCCAGCAGGAGGAGCGGCGGGGCGCCCCCAGAAGGAGGAGCGGCGGGGCGCCCCCAGCAGGAGGAGCGGCGGGGCGCCCCCAGGAGGAGGAGCGGCGGGGCGCCCCCAGCAGGATGAGCGGCGGGGCGCCCCCAGGAGGAGGAGCGGCGGGGCGCCCCCAGCAGGAGGAGCGGCGGGGCGCCCCCAGCAGGAGGAGCGGCGGGGCGCCCCCAGCAGGAGGAGCGGCGGGGCGCCCCCAGCAGGATGAGTGGCGGGGCGCCCCCAGCAGGAGGAGCGGCGGGGCGCCCCCAGCAGGATGAGCGGCGGGGCGCCCCCAGCAGGAGGAGCGGCGGGGCGCCCCCAGCAGGAGGAGCGGCGGGGCGCCCCCGGAGGAGCGGCGGGGGCCCCCAGAGGAGCCATCCCATGAATTCAAGGGGACCCATGGCCTGTCGTTACAAATTATACATTTCGATAAAATGTAGTCTACGCTTCTTCGCCGTTTCGTCTCTTGGCATCGTATTGATAGTCGATATTGTATGGCCAGTCAGCCTTTCGAAAGTGTCCCCTAAACACCGTCACCACTGAGGTCATTTCAGAATCATTTTGAAAGAAATGCTTCTGAAAGTTCCTGTAATTAGACTTTGCACTGTTTTTAACGAAATTATTATATCATGAGAAGTAATGCCGCATGAACGCCTCTCAATCCTCATCAGATATCATATCGTCCGAACACTTCAATTTGTCAAACATATCGTCGCTGTATTCGAATTGTTTATCGTTCTCTAGAGTTGATTTGAAGGCGATCTGGTCTTGGTATCAGCGTACAACCCAGGGAACGTTTTACTGTGCTTGTCCCTTAGTGTAAGAGGCCGGTAGTTGTACGAATGGTAATCAGGTGAAATACACGGTGAGTCAACAAGTCAAGATTCGACGCCTACTGTTGTTATAAACAAAGATTGGAAGGCGTCGTTCTGTCTATGTAAACACACTGACGGAGGTGACTGCTTTATAATCGCTGATGTATTCAAAACTGTGTTAGCTGCAGACCACCTCCGTGAAGACATACCACTTGCGCAATGACGTCATGTTTTTGCTTCTATGCTTTTGCTTATGCAGCAATAATTCTGGAAGGACTGTAACAGCCTCTCGGATTGGAGGTAAATGGGTATGTAGAGTAATACTATTGGCTTTAAAAGGAAAAGACACGCCCTTAAGGTGTGTCACTTGTGTTGAAACGTAAAAGACTATTGGACGAATAAAAAGTGTCGTCTGAAGGAAGTTGCTATGATGTTTTTGAGAGAACCTGTGTGAACTCTCTGAGTGTAGTCCGTTAGTTTAACAAGCAAGAAATTCACCACCCTTTTATTAACCCAAAGGTCGAGAGAACTAGGCATGGGGCCTAATGAAATTGGAAACTAGTGAGACTAAAGGAAATACAAGGCATAGGGCCTACTGCATAAGAAGAACTTGAACATTTAGTGAAACTCACATAACGAAGGCAAGGGGCCTCGAGACGAGTGGAATTACAAGTCAAATATAAGTGTAATGGTCGAGGACCGAAAGTGGTGGTGACAGTGGTGACAAGGGTGGTGAAACTTACTCTAGCTGCCAACACCTTTTCTTCTTGGAACGTCTTCTTCGTTATACCCTTGGTAGCCATTAGCCATTTCCATAGGTGCTTCTGTCTACGCCTCTGTCTACGCTTCTTCGCCGTTTCGTCTTTTGGTATCGGCCCCGTCGTTATGGCTTCGCCATGGGCGCTTGGACTGCTTCGCGAGAGGGCGCTTTACGCCCTGCCCTTCGCTCGCGGCCAATCAATTGTCTTCGTTGCCGTGACGTCAGCGTTCTCGGCCAATCAGTCGTCTGCGTTGCCGTGACGTCACCACTCTCGGCCAATCAGTCATCTCCGTTGCCGTGACGTCACCACTCTCGGCCAATCAGTTGTCCCCGTTGCCGTGATGTCACCTTGTATCGGTAGTCGGTATTGTACAGCCAATCACCCTTACGAAAGTGTCCCCCAAACACCGTCACCATTGAGGTCATTTCAGAATAATTTTGAAAACGTTATATATATATATATATATATATATATATATATATATATATATATATATATATATATATATATATATATATATATATATATATATATATATATATATATATATATATATGTATATATACACATATATAATTAAACTAACTAACCAGTCCCTCCGTCCTAATGGGTACTTTTTTGTTTTTGTTTTTACTCTAATTGCAGCCAAGCTACTATATGAATCCATTTGGAACGATTGTGTATTTAATACAGGAGGAGCCAAGAAAAGAGGGAGGGAGGGGTGGTGAATGGGAGTGGAGTATGTAGGGATGAAATGGGTGGGAGTGGATTTATTCCTTTGACTTTTGGCTACCTCCCTTGTAAGGGGGAAAAAGCCGTTGGTATGTGTACAGTATTTGTATATATACAAATTATAGCGTGAAACATATATGCTCAAAATTATTTAATTTGACTTGAGTTTATTTATTTCAGTACGATATAATTGTACAAACATTTCAAACCAATGCTAATACAAATGGGATAACCAAAGAACATAAAGAATCTAATCAGAGTTAAAGGTAAGATTATAATAATATACTAGGAATAAATCAAAACAGCCAAATAAGGGGGCTTATTTTCAATTATGTCAAAAAGATATATATACGTATATATATATATGTATATACACACACACACACACACACACACACACACACACATATATATATATATATATATATATATATATATATATATATATATATATATATATATGCGGAAAAACTGCCAAGGAAATAGATAAACTGATGACCAAGCGTTTTCGTCTATTCAGACATCCTCAGGGTAGATAGAAATGAAAAAGGACACAAGAATATATACACAGAGTATAAGGTCAGGAAGGGAACCGGGGAAGGTTGTGAGGCTCTATTGTCGACCTGACCCATTCGTGGCAGCGGACGTTTGGGCCACTACCTTTTTCATAATCAAATTGTCCAGCTTGTACATACCATGAATTAAATCTAAGTTATTGACAAATGTATCTTTGATCAGACTGGAATCTATTATATTTCTAGTCAAATATGAATTGTTTTTAACAATTTCTTTAGCACCCTCCCAAATTATGTAATGATTAAAGTCCCGTAGGCGAATAAATAATGCATTAGAAATCTGCCCACTCTTGACGCTATACTGATGTTATTTTAACCTTACTTTTTATTCTTTTTCAGTCTGACCAATATAGCATTTGCCGCAATTTTTACATGGAATTGAATAGATGCATCCTTCTACCTTATAAGGAGAGTTTTTAATTAAAAGACTTCTAACTGTATTGGAGTTCTTAAATGCCACTTGAATGTTGTACGAAAGAAATTAATTTCTAATGCGTTTGCTGTCGTTTTCAACAGAATATGCTTGAAAGAGAATCTCCTGCCACGCTTCACGAATATATATATATATATATATATATATATATTATATATATACATACATACATATATATATATATATATATATATATATGTATATATATGATAAAATCTTCATATGCTGTGTGCAAATTAATTACTTAGTCGTGGGGTGTATTCGCGTGCCATTCTGTAAGAGATACATTTTTTCTATCTAATCTTTTCCTAAGAGTTTTTCTTTCACGGAAAGTCAAATGTTAATATCAACCCAACAACACAATATATAAATTATATTCGATATAACAATACTTTCATTTCCATATGTTATTATCAATTTTATCGACTTATTTATCTACTTACTGATATATATATATATGTATATATATATATATATGTATATATATATATATACATATATATATATATATATATATATATATATATATATATATATATATACATATACATAAAGGATTGAAAAGCAGGAGCATGCCGACAGGAGACCTTTTGGTCCATAACTAGGTCGGATGCATACACACACACACACACACACACACACACACACACACACACACACACACACACACACACACACACACACACACACACACAGACACACACACACACACACACACACACACACACACACACACACATACACACACACACACGCACGCACGCACACATACACACATACATATATATATATATATATATATATATATATATATATATATATATATATATATATATATATATATTTTGGAAGGAGGCCATTTTGAATACAGGCTTTGTTGAAGTCTACAGCAGTAGTAGCATTGTTCAACTTGTAAGAAGTACTCTCGATATTTCGAATGAGAGTAAACACGTCTAGAGTAAACACCATGTACCTTGGAGATTCTATCAATACCCTGACCTCCAACCTCCGCTCTCTCATTCGAAATATCGAGAGTACTTCTTACAAGTTGAACATATGTATGTATATATATATGTATATATAAATACATATATATATATACATATATATATATATATATATATATGCGGAAAAACCACCAAGGAAAAAGAAAAACTGATGACCAAGCGCTTTTGTCTATTCAGACATCCTCAGGGTACATAGAAAAGAAAAAGTACACAAGAATATATACAAAGAGTATGAGGTCAGGGAGGGAACCAGGAAAGGTTGTGAGGCTCTAATGTCAACTTGACCCGTTCGCGGCAGCGGACGTTTGGGCTACTACTTTTTTCACAATAAAATTGTCTAATTTATACATACCATGACTTAAATTTAAGTTATTGACAAATGTATCTTTGATCAGACTGGATTCTATTATATTTCTCGTCATATATGACTTATCTTTAACAATTTCTTTAGCACCCTCCCAATTTATACAATGATTAAAATCCCTTAGGTGAATAAATAAAGCATTAGAAATTTGCCCACTCTTGACGCTATACTGATGTTGTTTTAACCTTACTTTTAATTCTTTTCCAGTCTGACCAATATAGCATTTGTCGCAATTTTTACATGGAATTGAATATATACATCCTTCTTCCTTATATGGAGAGTTTTTAATTAAAAGACTTCTAACTGTATTGGAGTTCTTAAGTGCCACTTGAATGTTGAAATTCTTAAGAATATGAGGTAGTTTGACGAAATTCTCGTTGAAAGGCAGTACAAGTAGGTTCTTTACATTAAAAGTTTTACTAGCTTTTTCCTCGTAGAAAGATTTCTTTGCCGATTTATAAGAAATCTCCACGAGGTGCTTAGGATATTTTCATTTTGAAGCTATGTTAGATATTCTTAAGAGTTCATCATCCAAAAACTCCGGACTGCAAATTCTATGGGCTCTCAGAAACATTGATGACAACACTGACATCTTTGTCCTGCAATGATGAGACGAATAAAAATGTACGTATGAAAGGACATTGGTGGGTTTTCTATAGACATCAAATTTGAAGGACCTTTCCTTTCTGTAAATCATTACATCAAGGAAAGGTAAATGATTATTTTCTTCTATTTCCATGGTAAATTTAATGGAAGGGACCAAGGCATTGAGTTTAGTTAAGAACAAAGTAGGATCATCATTTGCAGGCCAAATACATAAAATATAATCAATGTATCTGTACCATGTGACATAATGGGGGAGAATCTTAGGTAATAATTTAGTTTAAAAAAATTCCATGTAAAGATTGCTAAGAACTGGAGAAAGTGGGTTACCCATAGCCATACCAAACTTTTGCTGGAAAAAATTACCGTCAAATACAAAATATGAGTCAACAATGCATAATTTAATTAATTCAATGATAGTGGTGGTAGGCAGTGGCAACTCATGTTTCTTCAATTCTTCTTCAAGATACAACAATAAATAAAAAACCGGTACACGAGTAAATAACGAAGTAACATCATAACTTATTAACTTAAAATGGTAATTTAAATTTAGGTTGTTAAGCTTATCAACTAAATCTACATTGTTCTTAATGTGGCTACTAGAGATGGAGCCTACAAGAGGACTTAAAATAGACACTAGCCACTTAGATAACTTATAACTGGCAGATCCTATGGAACAAGTAATAGGTCTCACTGGGTTATTAGGCTTGTGAGTTTTGATTAATCCATACATGTATGGCAGAGAAGGTGAAGTGGATGAAAACTCTTTAATTAAGTGGTCATGACCTTTTAAAAGTTGTTTTAATTTTGATCTAAACCGAAGTTCTTTCGTGTGTGTGTGTGTGTGTG
Organism: Oratosquilla oratoria; assembly: GCF_046742065.1. Taxonomy (NCBI): domain Eukaryota; kingdom Metazoa; phylum Arthropoda; class Malacostraca; order Stomatopoda; family Squillidae; genus Oratosquilla; species Oratosquilla oratoria. Next base: position 149,131 of record NC_134802.1, read on the forward strand.
TGTGTGTGTGTGTGTGTGTGTATGTGTGTGTGTGTGTGTGTGTGTGTGTGTGTGTGTGTGTGTGTGTGTGTGTGCGTGTGTGTGTGTGTGCGCGCGCGCGCGTATGTGTGTATGTGTGTGTTTGTGTGGAGGGTATGAATACACTCTGACCTCATAAGCAGTGTGTTTACGCAGCAGAACCAAGGTCAACATGGCAAGGGCCAAAACAGGTCAACCTTAATATGTTGCGTGCGAATTGCTCATTACGAAGGGAACAATTCCACGAAGATAAAGTCAGTCATCTCTAATTAGGAACGAGTTGTCTTAGGTCTATTTCTTCCAGATATTCTTGGAGATATTTTATGTTGGTTCTCTTTGCTTTTTGTCCTTTCAGAATGCTTGGTCATATCTGACCTCATTCTACTCTATATAATACTGTATTACATTATTACATTGTGTTATATCATATTATATCATATATTATATTTTATTATATTATATCACATCTCTAATTAGGAACGAGTTGTCTTAGGTCTATTTCTTCCAGATATTCTTGGAGATATTTTATGTTGGTTCTCTTTGCTTTTTGTCCTTTCAGAATGCTTGGTCATATCTGACCTCATTCTACTCTATATAATACTGTATTACATTATTACATTGTGTTATATCATATTATATCATATATTATATTTTATCATATCATATCACATTATATCATATATTATATTAAATCATATCATATTATATATTATATTATATTATATTATATTTTATTATATATTATATTATATTATAATATATTGTATTGTATTGCATTGTATTATATTATATTATATTATATTATATCATATTATATTATATTATATTATATTGTATTATATTGTATTGTATTATATTATATCATATTATATTATATTATATTATATTATATTAAATTATATTATATTGTATAATTTTATATTATGTTATATTATATTATATTACATTACATTATATTATATTCTATACCATATTACCCAATACCATATCTTATTATATCACATATGATTTTATATTATTTTGCATTATATAATATTCTATATTATATCATTTATTATATTATTATATCATGTGATATTATATGATATGATACTACAGTACATTATATTACATCTTATATCATATTATACAATACCATATCATATTATACCCCATTATACAATTTTATATTATCTTGCATTATATAATATTATACAACTGTATTGTTATATCACATTATGGAATGCTGTATATCATATTATACTATATAATTGTATTATGATACATTATATTACATAACATCACGTTATATTATAGATTATATATCATGATACTCTATGTTATATTAGGTAATATCATATCATTACATTACATCATCTAACATTGCATAATATATATTATATATATTACATCATATTACATTATATACTATATATTACATTGCATTATGTCATCATGCAATAGGGAAGCCACGCGACCCTAGTTTCTCTTCTGATGTCCGGTGATGAGGCAAGTTTATAAAAAAAAAATAAATGAATAAATAAAAATAAAAATAAAATAAACAAGTAGTTAAATAAAATATGAAAATATAAAAACATGAATAAATAGATAAACAGATAAATAGATAAATAAATAAATAAATAAATAAATAAATAAATAGATAAATAAATAAATAAATAGATGAATAAATATATAGATAAATGAATAAATAGATACATAAATAATGAATAAATGAATAGTAAATAAATAATAAAATAGATAAATAAATACACAAATAAATAAATAAATAAGTAAATAAATAAACAAATAAGTAAGTAAATAAATAAAATAAGTAGAAAGACTCTATCCCATAACTTCAAGATTTAGGACAGTGGACCACCATCATTGCACCGTCATCACTCTTAATTCTACACAGTGATTATCTTAATGAGGGTCTTGTGCATAGTTGTTGGTAAGGTGCAATGTAATGTATATTCTTCAAGCAAAACTTTAGTAGGATTTAATATGGGACGATGAATGAATGAATGAATGAATGAATGAATGAATGAATGAATGAATGAATGAATGTAGTGAATGAAGGAATTAAATTAATTCTAAAAGGTCGACCACATAGCATAAAGGTTTAATCGAGATAAAGACAAGCTAATTTAACCTTTGAATATCCAGACTTTATTCTGTAAGCTGATGACGCTTGTATGAACGATTAAGGTCATTCCGTCGTCATTGACGTAGCTTGGACGGACCTCCACTGTCCCCCATTAAAGGACGTTCCCTCAATGCGGCTTGGTAAAGTTGTGTGATTCACCATGGTCTTGGACCACGTGTTGGACTCGTGATCTACTGCTATTTCCCTCCCGGAAGAGAGCTCAGAGCTCATATATGACCAATCTATGGGTAATGGTGTGACCTTACACACACATACACCCAACTCCCCGCCCACGAAAGTTGGTGTAACAACCCACAGCGCAGCGATACTGAAATTATTTCAACCCTGGGTGGGATTCAAACCCGGATTACCGTAGTGGCAGGCGGGGAGTATAACCACTGCGCCACGAGATAAAAAATGCATTTGAAGTTGTTTTTGGTATGTTTTGAACAGGTTGTGGTTTATGAATGAAATCTAAAATCAGTGATATCAGATCGTACTGATCAAGATCTAGAATATAAGGTCTAACCACTTCCGACCGAATTTCGAGGGAGTTGGCGCAGCGAGCCCTGAACGTCACGTGGCTGTTCAAAGTGGGGTTAGCGGGTCCTATAGCTGTCAGTTGAAGTTGGTCCGTCGTTCGAAAATGACGTCGCCTTCGCTCGCACCGCTCCACTCAATTATTTATATTCTGACAAATATTATATAAAATATATATATATAATATATATAAAATATTATAGTTCCTGTCTATATATATGAATATATAATATATATGATATATAATATATATATATAATATATAAAATATTATAGTTCCTGTCTTCCTTGGCGTTTCACAGTTTTCTTCAATGTATCACAAAGAGAAAATGGACGCATCTAAATGACGTCAGAAGCTGCGCAGAACTACCCCAGCGATTAGACCTGTTTACTTAGACCTTGGTTCTGATTACGTTCTAGCGTATAATTACGACACTAAAATATCGTAACTCTAATGTATCGTAACTCTATCGTAACTCTATCGTAACTCATTGTTAAGAGAGTTGGAATGCAATGAAAGTACTTATATACTTATGGAAAGGTGGAGGGGAAACACGGGTCTTTATCTGAATATCGATTTTATTCCTGATCGGTTTCGCTTACAATAGCTTCTTCGCTATTGTAAGCGAAACCGGTCAGGAATAAACTCAATATTCAGATAAAGACCCGTGTTTCCTCCTCCACCTT
>NC_134802.1:162500-172500 GCF_046742065.1 Oratosquilla oratoria
GAATTCTCTCACCCTCGCCTTCTTGTCATACCACTTCTTCATCTCCTGTTGTGCATTCCTCAGATTCTCTGCGACCAGTTCCCTCGCCTTCATCAATCTACTCTTGAATTCTGACACATATGTTAATAGATGTGGGTCATTACTCTTGCCAAGCCACTTCTCTTTCATCATGCTCAAAGGACTTCTCACATCATGGCCGTACACTAGTTCGAATGGACTGAATCCAGTCGATTCCTGTACTGCATCTCTGGCCGCAAATAAAGCTGGTGGGACTCCTTCATCCCAATCTATACCAAGATCCTCACAATATACTCTCAGAATGTTCTTAAGAGTTTGATGGAATCTCTCCAAGCTACCTTGTGATTGTGGGTGGTATGCACTAGCTAACTTCTGTTCAATATGCAAGCCCTTCAATATCTTCCTGAACATGCCGGAAGTAAAGTTGCTTCCTCTGTCAGATTGTATCACTTCTGGAAGTCCTACCCAAGAAAAATATTTCACCAACTCTCTCACTATATTCTTGGCATGAATACTCCTTAGTGGAATAGCTTCCGGGAACCCTGTGGCTACACACATTATTGTCAGTAAATAGGAATTTCCTCTCCTAGTTCTCGGTAAAGGTCCAACACAATCTATTATGATTTTGCTGAACGGCTTGCAAAATGCTGGTATGGGCTGCAATGGTGTTCGTGGAATTACTTGATTTGGTTTACCCACTTTCTGACATATGTCACAAGTTTTGCAAAACTCCGCAATATCTCGCTTCAAGCTTGGCCAATAAAAATGAGTCAACAGTTTCCCTGCTGTTTTCCTCACTCCTAGATGTCCTGCCAAACTAGACTCATGAGACAAGGCTATCAATGTATGCCTATACTTCTTTGGTGCCACTATCTGCCGTTTCATCTCCCAATGCTCCGTTGCGGGTACACTCGCAGGCCTCCACTTCCTCATCAGTACATTGTCGTGAAGATAGAATCCAATAGAACTATCATCAGACACACCATTTCTATTTGCTTCTCCAAAACATTCCTTCAAAGTAGGATCATTGCGCTGGGCATCAATAAGTTCCTTCCTTCCAACATTGAAATCAGGGGATATCTCTAAATTCATCTCCACACTTTCATCTTTCACAGGCTCATGTTCCTTTTCCTCATCAAATATATCACCTAGACCCATATCCTCATCGTTAGTTTCCTTATTCCTCATCATGGCTCTGGTCACTACACAAGCTGGATAAATTCTTTGAATACTTCCATTATCCGCACTCTCCTTACTTGCATCTACTTCACCTCCGCTCAGAGATTTCCTGCTCCCTGCGACTGGAGTTTCCTCTCCATTTCCACAGTCACTTTGGACCTCCTTCCGAATTCCAACATCCAAGACATCTCCTTCACCTTGCACGTCTATACTCTCATCCTTCATATTCTCGAGGGGTTTAGCAATCATTCTTGGCTCTGGGACCACCTTATGCCCAGCTAAGTCATTACCTAACAGCATATCCACGCCATTTATAGGGAGTTCTTCACTAACTCCTACTCTCACTTTGCCACTGACATATCCCGTATCCATCTCTACATAATGCAATGGGACATTTATTCCTGCAACCACACCTCTTATTCTAGCCTCTTCACCAGTATATGAACTTTCGGTCCAATCCAATGTCTCTCTGAGGACTAGGCTTTGGTTTGCTCCAGTATCCCTTAGGATTTTTATTTGCTTCTTCGATCCTCCAGGTAATGATATCGTTCCTTCTGTTATGAACGGTTGGAAACTATCGACAATTGTCTCCTTCCTCTTAGGTTCTACATCCAAGCTCACTCGTGGTTTCCCCCATGCCACAGTCAATCCAGCGGATTTGGGCACTTTTCTACACTGATACTGCACATGACCACTTTCCCCGCACCCATAACATTTTACATGTGACCTTTCCTGCCTGTTCATGTAACCGTTAAAATTCTGCTGTCTCATAGGACTGTACTGGGGTGGGTTCCTAGGTTTACTCCTCTCTTGATACTGCGGAACATAATGAGGTTGTGATCTCTGGGGATTGTAGCAGTCTTGTCTAGAATCAAAGTGGCTTATTCTCTGGTTATTCCTTCCATAAACATGTCCCACATTCCTTATTCCACCTTGCTTGTGGCTCACCTGCCCTGTACACATCTTCCGCATTACAGTCAATTCATCCGCTAACTTTGCTGCATCCGTTACATTCTTAATCCGATTCCTACAGATTTCATATCTGATATCGGGGTGCATCATCTCTGTAAAGTGCTCCAACAACATCAACTGTTTCACGTCCTCAAAGTCTTCTACTCCCTCAGATTTACACCACCGCTCAAATCTCATATTACTTTCCCTGGCCAAATCGCCATACGTCTGTCCATCTGTCTTCTTCATATTTCTGAATTTCCTCCTATATACTTCAGGTGTCATCTCTACTGTCTTGAGCACAGCCTCCTTCACTCTATAGTAACTAACTGAATCATGTATCGACAAACATGCAAAGGCCTCCCTTGCTTTCCCTGTGAACCTCGCCTGGGCCAACATCACCCATTCCGCTCTCTCCCATCTTCTAATGGTGGCAATTTTTTCAAACTGGATGAAAAAATCTTCTGCCTCTCCTTCTACAAATTCGGGTAACTGACTAATCCTATCATCTCCTCCGCTTCCTGCGTTTCTTCCTCCTTGTGTACCCAAGACTTCTATCTCTTTCAGTCTTATTTCGTTTTCTATCTCTTTTAGTCTTATTTCCTTCTCTGCTCGGATTTTCTCTATCTCAATTTGCACTCGCCAGTCACATTTATCCGACTCTACATTGCCACTTAACTGCCCTTCTTCTTTCTCTGACTCATTTCCACTAATTCTGCCAATAATTCCCTTTCCGATTAAGGCTGTTATGACTTCTCTCTCTACGTCAACCTTGAGAGTGCCTGACACAATAATTTCATATTCTATTCTGCTGAAGAAGATTACAGATAGTAGTCGAAATATACAGATTTCCTGTACTTCTGATACTATAGCATTATAGTTTTCCATTAAATATCCTTGATTTGATTTGATTTGATTTGATTCGGATTCAATCATATATACAATAAAATACAATACATGTAAGACTCATATTATACATAGTAAATACAATTGTATATCCGAGGATGGCACAGAAAGTCAAAAGACTTATTTCCACTGTGGTCCTCACAAAAAATGACATATTATAAATAGGAAAATATTGTCATGAAACAAGTTAGGTTGACTAGAAAAAAGACGTCAAAATTGACTAACAAGAAAAATATGACTGTACTGGCTAGAAAAAAAAAAAAAAGAGTTAGAAAAATGTTTGCGTGATTCTGGAATTTTTCCACCTGGTTTCAGCCAGGATTCGAAGGCTTTCAACACACAGTGAACATTACTTACCGCAAAATATTATTTTGTAGCGACCAAGGACTCATTGTTTCTGAAAAAAAAAAATCATATATGAATTGGTCATGGCGTCGTATCAGTAGAAGAAAATAATAATACAGTAATCAAAGAAAACGTTTAAATGCAGCAACGACTTTATGATATTCACTCCAAGCGTTAACCCAAACTTCTTTTTTCCAAATTAAGGAACAAAATAATATAATGGTTTAATACGAAATGACATGTGGTTTCATTAAATAAAAACATATTCGTAAATCAAGCGTGACACGCATGTTTTATATAAGGACTCAAATAATTAGTTTAATAAAAAAATTACCTAAACCGGTCATCTCTTCAGACGATTATTTACTTTGTCTAACAAGAGCAATTTCATCTTCTGCGTCTGTCTCACAAACCTGACTACTGCAAACATATATTGGTAAATCTTAGTAAGCTTATCGCTATCAACCCTTTCACTGTGATGTCATCTTTATACACTTTAGTCTTGCTAATGCCAAAATCATTTTATACAATTTAGGGCAGAAACTCATACCTCAATATAATAGCAAATTTAAGATCTTGTTCTACCTAACGCCAGACAATCTTATTCAGCTGTTTTCAGGTGGTGATGGTAAGGGTCCAGATCTCAGACGCGAAGAGGACTGTTGGGATAACGACGGTTCTGTAAACCATAAGTTTTGTGTCCTTCTGGATGTCCCTATCCCCAAATACTCTCGTTCGGAGCTTGCCAAAGACCGTTCCTACGCTCTTCAAACGGTGTTGAATTTCATCACTGAGATCGGCATTTGCTGAAAGACGGCTCCCAAGGTAGCAGAAGTTATTTACATATTCCAGTGATGTTCCATCAAGTTGAATTGTTAGTAGATTATCACCCAGGGTGCTGGGTGAAGGCTGGTAAAGTATCTTAGTCTTCTTGATGTTGATGATCAGTCCAAGCTTTCTGTATGCAGGATGGAAAGCATTCAGTACCTGTTAAGAGGTGATCCACTCTGAAGGCTGCTACACAGTTGTCGTCAGCGTATTGGAATTCCAACAGGCTTTTTGCTATAGTTTTTGTCTTCCTTTGTGTATGTGTGTATTTGTGTCTGTGTGTTTGTTAAAGTATGTGTGCATTGCAAAACCAATGCACACATACACAAACAAACACACAAACACACAGACACAAACAAACTTACACTTACAAACACACACATACACACATGCAAACACACACACACTCACAAACACAAACACACACATATATACACAAACAAACACACACACACACACACACACACACACACACACACACACACACACACACACACACACACACACACACACACACACACACACACACACACACACACACACACACACACACACACACACACTCACACACACACACACACACACACACACACACACACACACACACACACACACACACACACACACACACACACACAAACACACACACACTCACAAACACACACACACACACACACACAAACACACACACACACACACACACACACACACACACACACACACACACACACACACACATACTCAAACACAAACACACACACACACACACACACACACACACACACACACACACACACACACACACACACACACACACACACACACACACACAAACACAATCACACAACTCTTGGCTGACACTACGGTGGTCCGGGTTCGAATCCCGCCCAGGGTCGAAATAATTTCAGTATCGTTGTACTGCGAGTTGTTATTCCAACTCTCGTTAGCGGGGAGTTGGATGTGTGTGTGTACGTGTAAGGTAGCAGCATTACACATAGATCGGTCATATATAAACTCTGAGCTCTCTTCCGGAAGGGAAATAGCTGTTGATCACGAGTCCATACATGATCCATGACCTTGGTGAATCGCACACACACGCGCTCTCACGCGCATACACACACACACACACACACACACACACACATACACATGTAAGTATCAGTCAGTCATATGACCCACACACTCCTCCATCTCAACTACCCCAACCACACCCTGGACCTATTGGCGCCACCATTTCCTGCCAAGAAATTGCCGAGCTAAGCATCACGTGAATCAACCAATACACACACACACGAACACACACTCATAAGTGCAATCAACCACCAACACATTACGTTACAGAACTACCCCATAATAACGAGCTCTTCCCCCCCGGGAAATATTATAATATATAAATAGAAATGTAACATAATTAAATACCAACACAGCATATTGTAAGAGACTGAATACTCCCACTAAAAACTGTACAAGTACGATTGCTGGGACCCGCCAGATAGTGCTCGGTCAGCCGTTTTCTGATCAAAAACCGAAGCGCGCACTACAGGACCGGAGGTCGGTCGATAACTTACAATGTGCACTGTAGTGATAAGGAAGATGTGATAAATTACTATTGATGTAAAACTTTTTATGTAGTGACAATAAGTGATTAAAGTGGAACTAGGTGACATATAGTGTTTGATATATTCGCCTACACATCTGGATAGGGACGGGACCACGTACGGAAACATCAAATGGTGGCAGCGGTGGGATGTTCTACCCACACCTCTGAAGAAAACCGCCTGTCTCTGAAGAAAACACGTCCGAGTAATTCACCCCCGCCACCCGACTTCAGTCGAGCCAGCGCGGTCCATCGCTCGTCTAACTCAGAGACATATCCACCTCCTCGCACCTACCGCTCCCTACACAACGGCCCGAGCGAACACATAGAGAGGTAAACCACCTCCCCACACCAACCGTTCCCTCCCAGACGCGCACCAACAGTCACTACACCTGCCTATTTAATCACGTCCCTGTCACCCAGTGCATATAAGTACGTGATATCGCCGACCCATCTCACAACTACCTACTGACTAAAGGTAACATAAATCCTTACAATTAATACCAATATATTCCGTAATAATAACCATACATTACCCATTCAAACCATCCCTGATACTCGCATTTTTTTCTATGCGAACATCATTCACCGAGCCCTCTGGACTTCCTTCGCTTGAGCACAGACCTCATCCGCCCCAGAGGATTCACACCGGCTGCGCACAGACCCGCGTAACAGCCACCTCATCCCCCAAGACAGCATACCCACCTTCCACAGCAACCGCTTTCACCAAACGTTGCTTTCGACTACTACAATCGAAACGTCAGCAAATATCCCAGCTGCACGTCATAATACCAATCGCTTCAACGCACGGTATTAAGGTAACCTTCATGCCTTTAGATACCCACGTGCTCAACGCACGTACACCTTAGCCATATAACAACTATGTAATCTCGCACTTATATTAGCATATTGTCATTTAGAATTTTTTTCTCTCCAAAAATTATCATTAAGTAATACTCTTTAATCTGCCAATTACCAATATACATATATATTCAACAGTTAATATTATTACATTATTACAATTTCCCTGTATGTATATAGCATATATACACCTTTTTCTTTTGGTTATTATACCTTTCTCATAATATAACCAGTAGCTCTCATAATTATATGTTTCAACACTAATTATAATTTGCCTAATTTTTTTTAAAAACAACATATATTTATATATGCAATAACTTTTACTAGATTTGACTATTACATAATATCACATTCATATGCATTCTTCCAGTTAAGTAATTCTTGTTTAAACAAATAGCTCTTACATGTTTAAAATTCAACATTAAACATATTTTGCCTATCTTTAAATAAATATATATATATGCAATAACCCTTAATTGCTTTCACCCATTTATATTTACATAGAACTTATACATTTTTATCAATGTAACCTATTTTACTGCTGTAATTTTTTTTATGAACAACCATAATTAATTCTATTATAAGTATAATATCACAATAATTAACCACTTACTATATAATATTATTTCCACATTTTATTATTATTATATGTATATACATATTTTTATGATTTTACATATGTAATCCCATTATACTGTATAGCCGTTGACATACCATATCCCCCCTCCCATATCTAAGCATAACATATTACCCTTAGTTACTATATACCTATCATTCACATTTTAACAGTTTTTTTTCTTCTTAGATTACAAATCAAACCTAACTGTTAACTAATACATGACTTAACAACATGGCCTTTGCCACCATATAAAAAATTAAACAAAGTTTACATAGCGTCTTCTCAAAGTCTAGAGAAGAAAAACAACAACATGACATATCCAGTGACACAGAGGAAATACACACAGAAAACTTAATTGACAATGACAAACCAGACCATTTTTACCTATATCCACAGGATGACAATACCTCTAAACAGTTAACCAATGACCAGTTAAATAATCCTGACAAAACTAATCCTAATGCAGATAATCCAATAGACCCTCTTTATGAGAACGATGTCTTACCTTTTTTCAACCAGCCTCCTCAAGTAGACCCCTTTCACCCCTCACAATCACAACCACCCATTCCTCCCATCCAACCAAAGACGGAACCTTACGCCCTGTTGTTGACTTCAGGAAAGTCAATAACCTAACTCAATCTGACCCACACCCCCTCCCCGCCATGCAAGATGTACTACAATGCATTGGCAACGGGAACTCTGTTTTTTCCACAATAGACCTCAAGTCAGCCTTCTGGCAGGTCGAACTAACAGAGGAATCAAAACCCGTAACTGCATTCTCCACTGATAAAGGGCATTTCAATTTTCAGCGTATGCCCTTTGGCCTTAAGAATGCCCCCTCAACCCAACACAGGTTGGTGACCCGCATTTTCAGTGACATGATAGGAATCTCATTATTCGTCTATTTAGACGACCTCATTATATATAGTCCCACAGAAAGAGACCACCTTAACACTTTAGAGATTGTCATCAAACGTCTCAAAAATACGGGATTAAAGATTCAATTAAAGAAATGTAGATTCCTCATGAAGGAACTCATCTTCCTAGGCCATAAAGTGGATGCAAAAGGGATTCACACAACCACAGATAAAATAGATACAATAAACAATTTCCCAACCCCCAGAAACGCCAATGAAACAAGAAGTTTCATTGGGTTAGCCTCCTACTACAGACACTTTATAAGAAACTTTGCTGATATTGCTTCCCCTCTGACCAAATTCACAAGGAAAGGCGAGCCATTTCAATGGTCAGAAACAGAACAGCAAAGTTTCGACACTCTCAAACACACACTCACCACAGCCCCTGTACTAGTTTTCCCTGACATGAAGAAAGAATTCTTTCTTTACACAGACGCCTCCTCTAAAGGAATAGGCGCAGTCCTACAACAGAAAGATGACAATGGCAAAGAACACGCCATAGCCTACGCAAGTAGAGTCCTAAACAAAACTGAAAATAACTACTCAACTACACACAAAGAAGGACTTGCAATCATATGGGCACTAAAACACTTTAAATACCTCATTTTAGGCTACAAGATTACCATACTAACAGACCACCAACCCCTAGTCTATCTTTTTAACTCCAAAGACTTACATGGGAGAGTTGCTAGATGGAAAACAACTCTCCTTGATTACGATCCCATGATCGTATACTTAGCTGGAAAAGCTAACGTAGTGGCAGATTGCCTAAGCAGACAAAACCACATCACACCCATAACCCAAACCATATGCATACCTATGCAACAACTCATATATGAAACGGACAGAGACCCAATATGGTCCCCAATAAAACAGCATCTCATTTCACAAACCCCCTTACACTCCCGACCACCTGTCCCTATTGAGGAACTCAATCTGGTCGACGGAGTCATAAGGAGAACCATTAATACAAGAGAGGTTACTGTTATCCCCAGAGCCCTAGTCCCCAAGCTCCTACACATATTGCACGACAGTGCAATGGGAGGCCACTCGGGCAGAGATAAGACACTAAACACTGCTAGACACACTTACTACTGGTCTAACATGAAAAGAGATATAACCACACACATAGATTCTTGCATAACTTGCAACCAATTTAGAGGCCCTAACCTGAGGGAAATCAACATAAAAGATATCCCACTCCCTGCTGAGCCATGGGAAACACTTGGCATTGACCTACTGAAAATGCCAACGAGCCATCAAGGTTCCAATTATGTACTCACAGCAGTTGATTATTTCTCTAAATACACAATCTTAATACCACTCCGGACAAAACAGCAGAGACTGTAGCCAAAACCCTGGTCAACAATATCTTTTGTAGATACAACATACCACACACAATGTTATCTGACAATGGCTCAGAATTAAAAAATGAGGTGATGCGCGAAATAGCACACCTCTACAACATTGACCAAACATTTGCCACTGCATACCACCCCCAGGGAAACGGTCTGACTGAGCGAACAAATCGCAAGGTCCTAGAGATTCTCAGACCATTGGTCAATGACCTCATGGACAGTTGGGAAGATTGGCTACCACAGGTACAAGCCAGTATAAATAGCACAGTCAATTCCGCAACAAAGATGTCCCCACATGAGATCATTTTCGGCAAACCAATGCGCCTACCCTACCAAATATTCAACCAACCACCCCCACCCTTATACAACCTAGATAACCTCGCACTCTTCATCTAAAGAGGTATGCAAACAATTTACAAAA
>NC_134802.1:185000-190000 GCF_046742065.1 Oratosquilla oratoria
TGTATCTGTACCATGTGACAAAATGGGGGAGAATCTTAGGTAATAATTTAGTTTAAAAAAATTCCATGTAAAGATTGCTAAGAACTGGAGAAAGTGGGTTACCCATAGCCATACCAAACTTTTGCTGGAAAAAATTACCGTCAAATACAAAATATGAGTCAACAATGCATAATTTAATTAATTCAATGATAGTGGTGGTAGGCAGTGGCAACTCATGTTTCTTCAATTCTTCTTCAAGATACAACAATAAATAAAAAACCGGTACACGAGTAAATAACGAAGTAACATCATAACTTATTAACTTAAAATGGTAATTTAAATTTAGGTTGTTAAGCTTATCAACTAAATCTACATTGTTCTTAATGTGGCTACTAGAGATGGAGCCTACAAGAGGACTTAAAATAGACACTAGCCACTTAGATAACTTATAACTGGCAGATCCTATGGAACAAGTAATAGGTCTCACTGGGTTATTAGGCTTGTGAGTTTTGATTAATCCATACATGTATGGCAGAGAAGGTGAAGTGGATGAAAACTCTTTAATTAAGTGGTCATGACCTTTTAAAAGTTGTTTTAATTTTGATCTAAACCGAAGTTCTTTCGTGTGTGTGTGTGTGTGTGTGTGTGTGTGTGTGTGTGTGTGTGTGTGTGTGTGTGTGTGTGTGTGTGTGTGTGTGTGTGTGTGTGTGTGTGTGTGTGTGTGTGTGTGTGTGTGTGTGTGTGCGCGCGTATGTGTGTATGTGTGTGTTTGTGTAGAGGGTATGAATACACTCTGACCTCATAAGCAGTATGTTTACGCAGCAGAACCAAGGTCAACATGGCAAGGGCCAAAACAGGTCAACCTTAATATGTTGCGTGCGAATTGCTCATTACGAAGGCAACAATTCCACGAAGATAAAGTCAGTCATCTCTAATTAGGAACGAGTTGTCTTAGGTCTATTTCTTCCAGATATTCTTGGAGATATTTTATGTTGGTTCTCTTTGCTTTTTGTCCTTTCAGAATGCTTGGTCATATCTGACCTCATTCTACTCTATATGATACTGTATTACATTGTATTATATCATATTATATCATATATTATATTTTATTATATTATATCACATCTCTAATTAGGAACGAGTTGTCTTAGGTCTATTTCTTCCAGATATTCTTGGAGATATTTTATGTTGGTTCTCTTTGCTTTTTGTCCTTTCAGAATGCTTGGTCATATCTGACCTCATTCTACTCTATATAATACTGTATTACATTATTACATTGTGTTATATCATATTATATCATATATTATATTTTATTATATTATATCACATTATATCATATATTATATTAAATCATATCATATTATATATTATATTATATTATATTTTATTATATATTATATTATATTATATTATGATATATTGTATTGTATTGTATTGTATTATATTATATTATATTATATCATATTATATTATATTATATTGTATTATATCATATTATATTATATTGTATTGTATTGTATTGTATTGTATTATATTATATCATATTATATTATATTATATTATGTTATATAATATTATATTATATTATCTTATATTATGCTATAATATATTATATTACATTACATTATATTATATTTTATACCATATTACCCAATACCATATCTTATTATATCACATATGATTTTATATCATTTTGCATTATATAATATGATATGATATCATATCATATGTTATATTATTATATCATGTGATATTATATGATATGATACTTCAATACATTATATTACATCTTATATCATATACAATACCATATTATGTTATACCACATTATATAATTTTATATTATTTTGAATTATATAATATTATACAACTGTATTGTCATATCACATTATGGAATGCTGTATATCATATTATACTATATAATCTTACTGTGATATATTATATTACATAACATCACGTTATATTATAGATTATAGATCATGATACTCTATGTTATATTAGGTAATATCATATCATTACATTACATCATCTAACATTGCATAATATATATTATATATATTACATATCACATTATATAATATATATTACATTACATTATGTCATCATGCAATAGGGAAGCCACGCGACCTTAGTATCTCTTCTGGTGTCCGGTGATGAAGCAAGTCTATAGAAAAAAAATAAATGAATAAATAAAAATAAAAATAAAATAAACAAGTAGTTAAATAAAATATGAAAATATAAAAACATGAATAAATAGATAAACAGATAAATAGATAAATAAATGAATAAATAAATAAATAGATAAATAAATAGATAAATAAATAAATAAATATATAGATAAATGAATAAATAGATAAATAAGTAAATAATGAATAAATGAATAATAAATAGATAAATAATAAAATAGATAAATAAATACACAAATAAATCAATAAATAAGTAAATAAATAAACAAATAAGTAAGTAAATAAATAAAATAAGTAGAAAGACTCTATCCCATAACTTCAAGATTTAGGACAGTGGACCACCATCATTGCACCGTCATCACTCTTAATTCTACACAGTGATTATCTTAATGAGGGTCTTGTGCATAGTTGTTGGTAAGGTGCAATGTAATGTATATTCTTCAAGCAAAACTTTAGTAGGATTTAATATGGGACGATGAATGAATGAATGAATGAATGAATGAATGAATGAATGTAGTGAATGAAGGAATTAAATTAATTCTAAAAGGTCGACCACATAGCATAAAGGTTTAATCGAGATAAAGACAAGCTAATTTAACCTTTGAATATCCAGACTTTATTCTGTAAGCTGATGACGCTTGTATGAACGATTAAGGTCATTCCGTCGTCATTGACGTAGCTTGGACGGACCTCCACTGTCCCCCATTAAAGGACGTTCCCTCAATGCGGCTTGGTAAAGTTGTGTGATTCACCATGGTCTTGGACCACGTGTTGGACTCGTGATCTACTGCTATTTCCCTCCCGGAAGAGAGCTCAGAGCTCATATATGACCAATCTATGGGTAATGGTGTGACCTTACACACACATACACCCAACTCCCCGCCCACGAAAGTTGGTGTAACAACCCACAGCGCAGCGATACTGAAATTATTTTAGCCCTGGGTGGGATTCGAACCCAGATCGCCGTAGTGGCAGGCGGGGAGTCTAACCACTGCGCCACGAGGTAAAAGGTGCATGTGAAGTGGTTTTTGGTATGTTTTGAACAGACTGTGGTTTGTGAATGAAATCTGAAATCAATGTTATCAGATCGTACTGATTACTTTCTAGCGTATAATTACGACACTAAACTATCGTATCTCTAATGTATCGTAACTCTATCGTAACTCTATCGTAACTCATTGTTAAGAGAGTTGGAATGCAATGAAAGTACTTATATACTTCACGGGGATCGAATCCGGATCGTCCACATTCAGAGGTATTTAAAGGTACCCATTGCACCATGCTGACCACTAAATTCACTTTGGTAAATAACCTTTAATATTTTAAAGAAGAATGATGAAATAAAGTGATGTCTTGAAGAAATAAAATTCTTCATAAGGTAATTTCAGATTTTCCGTCAAAGTCCAACTAATATCGTTCTGGGAAGATTTGTCTCCCAACTGTCGATTCTAAAGAAAGCTAGTTACTTACTAACTTAGTTAGTACTTACATGTGTAATCTGGTTGCTTCTATTCCAGTATAACGCAAAAAAACAAAAAAACAAAAACAAAACGCTTTCTTATTTTATTTTTATTCATTTATTTATTTATTTATTTATTTATTTATTTATTTATTTATTTATTTATTTATTTATTTATTTATTTATTTATTTTGTATTTGAAATATCTAGTCTTCTATGAAGTGGTTACGTTAGGTTAAGTTGGTTAGATTAGCTATGTTAGGTTAGGTTTAGGTTATATAGTAATAATAGTATGATCGCCTAGTGAATTTCATGTTAAATATCCATGTAAAATTTAAACCCATAACCGGAGAAATAATATCAGAAGTACAGGAAATCTATATATTTCGACTACTATCTGTAATCCTCTTCAGCAGAATGGTTACAAGAAGATAGAGTACAGGTATAAATGAGGTAGTGAGGAGTACAGACAAGGGGACTTTTCATTTCCTCTATCTTCTTGTAACTATTCTGCTGAAGAGGATTACAGATAATAGTCGAAATATAAAGATTTCCTGTACTTTTGATATTATTTCTCCGATAGTCGCATAGTGGGTTTAAATTGTACATTTACAAATATGTTATAACATTACAGTTTCCCATTAAATATCCTTGATTTGATTTGATTTGATTTGATTCGGATTCAATCATATATACAGTAAAGTACAATACACGTAAGACTCATATTATACATAGTAAATACAATTGTATATCCGAGGATGGCACAGAAAGTCAAAAGACTTATTTCCACTGTGGTCCTCACAAAAAATGACACATTATAACTAGGAAAAGATTGTCATGAAACAAGCTAGGTTGACTAGAAAAAAGATGTCAAAATTGACTAACAAGAAAAATATGACTGTACTGGCAAAAAAAAAAAAAAAATTGACTTAGAAAAATGTTTGCGTGATTCTGGAATTTTTCCACCTGGTTTCAGCCAGGATTCGAAGGCTTTCAACAAACAGGCAACATTACTTACCGCAAATATATTATTTTGTAGCGACCAAGGACTCATTGTTTCTGAAAAATAAATAAATAAATAAAATTAGTCATGTATGAAGTGGTCATGGCGTCATATGTGTAGAAGAAAATGGTAATACAGTAATTAAAGAAAACGTACTTGAATGCAGCAGTAACTTTATGATATTCACTCCGAGCGCCTAAACTCCCTTTTTCCAAATTAAGGAAAAAATAATATAATGGTTAAATACGAAATGACGCGTGGTTTCCTTAAATAAAAACATATTTGTAAACCAAGCGTGACACGCATGTTTTAGATAAGGACTCAAATAGTTAATTTGTTTAATTAAAAAATTACTGCGAATATATGTTGGTAA
>NC_134802.1:205000-212500 GCF_046742065.1 Oratosquilla oratoria
GGGGCGCCCCCAGGAGGATCGGCGGGGCGCCCCCAGGAGGATCGGCGGGGTGCCCCCAGGAGGAGCGGCGGGGCGCCCCCAGTAGGAGCGGCGGGGCGCCCCCAGGAGGAGCGGCGGGGCGCCCCCAGGAGGATCGGCGGGGCGCCCCCAGGAGGATCGGCGGGGCGCCCCCAGGAGGATCGGCGGGGCGCCCCCAGGAGGATCGGCGGGGCGACCCCATCAGGATCGGCGGGGAGACACCAGGAGGAACGGCGGGGCGCCCCCAGCAGGATGAGCGGCGGGGCGCCCCCAGGATGACCGGCGGGGCGCCCCCAGGAGGATCGGCGGGGCGCCCCCAGGAGGTGCGGCGGGGCGCCACCAGGAGGAACGGCGGGGCGCCCCCAGGAGGAGCGGCGGGGCGCCCCCAGGAGGATCGGCGGGGCGCTCCCAGGAGGAACGGCGGGGCGTCCCCAGCAGGATGAGCGGCGGGGCGTCCCCAGCAGGATGAGCGGCGGGGCCGCCCCAGCAGGAGGAGTAGCGGGGCGCTTCAGCAGGAGGAGCGGCGGAGCGCCCCCAGCAGGAGGAGCGGCGGGGCGCCCCCAGCAGGAGGAGCGGCGGGGCGCCCCCAGGAGGAGGAGCGGCGGGGCGCCCCCAGCAGGAGGAGCGGCCGGGCGCCCCCAGCAGGAGGAGCGGCGGGGCGCCCCCAGCAGGAGGAGCGGCGGGGCTCCCCCAGCAGGAGGAGCGGCGGGGCGCCCCCAGCAGGAGGAGCGGCGGGGCGCCCCCAGCAGGAGGAGCGGCGGGGCGCCCCCAGCAGGAGGAGCGGTGGGGCGCCCCCAGCAGGAGGAGCGGCGGGGCGCCCCCAGCAGGAGGAGCGGCGGGGCGCCCCAGCAGGAGGAGCGGCGGGGCGCCCCCAGCAGGATGGGCGGCGGGGCGCTTTAGTCTATCCAGACATCCTCAGGGTACATAGAAATGAAAAAGGACACAAGAATATATACAGAGTATAAGGTCAGAAAGGGAACCGGGGAAGGTTGTGAGGCTCTATTGTCGACCTGACCCGTGCGTGGCATCGGACGTTTGGGCCACTACCTTTTTCACATTAAAATTGTCCAGCTTGTACATACGATGAATTATATATGTATATATATACATATATATATTCATTGTATATATGGGCAGGAGATTTTCTCTCAAGCATGTATGGTTAAACTTAATGGCAAGATTATTATTGCAGAGTTTTTTATCTGCCTTTTCTCTTTCTCTGAGAATCTTTTTCCCTTCCACGGGAAGTTGTCTTATAATGTCACCATATGACATTATTTTGTCAGTTACTTTGGGCATGGCTTTACCAAAGTGAGAAACTGGCCAGAACGCGTTTTCACACTACTTAGTGCTTCATCAGTGGCTAGACTGTGAATATCTGATTGAATTATTGTGTTTATATATTGTTGGTGGTGGTCTGATATTACATTTTGAGGCTTCTGATTGGCTAGTGGGCTGGGCTGGGACTCCCAAGCTATTCTACTTCCTCATTGGTCGGCTGTTGTGTGACGTCATCAGTATTGTGCCTTCTTTCAGTGGGCTTAGATCTCCTTACGCTAGGGAGGGCTTCTAAATCCCTAGTTTGTATATTGAGATTGGGAGATGTTTCTTTAATAAAGAGAGCTTCGAGGATAGGTAGCCTTCTATGGTCTTGATTTGTTGCCAGCACTTCTGTGTTTTCTATTAGAGTTTCTTTATTTAAATTTCTTTTGTGAGCAGAGTGATGGTGGTTTCTGGGAGCTCCTGAAGAGAGGTGGTATGATAACCGGCGTGAGAGCTTCATTGTTGTCATGCCAATATAGTTTGAAGGTTGGGATGCACAGTTCCCAAGTTTACACGTGTACCTATATATGACGTGAGTTCTCTGAAGGTCACTTTTACTTTCTCTTATATTATTCTTTAGTAGCAGTTGAGATGTCTTTTTATTTTGATAATATATAATCAGTTGTACTTTAGAGTTTTCTTCTTTAGGTTTAATATTTCTTTTAATAATTTGTTGCATAACCCTTTCATCTTCTTTGTAGGCTGTGGAGAAGAAGGACTTATAGTAAATTTTAATCAGGTTTTTGGCGTTAATGTCCTGTGGGATTTTGTCTGGGTGGCTTTTGTCCTGTGGGATTTTGTCTGGGTGGCTTTTGTCCTGGTACCATTTGTCTAAAGTTCTTTTTGTGATTCGCTCTATATCCTTATTGGCGAATCCATTATTCATAAGGGTCTGAGAAGCTCTTTCTAACTCATTATGTACTGTTTCCCAATTATTACAGTGACTAAGAGCTCTTCTAATATAAGCGCTGATGGTAGAATCTTTGTATCTTTGGGGACATTCGCTAGTCCCATTTAGGCAATGTCCTGAATTAGATGCTTTTATGTACACAGATGTGTCATATGTGCCTTCATCTCTCTGTTTCACTAATGTGTCTAAAAAGGGAAGGTACACATTTATGCTGTGCTCAATTGTAAAATTGATGCCAGATGTCTCTATTAATCGTTCTTTTAGATCGTCTATTTGTTGGCAATTTTCAGCTTTGACGAAAATATCGTCTATATATCTGCAGTAAATGTGAGGTTTTTGCAGATTTGCGAAAATTTCATTTTCGATGCTACCCATAAAAAAGTTAGCAAAAAGTACTCCAAGTGGTGATCCCATTGCAACACCATCGGTTTGGCAATATTTATTTCCTCTAGGGCACATAAAGGGGGCTTCTTTGGTGCAACATTCCAAAAGGTCTTTCATTATTTTCTCTGGGATATCACAGTTAGGTGTGGTATCATTGTGATAAACTCTGTCTATTATATATTGAATAGTGCGGTCAACTTGGATGTTAGTATAGAGGGACTCCGCATCTAACGAAGCGATAATGCCTTTTGAGTTATTGTTTGCTAAAAGATCTAGAAAATCAGTGGCGGATTTGACATTGTAGTAGTCAGCGGGAGTGTAAGGTGTGAGGATTTCAGCCAGTTTTTTGGCAATTTTGTAAGTAGGTAATGGTATCTGTGAGATAATTGGACGTAGCTTGTTGCCGGGTTTATGGGTTTTAACATTGCCATAGCAGTACCCTAGTTCGTAGTCGCCTGTAGGTTTAGGAAGCTTTATGCCTCCTTTAACCGCGTTTGCACAATCTACTAGTTTATTAATTTTCTTTTTGAGGGAGTCTGTAGGGTCTCTTGAGATCTTCTTAAATTTTGTCTCATCGTTTAGGATTTCATCCATTTTTTGTAAGTATTCTTCTGTGTTTATTAAGACGAAAGTGGCAGCTTTGTCTGCTTTTCTGATTGTGATGTCTGGGTCTGTTTTCAGTTGTTTGGCTGCTTCTATATGTTTCTTTTTTAAAATCTGGCTTTTAAAGTTACCTCTCTGTTTGGAAGACTCGCTAATAATTTCAGTTTTGAAAGCGGGCTCAACTGTTATTTTACATATATACACGCACAAACACATGCACACACATATGCATTTTATATAAATATATGTATATATATATATATTTATTTCATGTATATATATATATATTTATATATGTATATATATATATGTATATATATATATACAGTATATATATATATAATGTATGTATATATATCTTTTGGACATCAATGAAAATAGGCCCCCTTATTTGGCTGTCACATATACACACACATACATGAATCACAATGGCAAAAGCCGACAAGACTGTGAGAATAAACACCTTGTGAGATCGAAACCTTTATTAGTACTACGTTTCGCTTGTTACAGCTTTTTCAAGTACAGACATGACACACACTCTGAGCACATATAAGCCAACAGGGAAGGAACTGGAAGAGGTTATCAGGGAGGGGTGGGTGGTAGGTGGAGGGGGAGGAGGGGGACGGGTGGGACTTGGTGGAGACAAAGGAGGACATTTCGGACAGTTTGTTGAAGTGGACTAAGGGGGACATTTCATACATTTATTTAATGCGGGTAACAGATGGATTATAGGAGGGGCGATGTTAAACATGCCTCTGTTCTGCTCAATGGTTTTGAAGCTTTGAATGGCGGCCGCTTCGAGGCATTTTCTCCTCATCCTATCTGGTTCACTAAACAGAAGTTCTGCGTTATCCCAATCCATCAGGTGGTCGTTGGTGTTCCGGTGGATAACACAGGCGTTGGTGGTGATGTTGTTCCGGGAATCGTAGCGATGCTCCCGGATCCGGGTCTTCAGGTCACGGGAAGTCTCGCCGATGTATACTTTATCACATCCAGTGGACGTCGAGACAAGTAACTTCCTTAAGGCAGCCAGAAGGATTCTTAGGAAATCAGAAACTGGTAAGTGTTTACTTCACCTCCTGCCAAACCTCCCACGTCCAGCCACCCTGTATGGGCTCCCAAAAAAACCACAAGCCCAATATACCCATGAGACCATTTACATCAGGGATCGGGAGTGCGCCACACAAACTGGCAGGTGCGCTGGCCAAACATTTGTCTCGCCTTTTGGGTACCATCAGCGGTGCTCATTTGAAACACTCAGGTGACCTATTGAATAGAATTAAGGACGTTCCTGTTCGCAACAAAAAGCTGGCCAGCCTGGATGTGACCTCGTTATTCACCCGTGTCCCGACCCTTAAAGCGATTGACCTCCTTAGGGCTAAAATCACTAGTTCCCACACTGACCTCCCTATTCCCCCCAATGACTTTGTGGATTTAGTACAGCTTTGTGTCCAATTTAATTACTTCAAATTCCAGGACCAGTATTTTCACCAAAGTTTTGGCATGGCCATGGGCTCTCCTTTGAGCGCTGTCCTTGCCAACCTGTTCATGGAATTTTTAGAAGCAGGGCCTTTCTCAGATATCGTTCCTGGCAACGTAGTATGGCTTCGCTATGTGGATGACATACTATTAATTTCCCCCAGACGGTTTGACATCCCCAAACTCCAAGCGGCTCTGAACGAGGTTGAGTCATCCATCCAGTTCACCTTGGAGGAGAAATAACGATTCCCTTCCATTTTTGGATACCCTTATTATCAAACATGATAATTTTTTAAAATTTACAGTCTACAGGAAACCAACCAATAAGGACGATTTGACTCACTTCCTATCCCACCATGACCTCAGTATTAAAAAAGGTGTAGTCATAGGTTTCTACCTCAGAGCTCTCAGAATTTGTAGCCCTGAATTCTTAGAGGACGAGTTTAGGCACATAAAGGAGGTTTTTCATAAATTAAAATATCCAGAGTGCATCATCCACCAGTGTAAGAAAAAGGCACTCAAAATAATGGAAGGGCGGGAACCAGCAAAAGATCCAGCTAGGAGGCTTATCCTTCCAGCCAGCAGCGTCACCCGGACACTTGGGCGTTGCAACATTCAGGTAGTGGGCCAGTCCAGCAGAACTATCAAAGAGCTTTCAAGAAGGAATGACAGCCAGGACGAGATGTGGGGAAAAAAAACGCTGGTGTCTACCGCATACCCTGTGCTGGATGTGATAAAGTATACATCGGCGAGACTTCCCGTGACCTGAAGACCCGGATCCGGGAGCATCGCTACGATTCCCGGAACAACATCACCACCAACGCCTGTGTTATCCACCGGAACACCAACGACCACCTGATGGATTGGGATAACGCAGAACTTCTGTTTAGTGAACCAGATAGGATGAGGAGAAAATGCCTCGAAGCGGCCGCCATTCAAAGCTTCAAAACCATTGAGCAGAACAGAGGCATGTTTAACATCGCCCCTCCTATAATCCATCTGTTACCCGCATTAAATAAATGTATCCCTTAGTCCACTTCAACAAACTGTCCGAAATGTCCTCCTTTGTCTCCACCAAGTCCCACCCGTCCCCCTCCTCCCCCTCCACCTACCACCCACCCCTCCCTGATAACCTCTCCCAGTTCCTTCCCTGTTGGCTTATATGTGCTCAGAGTGTGTGTCATGTCTGTACTTGAAAAAGCTGTAACAAGCGAAACGTAGTACTAATAAAGGTTTCGATCTCACAAGGTGTTTCTTCTCACACACACATACATACTGACATACACACGTATTAAAACACACACAAATACACACAGGCACACACAAACACACAAATACGCACACGCACACACACACACACATAAACATATACACTCACACACAAACACATACACACAAACACACACACACACAAACACACACACGCGCGCAAACACATCCACACAAACACACACACGTACACACACATACACACATCCACACACACACGTACACACACATACACACATCCACACATACACACATCCACACACACACGTACACACGTTGACAGTTGACAGTGGTGGTGTACGGACGTGTCCGTGTCCTGTCGCAGATCTGACTAGGCGCTAGGTAGCAGCCAGGGTCAGCTTGTTGACCCATAACCCTATTTCTAAGCTTGAGATACAAAAACAATGTGCGGTCCAGCTTTGCAAAATCTCTCACCCTCATATCGATACACACCTAGTCAAATGTATACGTGGAATCGAGGGTGCGGTTATCCACCAAGCTCAGTGATTCAAAGCTTAAAAAACCTGAAACTTTTTCGCAATCGTGGCCGACGCGGTGGCTCAAAAATTACCCGAACAGAGCCAAGACAACGAATTCTCAATGAAGTTCCACGCGTTTGGTACAGCCTACCCTCCATCATACTATCTAATGTTACCTCATTAGCCAACAAATTTGAAGAAGTGATTGAATTAGTGCTCTCCACAGACTGTGATGTGATGGCAATTACGGAAGCGTGGCAAATAATTCCCGAAGTGTGTAACATAGAAAATTTTGTACTTTTTCACCATCTCAGAGTAAACCGCAGAGGCGGTGGTGTGGCATTGTATTGTCGAGCTGACCTCAACCCCTTACACCTTAGGGTTGACATACCAGAGGGAGTCGAGGCTTTATGGGTCAAACTCACCCCCCGCTTCCATCCCGGCCACACCGCCCCTATTATAATGTGCGTCATATACCACCCTCCTCGTGCCAACACTGCCCTCCTCCTCAACGATCACATCATTGAAACTGCTGACTCCCTCCGCTTAAGGTTTCCTGCTGCCAAATTAGTTGTGTGCGGGGACTTTAATCGTCTGGACACAAGTGATATTTTACACCATTTAAATCTCAAGCAGGTAGTGACCTTTCCCACCCACGACCAAACAACCCTTGACCTAATTATGACTGACATGGCGCAGCTGTACTCTACCCCCAGACCTCTCCCCCCCATCGGTAAGAGCACGCACCTCACCATCCCATGGACCCCACCCCAGAGTGCAGCCATTCACAGGATTAAAGTAACCAGACAGCACCGCCCTATGCCTGATTCCGCCATGAGGGAATTTGGCAGGTGGATAGTGGAACATCCCTGGCCAGAGGTTCTCAACGTTGAAGACGTGGAGACCAAGTGGACAAATTACTCCACCACCACAATTGAGGCCTTTCACCACTTCTTCCCTGTAAAGGATTTCTCTGTCCATCACTCTGACGCTCCTTGGATGACACCACATATCAAACGTCTCATCAAACAACGC
>NC_134802.1:215000-217500 GCF_046742065.1 Oratosquilla oratoria
ATATATACACAAATGTACACACATTGGTACACAAACACACATATACAGAAACATACATGTACACACAAACACACCCATGTACTTTTGTATGTACACACACAAATATATATACACACATATGTACGCACACAAACACATATGCGTACACACACACGTACACACATATGTATACACACACATATACATGCACATATGTACACACACACATGAACACGCACACAAGTACACACACACACATGTATATACATACACATGTCCACACACACATGTGCATACATATGTAGACTAACACACATGTACACATACACACACATATATATAGACACATGTACACACACAAACATGTGCACATACACACATGTACACACACACACTTTTACACACACATGTACAGACAAACACACGTAAAACACATGCACAGGTACACACGTAAACGGACACGTAAAAACACACATGTCCAAACAGACATGTACACATACACATGTGCATACACATATACACACATATACACACACACATGTCCAAAAACATATGTACACATACACACACATACACATATACCCATACGCGCCACATTGAAGTTAGGTAATCTGAGAGGGAGGGGAGGAAATAAGGATGACTAATTTGTGTGGGCCAGTGGTTCTGAACCTGGGGCCCCCAAAGGAACCACGGGGCGCCCCCAGCAGGATGAGGAAATAAGGATGACTAATTTGTGTGGGCCAGTTGTTCTCAACCTGGGCCCCCCAAAGGAACCACGGGGGCCCCCAGAGGAGCCACGGGGGCTCCCTGAGGAGCCGCGGGGGCTCCCTGAGGAGCCGCGGGGGCTCCCTGAGGAGCGTGGGGCGCCCCCAGCAGGATGACCGGTGGGGCACCCCCAGGAGGATCGGCGGGGCGCCCCCAGGAGGATCGGCGGGGCGCCCCCAGGAGGATCGGCGGGGCGCCCCCAGGAGGATCGGCGGGGCGCCCCCAGGAGGAACGGCGGGGCGCCCCCAGGAGGATCGGCGGGGCGCCCCCAGGAGGATCGGCGGGGCGCCCCCAGCAGGAGGAGCGGCGGGGCGCCCCCAGGAGGATCGGCGGGGCGCCCCCAGGAGGATCGGCGGGGCGCCCCCAGGAGGAACGGCGGGGCGCCCCCAGCAGGAACGGCGGGGCGCCCCCAGGAGGATCGGCGGGGCGCCCCCAGCAGGATGAGCGGCGGGGCGCCCCCAGCAGGAGGAGCGGCGGGGCGCCCCCAGCAGGATGAGCGGCGGGGCGCCCCCAGCAGGAGGAGCGGCGGGGCGCCCCCAGCAGGAGGAGCGGCGGGGCGCCCCCAGCAGGATGAGCGGCGGGGCGCCCCCAGCAGGAGGAGCGACGGGGCGCCCCCAGCAGGATGAGCGGCGGGGCGCCCCCAGCAGGATGAGCGGCGGGGCGCCCACAGCAGGATGAGCGTCGGGGCGCCCCCAGCAGGACGAGTGGCGGGGCGACCCCAGCAGGAGGAGCGGCGGGGCGCCCCCAGCAGGAGGAGCAGCGTGGCGCACCCATCAGGAGGAGCGGTGGGGCGCCTCCAGCAGGAGGAGCGGCGGGGCGTCCCCAGTAGTATGAGCGGCGGGGCGCCCCCAGCAGGAGGAGCGGCGGGGCGCCCCCAGCAGGAGGAGCGGCGGGGCGCCCCCAGGAGGAGGAGCGGCGGGGCGCCCCAAGCAGGAGGAGCGGCGGGGCGCCCCCAGCAGGAGGAGCGGCGGGGCGCCCCCAGCAGGATGAGCGGCGGGGCGCCCCCAGCAGGATGAGCGGCGGGGCGCCCCAAGCAGGAGGAGCGGCGGGGCGCCCCCAGCAGGAGGAGCGGCGGGGCGCCCCCAGCAGGAGGAGCGGCGGGGCGCCCCCAGCAGGAGGAGTGGCGGGGCGCCCCCAGCAGGATGAGCGGCGGGGTGCCTCCAGCAGGATGAGCGGCGGGGCGCCCCCAGCAGGAGGAGCGGCGGGGCGCCCCCAGGAGGAGGAGCGGCGGGGCGCCCCCAGCAGGAGGAGCGGCGGGGCGCCCCCAGCAGGAGGAGCGGCGGGGCGCCCCCAGCAGGAGGAGCGGCGGGGCGCCCTCAGCAGGAGGAGCGGCGGGCCGCCCCCAGCAGGATGAGGGGCGGGGCGCCCCCAGCACGAGGAGCGGCGGGGCGCCCCCAGCAGGAGGAGCGAAGGGGTGCCCCCAGCAGGAGGAGCAGCGAGGCGCCCCCAGCAGGAGGAGCGGCGGGGCGCCCCCAGCAGGAGGAGCGGCCGGGCGCCCCAGGAGGGCGGCAGGGTGCCCCTAGTAGGAGCGGCGGGGCGCCCCCAGTAGGAGTGGCGGGGCGCCCCCGGAGGAGCGGCGGGGGCCCCAGAGGAGCCATCTCATGAATTCAAGGGGACCCATGGCCTGTCGCTACAAATTATACATTTCGATAAAATGTAGTCTACGCTTCTTCGCCGTTTCGTCTCTTGGCATCTTATTGATAGTCGATATTGTATGGCCAGTCAGCCTTTCGAAAGTGTCCCCTAAACACCGTCA
>NC_134802.1:227500-235000 GCF_046742065.1 Oratosquilla oratoria
GAAGCATAAATTGATCATCTATTTTTATTTGAGATAATCGAATTCATGTTATTTTTTTTTCATTGGTAATGGTAATGGCTAAGACCACCACCACCACCACCACCATCATCATCATCATCATCATCATCATCATCATCATCATCATCATCATCATCATCATCATCATTATCGTCATCATCACCATCACCATCATCATCATTATCATCAATGAATACATTGATGATGAAAGTGTCCAACATTTTCAAGATTGGTTTGAACGACATGGTAATGTTATAACTACCTGAACTCTTGGAGAGGTCGCCACGGAGAGGTGAATGAAATCACCTGACGGCAGCCATAATAAAGCGCCACCCGGAGCGGAGGAGAGACATGATCTGCACTCTGTTGACAATAACCAACGATTCTATCCTTTGGAGTTATTGAAGTACTAAGAAATGTTTGGGAAAAAGAAAAGCGGAATTCTTTCTGAATGGGGATGAGAAAGAATGTTGGGACACTCTGGTCCGTAGGGGTGTGTCAATAGCGACAGGATGGAAAGTGCCATCCGGTATGGAAGGGGCTAATGATTTTTTTTTTTTCATTTTAATTCATTAACGTAATTTTTTTTTCTTTCACAATGAATAAAAACAAAAGGACAAAGTCTACGGACAAACAAACCCACGTTTCATTAATTGTGTGAATTTACCTGAAGTTTGTCTTCTTGTGTTTGTGTGTGGTTAACATCCCAATTACCTCGAGTCCTCGTGTGGAAACCGTCAGGACTCTCCGTAACCTTTCCTCTGCGTGCGTAAAAGCTTAGGGGCCGTATCATTGCCTCTCGGCATCATGGCAGAGTTGGGTCACCCAGAACGGGTAGGGTGGGGAGGGGGAGGTGTCCACACCATCAGAAGGCCAGTCCCCCTCCCCCTCCTCTCTCTCTCTCTCTCTCTCTCTCTCTCTCTCTCTCCTAATTCATTTTTTTTCTTTATTCTTTTATTTATTCTTAGGCATATTCACCGAAACTTTTTCGGTCGTGAAATTTGGCACAAAGCGTTCCCTTACTTACAAATTTATTTCCGCTAAATCTATTTCAGCAGTGGTCATGTCAATGCTCGCCCTCCCTGCCCCTCCATGGGAACTATGAGACCACTTCTCCTGACACGTGACTACCTTTGTGTTTCTACTTTTCTATTTTATTCTCTCCTAATTGATTCTTATTTATCTATCTAATTAAATAATCTATTTACCATTTTCTGCGAAATTAAGACATGAGGGCTACTTACTGGGCCTACTGTCTTATGAAAAAGAATCACACGTTTCAGCTCAAAGTTCGTGGTTGTAAGAACTATTTTATAAACTTTCTGTAAGTAGGTATAAATCAACTATTTTTTCAAAGAAAACAATCTGGCGACTTCTTACCAATTGGTTTTCTTTTTCGTGTTGTAGAGGAAAAAGTTTTATGAGGGCCTCCTTTTCCTTTATAATTTAGATCGATGCATACACACACGCAAAAACACACACATGCACATACACAGGCGCATAAACATACACACAAACATATACACAGACACACGCATATGTATATATATATATATAAAGATATATATAAATATGTGTGTGTGTGTGTGTGTGTGTGTGTGTGTGTGTGTGTGTGTGTGTGTGTGTGCATATACAGTATATGTATATATATATATATATATATATATATGTATATATATACATATATATGTATATATATACATATATATGTATATATATGTATATATATGTATATATATGTATATATATATACATATATATATATATATATGTATATATATATGCATGTGTTGTTAAAGTCGACAGCATTAAGGAGGTTGTTAATCTTCTTATGGGTATTCTCCAGCTTTCTAACCAATACTCTGCCATTTGGAGGGTGGGCATAAACCAAGTTGCCAAAACGATTCATTTATTCAACGTTTCGTCTGCAAAGAGACATCTTCAGGAAAATCTGTAACATAAATATTACTGACATACAGAAATAAAGAAAAAAGGGTGTTAACCTAAACAAAAATTCACAACTATGGAAATAGATATCAATGAATCAGCAATAATTCAAATCCTATCTCGATGCATGGGCCGTTGGGGACCACTACTTACAAAATTAAAGGTCCAAAGAAATGACGAAGGAAATCGTCGGTTGGTGATTTATATATGCAAACCTAGCCGGCTTGGGTGGTGGAAGGGATAGTGGGGGAAGGGGTAGTGGGAGGGATTGAATGCTCATTATGTCGAGAAGGTGAGTGTCGAGGAGGGGGGTTGGGGGGTTTGGGGGTTGCGAGGTCGGTTGGGGGAGGATGGATGGAGTGGGTGGGAGGAGGTGGAGGGGGGTTAGGGCGTATTGACATAGGGTGTGGTCACGGGTGGTGGTAGCTTCACTGCATTGTTAAACAAACCAATGACGGAAATCATGTTGCTTTGGATATTTATAATAGGGCTATATTCCCTGATAAACATAGCTTCTAAAAGCTTAAGTTTATGTGCACCCCTATTGCTTGCTATAATCCTGGTGTTCTTAACTAGGCATTCACGGGTGGCTGTTTGGTTATGATATTTCATTAAATGATGTTTAATAGCCCGGTTTTGCAAGTGCATTGATATTCTTCTATGAGACTACATCTAGTATGACCAATATATGATGAATTTCGGGTTACACAGTGCCCGGTAGGACATTTAAATTCGTACACTATGTTGGTTTTAGACATGGTCTCAGTATTACTATTCAATTTGTTTTTTATAACCAATGAGCTAGTTTTTGGGTTGGAGTAGAATACAACCTCGCAGATTTCCTTCTCTTTAGAAACTGGGTGGCAGTTTTTAGTGATGATATTTTGTATGATTTTCTCATCTTTTTTGTAACCCTTGGTGAAGATGTTATGATAGTAGATGTTGATGAATTGGGGCTTAGAGGATGTTTGGGGGGAATGTGTGACCACCTTTTCCCCCAAACATCCTCATAAAAGATATCATCACTAAAAACTGCCACCCAGTGTGGGCTTGGAATTCAGCCCACACAGGATAGTCCACTTTTAAATTCACCAAAAATAATGGGTTAGTTGGGTTAGGTTAGGCTAAATCCCTTTGGGCTGAATCCCATGTGGGCTGAATTCCAATGGAACCTATTAAATATATTACACAATGTTGAATGAAATGAATAACAATCATCTAGGCCTCCAAAGTTGAGTGGATACAGTATATTATAATGACAAGTCTATATAACATTGCTCCTTATATTGATATGCTAAAAATGTCCTTTAGCAATCAGATCGCATATCAGAGAGTAATCCCACAATATTTAAAATCTATCAAAAAAATCTATATAAAACAAATAAATCTGATTAAAAAATATATATATATATATATATTTAATATTTTTATAAAGATAAAAAAAAAAAAAAAAATCGCCAACCCTGGTGGCCAGTAACCTCATACAATAATACCTGTTAAGTCCGGCTAAAATTGGCATTTCAAAGCATAACAGTGCCTTAAAAATAGTTTCTTATTTCACTATAAAAGTTTATATTAACTTATCCTGCATTGAATAAGTCAATAGTTGATATATGTGTCCTATATACAATGTTAGGTTTCTAGTTTTGATATGTTTGTCCAATATAAAATGTTAGGTTATAAAGAAAGCAATTGCCTCCGCTAGCGGACCCAGGGATCTGGGTGCGCACGTCCTGTGTAATAGTAGTCCTTGATATATATATCTAGATATATATATCTTTATATATATATATATATATATATATATATATATGTATGTATACAGTGTATCTATATGCATATATGTGTATTTATATGTATATCTATCATATATATATATCTTTATATATATACATATAGTGAGTGGTGAAAATATCAGTTGTTTTAAGAAAAGGTTAGACAATTTTGTGGATGGGGATGACAGGTGGTCATGGACATAGAACTGCCTAGTGTAGACCTTATGGTCTCTTACACTCTTCTTAATTCTTATGTTCTTATGTTTCCACGCGACCCTTGAGACGGAACCGTCCGAATCAGAGATTATTCTTATCACTCACGGGGTCAAGTTGATCTAAAATAATAATAATAATAATAATAAATAAATAATAGTTATAATAATAGTAATGATAACGTTGATAATCTCAATTGGTTCTCATGGGTGCCGTCGGTGGTCGATTCTATTCGTGCACGCGGAGGCCCCTCCCTCCCTCCCTCCCGACGATCCCCAACGGAGATGATCAAACTGACGGGAGAAATGAGTATACATTTCACGGTCAGTGTGATGAGGGAGAATATATCACACCTGAGAATTTGGTGTTAATTATTTAATAATCTACACATAAATGAAATGTGTATGTATGTTTTTTTCTTTGTAAAAGATTATTTTGTAAAGACACTTATGTCTCTTTTTCTGTCTTCATGTGGCTAGAAATTATATCAAATGCATCAATCTCAGGGGCTGCATATATGACAGGAGAAGTGTTGAGAGTCATTAGTTTATTGTCAATCATATTGCTTGCTTGTGGTAGTCACATGACCGATCCACCGGAGCTGGCGACGTACTATCACTGATTCAATACTGATTGTTGAAGCATTTTGTAAGATAGTTACATGAGAGATTCGGTCACGCCATGTGATGTTAACAATAGGGTTGAAGACAGCGTATATGAAACCCCTCAAGTCTTCTGATTTGGGCCTTGCATAAGGTCCAAGTTTCACTGTCAAATAATAAGATGGATAGACAAATTGCCTGATAAACCTTAATTTTAGTCCGCACAGTTAGATCACGGTTTAGAAAGACGCGTTTGGATAATTTTCCAAAGCATGAGCTTGCCAATCTAATCCTGGTGAAGACTTGAAAACCGTTAAGTCTTTCAAGTATCTCGCCAGCATTCTCTCTGCAACTTGTGACACAGAAAAGGAAATCCAGACCAGGATTAGATTGGCAAGCTCAAGCTTTGGAAAAATATCCAAACGCGTCTTCCTAAACCGTGATCTAACTGTGCGGACTAAAATAAAGGTTTATCAGCCAATTTGTCTATCCATCTTATTATTTGGCAGTGAAACTTGGACCTTATACAAAGCCCAAATCAGAAGACTTGAAGGGTTTCATATACGCTGTCTTCAAACTATCGTTAACATCACATGGCGTGACCGAATCTCTCATGTAACTATCTTACAAAATGCTTCAACCATCAGTATTGAATCAATGATAGAACTTCGCCAGCTCCTGTGGATCGGTCATGTGATCAGAATGCCTGAATGTCGCCTATCACGTCAAATACTACACGCCGAGCTGAGGGATGGAAACCGCTTTCCGGGAGGACCAAAAAAGCGGTTTAAAGACCAAATAAAGCCCACACTCAAACAATGCAACATCTCTGTTGACCAACTTGGAACTCTGGCCACTGACCGAGAAAGCTGGAGATTAACAGTCCATCAGGCTGTCGACATATTTGAAGCTGCTCGCACGAATATCAGGATCGAGCGACAAAACCGCAAACATGAACGCATGGCACGAGGTCCTGTTAACCTAACGGCACAAGGAATTCCCTGTCCCACTTGCGGCAGGATCTGTGCCTCCGAGTTTGGCCTAAGAAGTCACCAAAGAATTGACCTTCAAAGAAACTAGATCCTAAAACTGATATCAAAACTACTATATCAAAGATGTAATAAGCGTTAAACCATAATTAATGCTGGTACTGCTATTACTACTGCTGTTGTTTTTATTGTTACTACAATTCTAATCCTTTTACTAATAATCATCATTCAGGGGATAAGTACGTCATCCTCGTTGCCGAAGGACTACCACAAGCATATATATATATATATATATATATATATATATATATATATATATATATATGTATATATATATATATATATATATATATATGCGGAAAAACCACCAAGGAAAAGAAAAAAAACTGATGACCAAGCGTTTTCGTCTTTTCCGACATCCTCAGGTTACCCTGAGGATGTCTGAATAGACGAAAGCGCTTGGTCATCAGTTTTTCTTTTTCCTTGGTGGTTTTTCCGCATATTTAGAATCACGAGTTTATGTGATTTATCATGCATATATATATATATATATATATGTACATATATGTATATATATACATATATATATACATATATATGTATGTACACATATGTATATATATACATATATATATATATATATATATATATATATATACATGTATATAAATAAATATACATATATATATATATATATATACAAATAAATACATAGATAGATAGATAATCGGATAGAGAATAGATAAATAGATGAATAAGTAATTAAATAATTATCAAACAAACACGGAGTGATTATGCACCTATCCGAGATTCTTCGTTATTTGTCCCGTGCACTCGACCTCGTTACCCTAAAGACCATATAGTTGTGGCGCGTATTATGGATTACTTTACCGGAAGCAAGCTACTTCAGTTCAAGACCAAAGCCGTCAGGACACTCCTAGAGAGGAGCGAAAAGCTGGGCGAAGGCGCATTCGGCGTGGTCTTCCTGGGTCGCCTACAGAAGAGACCTATCGTCCTCAAAATCTTCAAGAAATCCTCGGCCTGGGACGAAATGTACAAGGAAGCAAAACTACTTCGACGACTAAGTCACGTCCCAGGTCTTCCTCGAGCTTTCTTCGTGTACCCTCTCCCCCTCACCCTCATCACGAGCTACGACGGCCTCACTACTCTTTATGCAGAGCTGAAGAAAGAAGAGGTCAGTCTAAATAGAAAACAGTTTCTGGATGTTCTTCTACAAGTCGCGATTTCCCTTCAAGGCCTTCAGGAGTGTGAGGTGGCACACAATGACCTGAGGCCTGACAACGTGGTTCTCCGGGTCGAAGGTGACAAATACACCGCGACCACAATTGATCTGGGCCATGCGACAGTCTTCGGCAAGAAACCTTACTCAAAGGTGGACTGGAAGCTCTACCAACACATCGCTCCAGAACTGACCAAAGGACATCAGAGCTCTCCTAAATCAGATGTGTTTTCGATGGGACAGCTCATGGCTTGCACCGTTGGGCGGGTACCTGCCCTGAGACAACCCGACCTAGTGGATCTAATTCGGGCAGCACGTAAGAAGAAACCAGAAGAAAGGATCACTATCCAAACCCTGGTGGAGACACTTCGAAAAATCTTCGAACTCGAAGATTCCGAGGACAGTGGCCTGCAGTGTTCTTATTTGGGAGAAAACCAAACCGAAGAAAAAGCTTCGACATCCAACCATCCTCTTCCTCAAAAGCGGAAGATGTCAAACTTGTCTCCAGATCCCTCGACCTCCAGCCATAGAAGTAAAAGGGTGAAGTCTAGCCACCCTTCGGAGGACGAAGCTGCTGCTTTTTGAGGTTGTCCTCCACAGCAGCTCTCATTGAAGGTTAATCAACTTCCTAAGGGCACAGAAAAAAAAACGTATAAGAAGGACGAAGTAAATATGGAATATGGGTCATTAATGTAGTTCATTTGCTGTAAAATGGG
>NC_134802.1:240000-242500 GCF_046742065.1 Oratosquilla oratoria
CCCCTTGTACATCTCATCACCTTACTTTTACCCACATTTATCTTTAGCTTTCTTCTATCACATACTCTCCCAAACTCTGCCACCAGCTTCCTCAATCCCTCCTCTGATCCTGCCACAAGCGCAGTGTCGTCCGCAAACAACAGCTGGCTCACCTCCCACTTTTCTCCATTTTCTTTAACCATCTCCAATCCCTGACTCACTACCCTAGCATTCACCTCTCGCACCACCCCATCCATGTATAAGTTGAACAGCCAGGGCGACATAACGCATCCTTGACGAAGTCCCACCTTTACTTCAAACCACTCACTCTCTCCATTTCTAATCCTAACACATGCTCTACTACTCTCATAAAAACTCTTGACAGCTCCCAAAAGCTTTCCTCCTATCCCATAAATCTGCATAACCTCCCACAGTGCCTTTCTGTCTGCCCTATCATAAGCCTTTTCCAGATCCATAAAAGCCCAAAAAACATCCTTCCCCTTTCCTATAGTTTTCTCACATATCTGTCTTACCACAAAGATCTGATCTACACAACCTCTACCCGTCCTAAATCCACACTGTTCCTCACCAATTACTCCTTCTGTTCCTCTCCTAATCCTCTCAATTAAGATCCTCCCATAAGCCTTCCCTACTACACTTAACAGGCTAATCCCTCTGAAACTACTACATTCACACTTGTCCCCTTTTCCCTTGTAAAGAGGAACTATACAGGCACTTCTCCAGTCCTCCGGTACTCTACCCTCTCTCCAGCAAACATTAAATAACCTCACCAACCAGTCCACCATCACTGAACCTCCCTTTTTCAGACATTCTGCATGGCATCCATCCAGACCAGGTGCCTTACCTGCTTTCATCATCTTTACAACTGCCTTCACCTCATCCTTCCTTATTTCTCCTCCATTCTCCTCACTCATCACTCTCATTTTCTTCGCATTTCCCACTGCAGCTATCTTTTCTTCCCTATCCTCCTTCACATTTAGCAACTTCCTAAAATATTCTGCCCATCTTCCCCTCACTGCCATCTCTTCCATTATCATCTCTCCATCTGTACCTTTTACCTTTTCTTCCCTACTTGATTCGCCTCCTCTTCCTCTCTTAATTTCTTTCCAAAACATCTTTTTATTACTTTCAAAATTTTCTGTCATACTCCTACCCCATTTCACATCTGCTCTCCTCTTTGCCTCCTTTACCTTTTGCTTTACTTCTCTTTTCTTTTCTTTGTACGTCTCATATGACTCCCCCGTCCTCTTTTGTAACCAATCTGTGAATGCTCGCTTCTTCTCTTCTACAACCTTCTTTGTTTCCTCATCCCACCATTCACTACCCTTTCTTCTATTTCCCCCTGTCCTTCTTGTTCCACACACCATCCTTGCACACTTTAAGACTCCCTCCTTGAACCATCCCCATTCCTCCTCAACACCCATCTCTGCTCTATCCTTTACTCCCTCCCACTCCTCCTTCAGCTTCTTTTCGTACTCCTTCTCCTTTTCCTTTTCATTCAAGGAGTTCACTCTAAGAACCTCCCTACCTTTTGTCCCTTTCCTCTTTCTCCATCTATCCTCCACTCTCAACTTACCTTCCACCAAAAAATGATCTGATATTCCCCCACCCTCTCCCCTTAGCACATGTACATCCTTAACTCTTCCTATCATAATCCTATTTACCACTACATAATCCATTAGCGCTCTATCTACCACCCTTCCCTCCACCACCCTCTCCCATGTGTACTTATGCTTGACTTTCTTCCGAAACATTATATTTGCTATCATCAGCTCTCTTTCTAGACACATTTCCACCATAAACTCTCCACTACGATTCTTTCCTGGAACTCCACACTTCCCAACCACTCCATCGATTGGACCATTTCCCACCCTAGCATTAAGGTCTCCCAGTACTATTACATTGACATTTCTTCCTAAACCCTCTATGCACTCATTTAAATCTATCCAAAAGGCCTCCCTTTCTTCCATGCTCTTCTCACTGCCAGGCCCATATGCACTTACAAAGACCCACATCTCCTTTCCCAGTTTCACCTTCATCCACATTATCCTTGAGGAAACCTCCTTCCACTCCACTACCTGTTTACCTATCTCCTCACTTACTAGAATAGCCACCCCTTCCCTCCCTCGCCCTCTCTTCACTCCTGATAACCTCCCACTTACACTCCCAAACTTACACTCACCCTTCCCTTTCAACTTAGTTTCACTCAAAGCCAACACATCCATCTTTCTTCTCACAAAAAGACTACCTATCTCTTCCCTTTTACTCTCATCTGTACCACATCCACGCACATTAAAAGACCCAAACCTTAGGGTGCTGGCCCGAGGCCCTCCAGCACCCCTTATGCCTTTCCTTTTCTTTTTAGGAATCTGCCCCGTGGGGCTACAGGGAGAAGGATGCCTAGTCCCTCTCCCCGTCCCTTTCTTCTCGCCTCTTACGATCCAAGTGGGAAACTTGGTGGCAGTATTCTTTTCCCCCACCACAGGGAATTCCCCCATCA
>NC_134802.1:255000-257500 GCF_046742065.1 Oratosquilla oratoria
AAAAGGTAAAAGGTGCAGATGGAGAGATGATAATGGACGAGAAGGCAGTAAGGGGAAGATGGGCAGAATATTTTAAGGAGTTGCTTAATGTGAAGGAGGATAGGGAAGCAAAGATTGCTGCAGTGGGAAATGCGAAGAAAATGAGAGTGATGAATGAGGAGAATGGAGGAGAAATAAAGAAGGATGAGGTGAAGGCAGTTGTTAAGATGATGAAAGCAGGTAAGGCACCTGGTCTGGATGGATCCCATGCGGAATGTCTGAAAAAGGGAGGTTCAGTGATGGTGGACTGGTTGGTGAGGTTATTTAATGTTTGTTGGAGAGAGGGTAGAGTGCCGGAGGACTGGAGGAGTGCCTGTATAGTTCCTCTTTACAAGGGAAAAGGGGACAAGTGTGAATGTAGTAGTTTCAGAGGGATTAGCTTGCTGAGTGTAGTTGGGAAGGCTTATGGGAGGATCTTGGTTGAGAGGATTAGGAGAGGAACAGAAGGAGTAACTGGTGAGGAACAATGTGGATTTAGGACAGGTAGAGGTTGTGTAGATCAGATTTTTGTGGTAAGACAGATATGTGAGAAAACTATAGGAAAGGGGAAGGATGTTTTTTTGGCTTTAATGGATCTGGAAAAAGCTTACGATAGGGTAGACAGAAAGGCACTGTGGGAGGTTATGCAGATATACGGGATAGGAGGAAAGCTTCTGGGAGCTCTCAAGAGTTTTTATGAGAATAGTAGAGCTTGTGTCAGGATTGGAAATGGAGAGAGTGAGTGGTTCGAGGTAAAGGTGGGACTTCGTCAAGGATGCGTTATGTCGCCCTGGCTGTTCAACTTATACATGGATGGGGTGGTGCGAGAGGTAAATGCAAGGGTAGTGGGCAAGGGATTGGAGATGGTTAAAGAAAATGGAGAAAAGTGGGAGGTGAGCCAGCTGTTGTTTGCGGACGACACTGCGCTTGTGGCAGGATCAGAGGAGGGATTGAGGAAGTTGGTGGCAGAGTTTGGGAGAGTATGTGATAGAAGAAAGCTAAAGATAAATGTGGGCAAAAGTAAGGTGATGAGATGTACAAGGGGTGAAAGTGGCAGTAGACTGGAAGTGAGCATTAAGGGAGAGCGACTGGAGGAACTGGATAGTTTTAGATACTTGGGTGCAAATGTGGCAGAGAAAGGTGGTGTGAAAGTGGAGGTAGAATGTAGATTGAGAGAAGCGAGTAAATGCCTTGGTGGATTAAAGAGTGTAATGAGGAATAGACATTTGGGAATGGATGCTAAGAGGAGACTGTATGAAGGAGTGATTGTGCCAACAGTACTGTATGGGGCAGAAACATGGAACATAAGAGAAGAAGAGAGAAGGAGTTTGAATGTGTTTGAGATGAGGTGTCTGAGAAGTATGATGGGGGTTACTAGGCTAGATAGAGTGAGAAATGAGGAGGTGAGGAGGAGAACGGGGGTGGAAAGGGAGCTGGGAGATAGGGTTGATGAAAGAATATTAGGATGGTTTGGACACATGGAAAGAATGAGTGAAGAAAGACTAGTAAAAGAGGTGTGGAAGGCAGATGTGGAGGGAGTGAACATGAGGGGACGTCCTAGGATGAGGTGGATGGATGGGGTGAAGGAGGCTTTGGGGAAGAGGGGAATGTCTGTTGAGGAAGGACGGGAGAGGACAGAAGACAGGGGTGAATGGAGAATGGTTGTATATGGATGATGTTGTGATAGCATGAGGTGGAATGGGCGGGTGGATTTGACGCAGCCCGAAGGGCGTTCTCCCCGTCCTCTCTTTGTATGCAACGGGGGGACGGAGTGGGGGGGGGTCGCCGATTTAATGAAGCGGCCTTGCTGTGGATGTGCGGTGTCTTGCGACACTGCTTCTGACCCAGGGCAGTGGACAAGGTGCAGGGATGACCCGTCATTCAGGAGGTGCTAAGATAAGAGGGAGGGTGGAGGGGTGTGGAGTGTATTCAGGGATGGAATAGGTGGGAATGATTTTATGTTTTTTTCTTTCTGGCTACCCCCCTTGTAAGGGGGAAAAAGCCTTGGTATATGAATGTATGTATGTATGTATGTATGTATGTATATATATACATATATATATTTTTATTATACATATATATATACATATATATAGATATATATATGTATATATGTATATATATATATACACATACATATATACATATATATAAATATATATGTGTATATATATATACATATACAATATACATATATATATATATTTATATATGTATGTATATATATGTATATATATATATATATGTATATATAAATTTATATAAATATATATATATGTATATATATATATATATATATATATATATATATATATATATATATATATATGAAGGTGGAAAAAGAAGTCACGGGTCTAGTTTCGAGTTCCTGAGTATGTTGTATAGACACGGTAAAGGAAACATGGACTGGAGGTGAAGCTTTATTCCTGACGTTTCGTCTAACGACTTTCTCAAAGGAATGAGCATACTAGAAACATACAGA
>NC_134802.1:270000-277500 GCF_046742065.1 Oratosquilla oratoria
CAAATCTCCTCTCTCTCTTCTTTGCTCTAATGTCTGTAGCTAAATTTTTGCTAGTCTCTCTTCATATGATTGTTTTGAGAGTGTTGGTGCCAATTTTGTAATTGCTCTTTGTATTCTTTCAAGTTTTGTTATACGTTTTTTTTTTTTTTATTTGGTGACCACATCGTTGCTGCATATTCCAATCTTGGTCTTATCAAAGTGATTAATATTTTCTTCACCATTTCTTCATCCAGGTATGTAAATGCCACTTTGATTGTTCTTATTAAATTATAAGTTTCTCCAAAAATCTTGTTTATATGTTTCTCAGGTGACATATTATTCATAATAATGACTCCCAGGTCCTTCTCATTTTCTACTTTTTTATTCCTTCTTCTCCCAATTCATATAATCCTTCTGTTCTTTTTTTACTTTTTCCAAATTCCGTTATACTAAACTTTTTGGTATTGAACTCCATCTCCCACTTTCTACTCCATTCCCATACTTTATTGAGATCACTCTGTAGTGACTCACAATCTTCTTCCGTGTTCACTTTTTTTAACAGTTTTGCGTCATCTGCAAAGAAGCTCATGTAACTTTCAATTTCTTTATCCATATCATTAATATATATAGCAAACATTATTGTGGCCAAAACTGTTCCTTGGGGAACACCGCTTATTACTTCATATCAGTTAGAGTGTTTGTCTCTTATCACTACTCTCATTTTTCTTTCCTGCAAAAACTCTTCCATCCATTTAAGCAGTTTACCCTGTATTCCTCCTTCAGTTTCTAATTTCTTAAGTAACTTCTAATGTGGTACTTTGTCAAAAGCTTTTTTTAGGTCTAGAAATGCACAATCAGCCCATCCACTCTTTCTTGTATTATATCTATTAGCCTTGAATAGAAACATATTAAATTGGTGACGCATGATCGTCCTTGTCTGAATCCAAACTGTCTTGGATTTAGTACGTTGTTTTTTTTCTAATTACTTTACCCATCTACTTTTGATAATTCTTTCACAGATTTTTGCTATTGTACTTGTTAGAGAGACTGGTCTATAGTTTGTAGGGTCCTCTTTATTTCCTCCTTTGTATATAGGTACTATATTTGCTCTTTTCCAATCTTCTGGAACTTTTCCTTCTTTCAAGGAACTGTTTATTATGCTTTGTATTTTGTCTGCCAGTTTATTCCTGCACCCGCTGCTCAGGAAAACTCACGAGTCGTGTCTTCAAAAACAAAGGCCTGAGCTACGACTAGTTCCACCCTTCACCCTGTAAAAGGCTGGTAGAGAAGTGAGTAGAAAGTGAGGTAGATGGTGAGGGTTGCATTTTTATGGATTGGGTGTTTGTAAACAGCACAGTTCATAAGCGAGCAGTCATATGCTTTTGTTCTCCGCTAGGAGTAATAAAAATGGCCTAATACTCATTTACGACGTGTATATTTTTTGCTGAGGTGTAAATTTTGTAACCTAAGTTATGCAGAGATTGGAGGTTCCTTAAGTAAACAATATTGCATATATACTTGTAACAACGAATCTGATTGGAGAAACGGTGGAGGAGAAAATTAAATTTGTCCAGGATTGTAAGATCACGCCCTTGGGGGAGGATCTTTAATTATAAACCTAAAGATCATTAAACTAAAGAAATCATGAAGTCACTGTAGAGCTTACCTGGGACCTAACAATGCGTGTTTTCATGGGATTCCTTGAATGACATAGAGAGAGGCAAGTGTAAAATTTTGAAGAAGAAAATATAAGAAAAGTCATCACCAGTTTAAT
This sequence comes from Oratosquilla oratoria, assembly GCF_046742065.1. Taxonomy (NCBI): domain Eukaryota; kingdom Metazoa; phylum Arthropoda; class Malacostraca; order Stomatopoda; family Squillidae; genus Oratosquilla; species Oratosquilla oratoria. The sequence continues at coordinate 271,754 of NC_134802.1, forward strand.
TCCCCCTTGAATGAAGTACACTATATGGAAGTTGAAAAAGAGGAATACTCGTAGGCACAGGGCCTACTGACTAAAATCTGTGAACTAACACAGAAGAAGAAGTGGCAAAAGAAAGGTGGGTGAAAGCGAAGGAAGGGGAAGTGACTAAAGGCAGACAGTGGTGAACATTTAAGAGACCCAAGAAATAAAAGTAAGAGGACGAAGGTGGCGGATGAGGTACACCACCTGCCTATCGCCCCCCTACTCAATACCCTTCATCAATTCTAAATGCAACCCTTTCTCGTAATGCCAGTGAGTTATATACTCCTGACCTCTTCTTTGCCGTGCCGTTTTTACATTTTTTATGCTTTAACACTCGTCTAGCTTCTTATTGGTATATCACATCACATGCTACACTTTTCACATATAGCGTCATATTTCATTTACCATCCTAAGGACTAGCAAACTATTGAACGCTTCAGTCCACACACAGTCTTCCTTATCGAGTGAGAACATCATACCCTCCTCTTACTATCATTTACCAAATTTCCTCCTTAATTGTTCTTTGGAATATATTTCATTTTACCCACACTGAATATACATCTATACTAAATAGTTTCCCACATATTTGTACATTCCCTCTTACCATATAGTTTTCACAAAGTTTACTTTAAGAACTGATAAACTGCTTAACACTGCTTTTATGGATTTGAATAAATAGGCAAAGTCGTTGAAATATATATATATATATATATATATATATATATATATATATATATATATATATATATATATATATATATATATATATATTGTTCAATGTAAGAGAAGATTTGGAATCTGGGATCCATATTGGAAAACTGTAAACACCAGATTCAATTGAAGGGTTTATTTGCCCGACGTTTCGATTCCCGTCCAGGAATCGTCTTCAGGGGGTATAACGGTTACAAGAATGTGAACTCATTATAAATCGCCGAAATGGTAAACCTGGGAAAGGTTCACCCTCTCAGTCAATTGTACAAAGCATACCTTGCAATAATAAAATAAACACATTACAATAGAAATTAAATACCAATTAGAAAAATAAAAATAAAATAAAAGTTACATATTTGTGAACATAAAACAAGCGAAGCAAAAGTAACCATAGGTGACACACAGTAAAAAAAACAACAGGACAGAGATGTAAATAGAAGTGGACCAAATGTCCGCAATGAAGAAGGAACAAACGACTAAATAAAAAAAATACACTAGAAAAATACAAAAAAATAATAGTAATGAATAAATAAATAAAAAAACAAATAAAAATAAAATAAGTTACAAGGCTGTGAACAAAAACAAGAGTAGTAAAAAGCCTCAAACGTAACAATAACGTGAACACTTCAGAACATAGAACAAGGACCAAATGTCCTCAAAGGGTAAAACGGCTATATTACAACTAAACAAATAAAACCAAACAAAATAAAAACAGTAAATGGCAGTGAACATAAAGCAAGTGTGACAAAAACATCAAAACGAAACCCAGAAGTAAAAACAAAACATAATCCAAAGACGTAAAAAGAAGAAAAGAAAGAAGGTGGACCAAATGTCCGACGAAGTAGGAAGTGGGGGACAGGAGGAACAAGGACTCAATAACAAATGACTACATTACAAGCGGTTCTTCTTTTATCTTCTTTGCTTTTTATTTGTCTGCTTGTAATGTAGTCATTTGTCATTGAGTCCTTGTTCCTCCTGTCCCCCACTTCCTACTTCGACGGACATTTGGTCCACCTTCTTTCTTTCTTTCTTTTACGTCTTTGGATTATGTTCTGTTTTTACTTTTGGGTTTCGTTTTGATGTTTTTGTCACACTTGCTTTATGTTCACTGCCATTTACTCTTTATTTTGTTTGGTTTTATTTGTTTGGTTGTAATTTAGCCGTTTGCCCTTGACATTTCTTTGAGGACATTTGGTTCTTGTTCTATGTTCTGAAGTGTTCACGTTAGTGTTACGTTTGAGGCTTTTTGCTACTCTTGTTTTTGTTCACAGCCTTGTAACTTATTTTATCTTTATTTGTTTATTTATTTATTTATTTATTTATTTATTTATTTACTATTTTTTCTAGTGTATTTTTTTTTAATTTAGTCGTTTGTTCCTTCTTCATTGCGGACATTTGGTCCACTTCTATTTGCATCTCTGTCCTGTTTTTTTTTTTTTACTGTGTGTCACCTATGTTACTTTTGCTTCGCTTGTTTTATGTTCACAAATATGTAACTTTTATTTGATTTTTTTTCTAATTGGTATTTAATTTCTATTGTAATGTATTTATTTTGTTATTGCAAGGTATGCTTTGTACAATTGACTGAGAGGGTGAACCTTTCCCAGGTTTACCATTCCGGCGATTTATAATGAGTTCACATTCTTGTAACCGTTATACCCCCTGAAGACGATTCCTGGACGGGAATCGAAACGTCGGGCAAATAAACCCTTCAATTGAATCTGGTGTTTACAGTTTTCCAATATATATATATATATATATATATATATATATATATATATATATATATATATATATATATATATATATATATATATATATATGTGTGTGTGTGTGTGTGTGTGTGTGTGGATATATGTATATATATTTGTATATATGTGTATATATATATATGTATATATATATATATATATATATGTATATATTTCTTTTCTAACATTTTCCCTTACCAATTACGTTTTCTTTCGCCTGATTTACTATTGTAGACAACCTTTTTCGTTCAGTTCTCTCGCCTCTCTGCACGTTGTAGTCAAATACTTTCTGTCTGGTTTACAAAAAATCCCTTATGTAAAGAAAGAAATATCATACGAGGTGTGTAGATACTTCCTGACTTTGACCCTATCCATGGGTGCCGTTCCCGTCTTCAGGCATTTTTTTCCCCAAAATTGTCTCACCTGTAAGACCATCTCAACTCCTTCAATATAATCTTATTGAATGACTAAATAAACACACGAATAAATTATCAACCAACTAAACAAACAACAGAAAAGAAACAATGGATTAAATAGATAAAATTTATAATACAAAGAAATAAATAGATCAATGAAAAAGTTGATGATTATACAATATATATTACACACACAAACACACACACACACACACACATACACACACACACATACACATACACACACACACACACACACACACACACACACACACACACACACACACACACACACACACACACACACACACACATATATATATATATATATATATATATATATATATATATATATATATATATATATATTGCAGTAATTCACAAGGCACACATGAAAATAATTTGCAGAAAAAAAAACACTGGGAACGTTTTTGTCTATTTAAGACATTATCAAGGAATACACAGTTACAGAGACATAGGTGGATATATATATATATATATACATAAAGTAGTAGACAAGCTAGGAAATATGGGAAGGACACACAGGGTGCTTCATAACCAGGCTGAGAAGTGTTTACTTTTAAGGACATTTGGTCATATGACGTTACATCACCCCGGCCTGGTAACACTTGGAGCATTCTTTTACAATTTTCTTAATAATAAAATCATCAAGTTTATATAAACCTAAACTTAAATTAATATTTTGATCGAAGGTATGCTTAATGTGACTGGATTCGATAATGTTTCTTTCTAATAAAGATCTACAAGAAATTATTTCATTAGAATTATCCCAGTCAATAGGATGGTTGTGGTCTCTTACATGAACAAAAAGGACACTGGAACTTTGCCCACTCCTTACACTATACTTGTGTTGATTTATCCTTGTGTGTAAGTCTTGCCAGTATGGCCGATATAAAATTTGTTACATTTAAGGCATGGAATAGAGTAAACACAACCCTTATTTATTTCAGGTTCTTTTCTTCACTTATCAAATCGTACAAGACAACTCCGTGTTCACTATAAACCCACTATCGGAGAAATAATAACGGAAGTACAGAGAAACTGTATATTTCGACTACTATCTGTAGTCCTCTTCAGCAGAATAGTTACAAGAAGTTAAGGTACAAGTATATATGAGGTAGTGAGGGGTACATATATACTTGTACCTTAACTTCTTGTAACTATTCTGCTGAAGAGGACTACAGATAGTAGTCGAAATATACAGTTTCCCTGTACTTCCGTTATTATTTCTCCGACAGTGGGTTTATATTGAACATTTACAAATGTGTTATAACATACCAATTTCTACTAAACTCCGTCTTCATTTCTTGAAAATCAAGAATTTAATCGCATAATCTTACAGAAGCATATTGATACAATAAAAATTGACTATGCTAACGTTGCCAAAGGGTTTTGCAATTTAGAAAATTTTGGTGATGTGTCTTACAGAAGCATATTGATACAATAAAAATTGACTATGCTAACGTTGCCAAAGGGTTTTGCAATTTAGAAAATTTTGGTGATGTGTCTACTCAAAACATCAACATCAGCAAGGGTTTTGTATATGCTTCTTTATCAGCAAATGGTATTCCAAATTGCCCTAAAAGGTTTTTTAAGTCTTACCTGGAGTTAAAAAGAGATGAAAAGTTACACACTACTAGAGCTGATAAAAGCAATTGCATTGTCATTCTTAACAAATTAGATTACATTGAAAGAATGGGAACATTATTGGGAGATTGTGAAACATGTACAAAACTTACTAGAAACCCGTTGGAATCTGTAAATAGTGAGTTTAATCGTAATGTTAAAATATTTTGAAAGGGCGTGAAGATCTGATGAAAAAAATTCTTCTTTGTCCCCTTCCTTGCCTTACATGTATGGATTGATTAAAATCCATAAACCTGTTTATCCAGTTAGACCCATCATCAGTTCCACAGGATCCGTCACTTACAATTTATCCAAATGGCTTGTTACTATTTTGAGTCCTTTAGTGGGTACAATATCTTTCCCCATGTCACAAATAATGTTGATTTCATTAATTATTTGAATAATCTAGAAATTGGTTATGATTTTAAACTAGTTAGTTTTGATATAACTACCTATCCCAAACCTACAATGCTCTTTACCAATTACTACCTCTGTTCCTCTCCTAATCCTCTCAATCAGAAGCCTCCCATAAACCTTCACAACTACACTCAACAAACTGATCCCTCTGAAACTACTACACTCACACTTTTTCCTTTTTCCCTTGTAAAGTGGAACTATACAGGCACTTCTCCAGTCCTTCGGCACTCGACCCTCTCTTAGACAAACATTAAACAACCGCACCAGCCAATCCACCATCACTGTACCTCCTTTATAAGACACTCCGCATGTCACCCATCCAACCCAGGTGCCTTACCTGATCTCATCATTTCAATAACTGCTTTCACCTCATTTTTCCTTATTTATCTTCCATTTTCCTCACTCATCACAGTCATTTTCTTTGCGCTTCCCATTGCAACTACCTTTCCCTTCATATTCTCCTTCACATTTAGCAGTTCCCTAAAGTACTCTCCCCATCTTCATCTTACTGCTTTCTCTTCCATTATCATCTCTCCATCTTCACCTTTTACCTTTTCTTCTCTACTTGATTCGCCTCCTCTTCCTCTCTTAATTTCTTACCAACACCTCTTTTCATTACTTTAATAATTTTTTTTGTAATACTCTTATCTCATTTCACATCTGCTCTCCCCTTTTCCTTCTTTATCTTATGCTTTACTTTTCTTCTCTTGTCTCTGTACCTCTCATATGATTCTCTCGCCCTATTTTGTAACCAACCTGTGAATGCTTGTATCTTTTCTTCTCC
>NC_134802.1:287500-307500 GCF_046742065.1 Oratosquilla oratoria
TATCAAAACATGTTGTTCATACAAAATATATAATTAAATTAGGTGTGAAATGAAAGTTTAATGACATTGTAATTTTTAAAATGAATAGACATATAAGCAGACACATTGACCATAGAGGAGTATTTGCCTCGGTGGAAGAAAGTCAAAGAATTTAATCAACATTATGAAATCTAGTGATGCTTCAACAGAAATTGGGATATATAAGTATTATTATTGTTTTTTTAATCAATTTTAATTCACTCTAATATCGTGTTACCTCAGTGCAGAGAGTACATAAAGCTATTTGTCTTTTTCCAGTCATCTGGGGTCTATCGAACATACTGTTTTATACCATTCAAATCGAGATTTCTTCAGGGTCTTTGTGAGTCGTGGCTTCTTCCTGGGCTGATCTGCTGGCAACCCATCCTCCAAAAGCCTGTTAATCACAATCCTGGGATGCTAATTAATTTCATCTTCAGCCAACATGGTTTTAATCTATCTGCAAGGTATTTTTTATTTTTTTGGTTTCCAAGAGCCGTTTTCACTTTCTATCACCCCTTGAAGTTTTCTTCTTTCTGGCACATTTCTTTTTTCCACCACAAGTCTTGTCAACTCCCGCCGCAGTCTACTCGACGTCAAGTCTTCACATCACTGTTCTCCGAATGGAAATGGTTTTCCTTAGTGGGCTGGAACGGTTCTCCCCTACACATCACAACCATTGATTGGTACTCCGTCGCTGTAGTACAGTGGTGCAGGTACTGAGTACTTCGCATACTATTTGTGTTCCTGTCATCAAGATCCGTTGTGCTCTTTAATGCTCCCCTTTGAAGGTTGACTTCGTATGATGTATTCTAGAATCCTTTAAATCATTTAAAAATGTCCGTGTTTTGATATAGGAGCACCCGGACTGACAGCTCTCGTATTTAGGGGCAGAGAGAACCTAGTTATTCGTTTGCCTAACAACATATATATATATATACCACTACGATCAATAAGTAATGAGAAAATGTCAGGAGAGACAACATTTATTTTCATAAGCTTACAAAACTTTGTCTCCTCAAAGTCCTTTTTCAGTAGTACCTTCAGGTAACTTTCCGATGCCTCTTTCAGCTCCTCTGTTGACTCTACCAGCCTCTTACAGGGTGAAGGGTGGAACTAGTCGCAGCTCAGGCCTTTGTTTTTGAAGACACGACTCGTGAGTTTCCCTGAGCAGCTGGTCACTCGAAGCCGGATCTCGATGTTCTTTCCTTCACACATTTGATGAGATCTGGCAGTCAGGTAGAGCTGCTGCCGGTAGGGGTTGGACAAGACTCACGGTCTTTCCTGATTTGACAGTCAGACCAAAACGGGAATAAGTAGACTGGAAGTTACTGACCGACTGGTGCTGTTCTTCAGGTGAGTGGGCAGGTGTAGCAATGTCATTGGCATTTCCGTCACTTTGGAAATGGAGGTAGTGTTCTTAGATCTGAGTCGGGATAGGTTGGAAACTCCTCAGTCAAAATTATGCTTGACTTCCACGGCACGGTTGTCACGCATCACCTGGATCGTCTGAGACCTGCCCACATAGATTTCTCTCGGGAAAGTGTCATACGTTCTGAAGCCTTTTCCTGTATGTGTTTGGCACAGAAAATAAGGTTCCGTCAAGGAACCTACATTCAAGCTCCGGTAGGATTTCCTCTGTAATTGCTTTAAGATGATTCATGATAGCCCCGTCCAAGATCTCCACACTGGAATCATCAGGGCCAACAACCGGGTCTAGATGGCGATTCCACCGTGGTCAAGGAGCTCGATTGGTATGTGATCCGGTCCCGTGGCTTTTTCTCGGCGCATTTGCTTCGTGTGGTGCAAGTGTGACGTCATATATGTGGCATGGGATCTCTGTGTGACGTCATGGAGAACCTGATGAGACTCTGACTGAATACCGGGTAATCAGGTGAAAACTCTGGTCGATGAAGCCCATTTATGTCTTTTATTGATTCATTTTTTATCTTCTACATAATTTTTTCGTGGAACATTCGTTGACAACGCTCAGACCTGCGCCAGGCCAAGGTCCAACAGAAAACCATGAGAGCCCCAGAGTCATTATTATTATTATTATTCGTTTCTCTATTTTGGTGAAAGATAAACGATTTTACTCCTCTCAAGAGGAGCCCCAGTGAATACTCGTACATTGGTTAGTTTGCACCATATCACGAAACCTTCGAGATTCCGTGCAAATTATTTAATGCATTTCCGAGGCTCCCCTCAGCTGAATAAAATCCTTTTTTTTTTTTTTTTTTTTTTTTTTTTGACTCTTCTGTGTCTCGCTGTCTAACCCATACCTCTGGAGATCCTGCGGGTTATTTTCCTTCCAAGACCACTTCCGCATCCAAGAACCAGAACTGACCTTGTGGAGTCGCTCATAGGGCTCTTCCTTCTCGGCGTGGCGTGCTCTCGTCCTCTGGGTCCTGTCGCCTCCGGCCGTCGTCGGAAGCGTGAGAGAAACGAGGCCTGAGAGTGGAGACAGAAAACGGTCACCATAGATTAGCTTGCTCAAATTTTGACTAAGGGTAAATTAACATACATACATACATACATACATACATACAGACAGACAGAAAGACAGATATACATAAATACATACCCATATATGCATACACGCATGCATACATATATATATATATATATATATATATATATGTGTGTGTGTATATAATTATATATATAAATATACATACATACACACACACACGCACACACACACACACAAATATATATATATATATATATATATATATATATATATATATATATATATATCACAACTAACACCACAGTCGGACGAAAGAAAGAGTTGCGTAAGCGGAACTATATATTTCGATTGCTACCTGCAATCCTCTTCAGTAGTACAAAGTGGCAGGGAGGAGGCTATCTTAAGTAGCAACCTCTTACAAAAGAAAGGGAACACGAGAAAATACAGAACATCACTGCCCCAGCCCTAGTTGACCTGAGGCTGACACGAGGTCGGGTCAGGGGGAGGGGGAGGAAGCTTGTTGACAATATTTTTGGTGATGAATAGTCCTGAAATGATGTCTGGGGTCCATTGACCCTTGGAAATATTCATCGTGGGCAGATAATCAATTAATGTTGATTCCACCATTTTCCTTCTGAACCCACACCCTGATTTGTAAATGAGATCAGATTTCTCCCAGTCCAACCGGTGATTAAATTTATCTACGTGTTGAAAACACTGCTGAATTTATTTGGCCATATCTAATCGACCTTTTGTGTTCATTTAATCTTGTCGGTAGGTCTCTTCCTGTCTGGCCAATGTATGAAAGGTTACAATCTTTACATGGAAGGGAGTAAACACCTGGGATATGTTCTTCCTTCAACCTCTGGTGAACATTCACAACTTTTTTATTAATAGTATTAGGGTAGTTATGAATTAAATTTACTTTCTCTTTGGGAAGAAACTTGGACAATTGACTGATGGACTCTGAGAAGGGGATGACTAGGGGATTTTGTCTCTCTTTCTTTAACTTAGTGGAAGGGTGTTTGAAAAAACTTGCTCTGGCTTGACTAAGGGCTTTATCCAGAAACCAATGAGGGTAGGCTAATTTTGTTAATTGGGACTTGATGGAAGTTAATTCGTGTTCTAAAAATTGGGGGCTACAAATCCTAAAGGCTCGGAGATAATCAATTAATGTTGATTCCACCATTTTCCTTCTGAACCCACACCCTGATTTGTAAATGAGATCAGATTTCTCCCAGTCCAACCGGTGATTAAATTTATCTACGTGTTGAAACAAACATCCCTACAGACGTTTCGAATCTTCCTTGATCGCAAGCAAGAAAAGGAAGAACCAGAAAACTTTTCTGTCCAATTGTTTGGCGGAACAGGTTTGCCCCCGGTCGTTTGGTTTCCACAAACACAAGCAATTGGGTTACAGTTTTCCCACTTACATCAGAGCCTTTTTATCGGATCGGATTCAATTGGCGTCATTAGACCTTGACAACGCTTTTCTTCACCTTCGGTCCACCACCAGAGAACTTCTTTTCCATTGCCGGGATGAACACGTCTTCAAGTCACTTCTACACAGAGCCCAACAACAAGCCAGTGTCGTAAGTGACAAACACATTGTGATCCTCAATAAGAAACTTTTTAGGTTATGCAACAGCAGTATTTGGGCAAAGTTTGCTTCCTCGGGGAATGTTATTAATCTTTTCAGCACAGTGCTTTCAAAATTACAATTAGAAGTGTAGGTCTTGGTTTGAATTTTGGCTTAAAACCTGAAAAACACAATGCTATGGACTTCCTGGTAGGTTTTGATAAGTTCTTGTCCCATAATAATTATGATAAAGACCTATTATGTCTCAAAGGCGTGCTCTTGAACAGCATTTCAGATTGTTTCAAGGACAACAATGGTCTACCCAAACGTTACCAAATGGGTATAGAAGAATTAAAAAAACTAAGTAACATAATTATCACCAAGGCAGATAAAGGGGGTAAAGTAGTTGTTTTAGACCTAGACTCGTATGTTGAAAAAGCTATGGAGCTTCTTAATGATCAAAATACATACGAGAAACTCACCAAAAACCCCTTAAAAGACATGGCTGCCTCTTTTAATAAGCAAGTTCGTAAGATCACCACTAGTGAACAAGTGTCCAAACTTAAAGTTTTTACTCCCAAGCTCCCTTATTTTTATGGCCTCCCCAAGTTACATAAAGAGGGTACCCCATTAAGGCCCATTATTTCCAACAGGGGTTCTTGTTCCAGCAAACTCTCTAAATGGCTTGCGGGTTTATTATCACCATTTGTGGGCAAATTTTCCAATTCCCATTTGAAACATTCAGAAGATTTCATCCAGAAAATAAAGGAGATTAATATAGTAGGCCGTCGCTTATTAAGTCTTGATATTATCTCATTATTTACGAACATTTGTGTTGATGATGTTTTGTCCTTTCTAGAAACTAAGCTACAACCATTCCAAGACAAATTCCCCCTTCCGGTTTCCAAAATCATTGCTCTTGTACGCACCTGCGTGTCATCTAATGTCTTTTCCTTTCAAAATCGGTTTTTCAGGCAAAAGTTTGGTTGTAGCATGGGTTCGAATCTTTCTCCTGTTCTGGCTAATCTTTACATGGAATACTTTGAGAGTGTTCTTCTTCCAACAATTAAACCCCCAGGTATGATTTGGTTAAGATACGTTGATGATATTTTCACTCTTTGGGATGAGAGTTGGGGTCCCTTTGATATTTTTCTAGATAAACTTAATAATTTAACAACCAACATCAAGTTCAAAGTGGAATGGGAAAAAGATGACAAAATCCCCTTTTTAGACATCTTAATCATGAAGAATGGGAATAAGCTTGCCTTTACTGTTTTTAGAAAGAACACTCATTCAGGTAGTTACCTCCATTTCTTCAGTCATCACCCAGATCACATTAAAAGGAGTGTAGCTTCGGGACTTTTTCTCCGAGCCTTTAGGATTTGTAGCCCCCAATTTTTAGAACACGAATTAACTTCCATCAAGTCCCAATTAACAAAATTAGCCTACCCTCATTGGTTTCTGGATAAAGCCCTTAGTCAAGCCAGAGCAAGTTTTTTCAAACACCCTTCCACTAAGTTAAAGAAAGAGAGACAAAATCCCCTAGTCATCCCCTTCTCAGAGTCCATCAGTCAATTGTCCAAGTTTCTTCCCAAAGAGAAAGTAAATTTAATTCATAACTACCCTAATACTATTAATAAAAAAGTTGTAAATGTTCACCAGAGGTTGAAGGAAGAACATATCCCAGGTGTTTACTCCCTTCCATGTAAAGATTGTAACCTTTCATACATTGGCCAGACAGGAAGAGACCTACCGACAAGATTAAATGAACACAAAAGGTCGATTAGATATGGCCAAATAAATTCAGCAGTGTTTCAACACGTAGATAAATTTAATCACCGGTTGGACTGGGAGAAATCTGATCTCATTTACAAATCAGGGTGTGGGTTCAGAAGGAAAATGGTGGAATCAACATTAATTGATTATCTGCCCACGATGAATATTTCCAAGGGTCAATGGACCCCAGACATCATTTCAGGACTATTCATCACCAAAAATATTGTCAACAAGCTTCCTCCCCCTCCCCCTGACCCGACCTCGTGTCAGCCTCAGGTCAACTAGGGCTGGGGCAGTGATGTTCTGTATTTTCTCGTGTTCCCTTTCTTTTGTAAGAGGTTGCTACTTAAGATAGCCTCCTCCCTGCCACTTTGTACTACTGAAGAGGATTGCAGGTAGCAATCGAAATATATAGTTCCGCTTACGCAACTCTTTCTTTCGTCCGACTGTGGTGTTAGTTGTGATTTATAAATGTGTTACTACATTTCTCACCTGTGATATATATATATATATATATATATATATATATACATATATATATATATATATATATATATATATATATATATGTAAATGATATATAAATATATATATATATGTGTATATATATTTGTATATATATATATATATATATATATATTTGTGTATACACACACACACACTGATATATATATATATATATATATATGTATGTGTGTGTGTGTGTGTGTATGTGTATATCATAAATACGTATATATATATATATATATATATATATATATATATATATATTGATCTAAATTTATATATATATGTATATATATATATGTATATATACATATATATATATATATATATTCACACACACACACATATATATAATATATATATATATAATATATATATATATGAATATATATACATACTTTTGATAAAGTAGCCTTATCAAACAAACTGAGTCAGTCAATTTGAACGTAAGTAATGGTATATATAAATTAGGTAATTACATAATTGAGAACATTTGTAGAAAATTCGGTATAGGGGATGTTGGTTAATCCCAAGAGAGGACAAATTACGTGTGGATCCATGTGGGGACCTTGTGACCTCTCCTAATTTTTCCGTGTAGTGCCATGTGACCTCTCCTAATATTCCCGTATGTTACCCTTGTTACCTGTCTTAGGTTTACACTTTTCCACTTATATTGTCTTTGTATTATACTTTTGTCTGTATTCTCCCCTGAGGATGTGAATTACACCAAAGCGCTCAAGATTTCTGTGTTTCTCTTTCTTAAGTGGTTGCCAGCATATTTCTGATCACGTTTTCAAGTTATATATTTATAATATATATATATATATATGTATATATATATATATATGTATATATATGTATATATATGTATATATGTATACATATATATATATGTATACATATATATATATGTATATATGTATATATATATATATATATATATATATATATTTCTGGGGCACAGGTTTTCTCTAAGGCAATTCTGGTTGAAATCAACTGCACTAGTTGCTTTAACAATCTTCAAGACTGTATTCTTTAATCTGGAGAATACTTTCCTATTAGCAACTGAGAGAGACTGGAAGTAGTCATTCATGACTCTCAAAAGAATATACGCAGTGTATGCCAACTGATATATTTTTGCATAGTAATAGTATTGAACAACTATTGACTCCATCGAAACTATAGTTTTTCGCCTCGTCGTGAGGCGTCTTCAGGGTGAGGACTGCTTTGTAGGATGCTCTGCTATATTGAAGGTCTTCCAACGAATAATGACCGCTGGTTGGATGGGCTGGCTTATAAGGCTCAGCCTGCCTAGCTCAGACGGAATACTGGCCTCTCATTGGCTGAGAGGGGCAGTATGAGATTTTGTCCGGGAGCCAAGGGGGTGGGATTTTGTCTGGGAGCCAAGGGGGTAGGATTTTGTCTGGGAGCCAAGGGGGTGGGATTTTGTCTGGGAGCCAAGAGGGTGGGATTTTGTCTAGGAGCCAAGAGGGTGGGATTTTGTCTGGGAGTCAAGAGGGTGGGATTTTGTCTGGGAGCCAAGAGGGTGGGATTTTGTCCGGGAGCCAAGGGGGTGGGATTTTGTCTAGAAGCTCTGGCCTGAGTTGCTGCTGCTCTGGTTACTGGTCCTAGGCGCTGATTAACTAGCTGGACATGTTTCATTTGTTCGCGGGGCTGCTGCTGTCTAAGGGCTTGTTGTTCGTGGAGGGGGTTATTCTTTACAGGGCGCGCGGAAGGGAGAGTAAAATCGGCAGCTTGCTGTATGTTGATGGTAGGGCGCTGGCAAGTAATAGATACTGCTTCTGCAATCTGCAGCTTCCTGAAGGCAGATCTCCTTGTGAAGAATTTCCGTTTGGTCTAGCAGTTTCTGTAGAGGAGGCTTCATGTTGTGTGTTTCAGTGAAATGCTGGAAAATTGATCCCTGGTTTCTATGGGATTGTAGGCGACGTCGCAGTGTAGAGGAGGTCCTGCCAATGCATGTGCTGGAGCCGTCATAGCGGCCCTCCTGACATGAAAATTTGTATACAACTTTGGTGGTAGCCTTACTCGGGGCCCTGGGCGCCGTGCTATTCCTCATTATCAGGGAACTAATGAGGTTAGGTTTGCAGAATATTTTCAAATCTATGATGGCATTTCTGTTAGTTGGGGTGACTTCTCTCTTGATGATATTCCTAAGGGCATCACACTCCTCGCGGTACCGATCATGAAAAGAATTACGGTGGTAAACGGTGATTTTCTCCTTGGGAGGGTTGGGCAACTGGGTCGGGTCTGCAAGCTGGTCCAGTTTTTTCTGTATGACTTTCTCGATGAGATGGTCTGCATAGCCGTTGTTGGTGAGGAGCTGGCGGATACGGTCGAGTTCTCTGTGGATCTCAGTCCAGCTACTACAGTGGGTAAGGGCCCTCTTCACATAGGAAGATATCACGGATATCTTGTATGAGACAGGACATTCGCCCCTGGCATTGAGGCAGCGGCCCACGTTGGTGGCTTTGGTGTATACCTTAGTCTTGAAGCCCTGGTCTTGTTTAGAGATGTCCACATCTAGGAAGGGGAGGCACCCCTCTACACTGCGTTCACAGGTGAAGGTCAGGCTGGAATTACCTTCAAGAGCAGTAATCATGTGAGGAACCTCTTCGTCGGTAGTAGTGGTGATGAAGATGTCATCGATGTATCTCGCATATATTCCTGGAGGGGGGTTATTGTTGAAAGTCCTTTCTTCCACCTGGGCCATATACATATTGGCAAAAAGTACCCCAAGTGGGGATCCCATCGCCACTCCATCAACTTGTCTGAATAATTCCCCTTTATATGAGAGGAAAGGGGCCTCCTTGGTACACATCACTAGTATGTCTCGCAGGACGTCTTCTGAGATGTCAAGTACGGGTAGGTCACTTCTATAGACGCGGTCCATGATGAACAGGAACATTCGTAATGAGCGATTCTACGTCTAAAGAAGCGATGTCGTGGCACGGAGTAGTTGTGCGAAGCAGGTCTATGAATTCAGAATCTGAAGAAACTGAACGTCCCGTGGGCACGTTTGGAGGGAGGAGAAAGTTTAGCTTCTTGGCAACTTGGTAGGTGGGAGTGGTGATTTGTGAAATAATAGGTCTCAGGGGGTTACCTGGTTTGTGGGTTTTTACAGTGCCATAACTATAACCGGGACCATAGTCACCTATCACTGGATTAAAATACTTCGTCGAAGAGTTAGCTCTCTAGATGAGATGATTAATCCTCTTCTTCGCATTCTCAGTAGGATCCTTCTGGAGTCGCTGGAATTTTGCAGGGTTATGAAGGATGGAGTCCATCTTGTTATTATAGTCAGCCTTATCCATGATGACGTAGACTGCTGACTTATCTCCTTTGCGGTCCACCTTTGAATCCCACCCAGGGCTGAAATAATTCTAGTATCACTGTGCTGCGAGTCGTTACTCCAGTTCTCGTAAGAAGTAAATTGAGTGCGTGTGTGCGTTTAAGGTCACAGCATTACCCATACATCGGTCATATATGAGCTCTGAGCTCTCTTCCTGGAGGGAAGTAGCTGTCGATCACGAGTCCAACACGTGATCCAAGACCATGGTGAATCACACACACACACATACACGCACACACACACACGCACACACACACACACACACACACACAAACACATATATGCACACACACAAACAAACACACACACACGCACGCACACACACAGACACACGCACACACACACACACACACACACACACACACATACACACACACACGAACACGCACACACACACACACACACACACACACATACATACACACACACACACACACATACACACACACACGCACACACATACACACTGACACACATACACACATACACACGCATACACACACATACACTCTCCAAGTTGACATACGAACAAAGATTGGTCAAACTCGAACTACCAACCCTAGAACAAAGAAGAGAAAGAGGAGACTTGTTAATCATCTATAGAATTATGAAATGGATGGAAGTCCTTGATAGAGATGACTTACTAAAGTGAAATAGGAGAAAAACAAGGGGACACGAAAAGAAACTTAGAGAGGATAGTTACAGAAGAGATCCGAAAGAGATAGCTTCACACACAGAGTGATAGATATCTGGAACAAACTGATTGAGGAAACAGTGAGTGCAAAAACTATACAAGAATCTCAGATCAAACTGGATTCTGAGAGATACAAAAATGGGTCACTACAAGCATAGCTCCCTTCCCGAAAAAACAACTAGGTAAATGCACACAAAAGCACACACACACACAGACACACACACGCACAAACATACCTCGTGGCGCAATGGTTAGAGTTTTCGGCTGCCACTACGCCGGTTCGGGCTCGAATCCCGCCCACGGCTGAAATCATTTCAGTATCGCTGCGTTTGCGGGTTGTTACACCAACTCTCGTTGGCGGGGAGTCAGAGCTGTGTATGCGTGTAAGGTCACAGTAGTACCCTACATCAATCATATATAAGCTCTGAGCTCTCTTTCGAGAGGGGAATAACTGTCGATCACGAGTCCAATACGTGATCCAAGATCATGGAGAATCACACATACACACACATACGCACACAAACGTATATGTATATATATATATATATATATATATATATATATATATATATATGTATATATATATATATATATTGTATATTTAGGGCGCAGATTCTCACTAATACACACGGAGTTAAACACAACAGCATTTTGGCACTATATATATATATATATATATATGTATATATATATCACAACTAGTACCACAGTCGGACGAAAGAAAGAGTTGCGTAAGCGAAACTATATATTTCGATTGCTAAGTGCAATCCTCTTCAGGTACTACTGAAGAGGATTGCAGTTAGTAATCGAGATATATAGTTTCGCTTACGCAACTATCTCTTTCGTCCGGCTGTGGTGTTAGTTGTGATTTACAAATGTGTTACTACATTTCTCACCTGTGATATACTGTATATATATACATATATATGTATGTACATATATTATATATATACATATATATGTATATATATATATATACATATGTATATATATATATGTATACACGGTATAAAACAGTGATAAACTAATGAAAAAGTCAGTAATTGCATATATACTGAACATATCTGGGTTGCGTATACTGAAGTAAATGGACGTACGTTGTCATTTCTTTCGATTACTACTTGGAGGCCACGGTATCAAGGTAACCATTATACCTTCAGATACCCACGTGCCCAACGCACGTAAACCTTACTCTATTCCATCTCATATATATATATTAATTCCACATTTATTAAATTTATAAATATTTGGTTTCTCTCCATATATAAACTTTATGTACACCTTTTTCTTTTGGTTGTCATACCTTTCTCATAATTTAACCAGTAGCTCTTATAATTATATGTTTCAACACTTAATACATTTTGCCTAATTTGTAAAACAACATATATTTATATATGCAATATATTTTACTAGATTTGACTATTACATAATATCACATTCATATGCATTCTTCCAATTAAGTAATTCTTGTTTAAACTATATACATTTATATATACAATAACCTTTAATTGCTTTCACTACGTATTACCCGTTTATATTTAGATAGAACTTATACATTTTTATCAATGTAACCTATTTTACTGCTGTAAAAAAAAAATTATGACAACCATAGTTAATTCTATTATAAGTATAATATCACAATAATTAACTCCTTACTATATCATATTATTTCCACATTTTATTATTATTATATGTATATATATTTTTTTATGATTTTACATATGTAATCCCGTTATATTGTATAACCTTATGACAACCATAGTTAATTCTATTATAAGTATAATATCACAATAATTAACTCCTTACTATATCATATTATTTCCACATTTTATTATTATTATATGTATATATATATTTTATGATTTTACATATGTAATCCCATTATACTGTATAACCGTTGACACCCTATACTCCCCCTCCCTTATCTATATCTACTGTATACCAAATATTTCTAATTTAACTATTTTAAACTAGACCACCCATCTCACCTAACTATTAAGTAATACATGCATCTCTAGTTAACTACTAACATGGCAACAGGAATGAGAAGCAAATTAAAAAAAGCGGTAGAAGCCATCCTCTCTAAATCTCAAGAGGAAAACCCATCACGCAACTCAAAACTAGACAAAGACAATCCAGATCCTCATCGATTAAATCCACAGGTTGACATTACCACAAAGTCCTTAGACCATAACCGCCCACTTACCCCCGACCACGACGCCCCTAAGGCAGGTACCCCTACAATCCCTCTTTATGAGAATGATATCTTAGCATTTTTTAACCAACCCTCTCAAATAGACCCCTTTCACCCCTCACAACTACAACCACCCATTCCTCCCATCCAGCCAAATATGCAAACTACACCTCCTATAAGCCATAATCAGTCCAACCCCCATATCCCAACACACAATAACCCCCCTCCCATTCAGCCACAGTACCAACCCCACCATCACGCTCCCCATGCCTACCAAAACTTCCCCTTTCCTTCTCCCCATACCCCATCTGGTCAAGCCACCTCCACACCATACCACCAACCACGACCTAACCTTCCTCCAAACCCACAATATTATCCTTACCCACAACCTCAACCAACAATAATTAACAACTATCAAACCATTACCCCCTCACAGAAATCCCAACCTTTTCCCAAGATAGTGGATTATCCATTAATGACTTCTTGACAGCATGTGACCTGTTTTTCTCAAAAAAACCAACACTACTCTGACTCAGATAAAATTAATTTGTGCCGTCAGAAAATAGACCCATCTGACATTTGCCGTTCAAAGGCAAGGATGCTAGACAGTTTAGTTGCATGTGGAATCACATATCAAGAATATAAACACCACCTTCTTAATGTCTTTCACAACAAACAAACAAACAACATCACTTTCCTTCTCACTTTCCTAAATAACACTAGAGTCCAACCACATTCCGTTACGAACATTATGGATTTCGTAGCAAACGGAATTAAAGAAGTCAGAGAGGACCTGGAGAATAACTCTCCTTGGATCCACACTGACCAATTTGGTCAAAAGGTCATGACCATAAAAAACTTACTAACATTCTTTGAGATAGGTTTCTATCTCTCCCAACTCCCTCCAAAGTGTTTAAAGGAAGCCTCCAAAAGGGAACTAAACACTAGAAACCCTCTAGCTTATACCTATATCCTAGACATCACCAATGCTTGCAATGTATCCTTATCCACCCCCCACTATCTCCCCAGACTAAATAGCCTTCACTCACAGCACCCCCCTCCCACCAATCAACGACAACCTTCTAAGTGGTGCTCCTACCATTCATCACCCAGTCACAACACTAGAGACTGCATACAAAAACAACAAATGCAAACACAGGCACCACAACACCCTATCCCTTGCTCAGTACATGCTACTACCTCGCACACTAACGCTCAGTGTCATGTTCAGAATCAAAACAAACAAGCTCCACCCCCCTCCAAACCTCCACTTCTACCTACACCAACACATCCAAACAAATACTGCAGCCTACACAAAACAACAACTCACTCCAACGAAGAGTGTTACCTACAGAAATCACAACCACAACCTCACCAGAGAACTAACAAACCGTTCACCACCTCTCGACAAACAGCTCCCTCCCACACAACACGCACAACTCAACACCGATTGGGGGAACGTGTACCAGCCGCACGCACCAAACCACCATAGGAATATCTCATACACAACACAACTACGTCACCCTAAAAGTGACTTTAGATCAACTCACAGTTGACATGATGGTTGATACAGGAACAAACCTGAACATCATCCCAAGAGCTCTCTATGAAGCATTAAATGACCCACCCCAAATTCAATTTTCCAATATGGAAGGACTCCTACTAGAAGGGAGCACCATTTCTCTACACGACACCATAGACTTAAACATTGAAGTCAATAATTGTAAGGTAGGTTTCACACCTTTCCACATAGCTGACGAATGGAGTCTCGATCAACAAGGTATAATAGGATTAAAATCATTGAGGACATAGAAAACTATTATAGACCTAGACAAAAATAACATCTCCTTCTCAGATGTGAATGATGAGCCAACTGTCACTGAGACACCCGACTCAGACACACAACCTCTCTCATGTCTCCCTTCCACAAATACTCCAATTCCAACTAACAGCTACTCCTTCCGACCACCCCCTTATGTCACCTCAAAGGCATTGATGTCTAACACAGTCATCATTCCCCCTAGACATTCCATGACTGTCCCACTATTCATACCCGGAGCAATCGGACATCAGGACGCCATAATTGACTCAGAAACGTCTAGACTTACCAACATCTCAATTGAACACTCTTGGGACATAATCCAGGAAAATAGAACGGCCTTAGCCATGTTAACTAACCTCTCAGACCAACACCGTAAAATCAGGAAGAATACTAACATTTGCGCAGTCCACCTCCATAATTCCCCTATCCAGGAACCACTCCCTCAACACATCAACCCAGTAAGACCAACACAACCCCTCACCCCTATCAATCCAGACCAAATCATAACATCAGCTGACGGAGAAATTCATAACGAGCTATTAGCTCTCCTACAGAGGAATAGATCAGCTGTCGCCTTAGAAGGTGAACCACTAGGCAAATGTGATATAATCAAACATCACATCCAAATCCCCCCTAACACCCCACCTTCATACACCCCCGCTTACCGCATACCTCACAGTAGGAAATCCCAAGTCAATAGCAGTGTACAAGAGATGATACACCAAGGCGTAATTTCTCATTCAGACTCCCCATGGAACAGTCCCCTCTTTTTGGTCCCTAAGAAAGACGGAACCTTACGCCCTGTTGTGGACTTTAGGAAAGTCAACCACCTCACTCAATCTGACCCACACCCCCTCCCCGCCATGCAAGATGTACTACAATGCATTGGCAACGGGAATACAGTATTTTCCACTATCGACCTTAAGTCTGCCTTCTGGCAAGTGGAATTATCTGATGAATCTAAACCCGTAACTGCATTCTCCACTGATAAGGGACATTTTCATTTCGAACGTATGCCCTTTGGCCTCAAGAATGCCCCCTCAACCCAACAACGGTTGATGACCCGCATATTCAGTGACATGATAGGAGTCTCATTATTCGTCTATTTAGACGACCTCATTATATATAGTCCCACAGAAAGAGACCACTTTAACACTTTAGAGATTGTCATCAAACGTCTCAAATATACGGGGTTAAAGATTCAATTAGGGAAATGTAGATTCCTCATGAAGGAACTCACCTTCCTAGGCCATAAAGTGGATGCAAAGGGGATTCATACAAACACAGATAAAATAGATACAATAAACAATTTCCCAACCCCCAGAAACGCAATTGAAACACGAAGTTTCATAGGGTTAGCCTCATACTACAGACATTTCATTTACAATTTTCCACACATAGCTTCCCCCCTAACCAAATTCACAAGGAAAGGCGAACCATTTCAATGGTCAGAAACAGAACAACAAAGTTTCGACACACTGAAACACTCTCTGACCACAGCCCCTGTACTAGCCTTCCCTGACATGAAGAAAGAATTCTTTCTTTACACAGACGCCTCCTCTAAAGGAATAGGCGCAGTCCTACAACAGAAGGATGACAATGGCAAAGAGCACCCCATAGCCTACGCAAGTAGAGTCCTCAATAAAGCTGAAAGTAACTACTCAACTACACACAAAGAAGGACTTGCAATCATATGGGCACTAAAACACTTTAAATACCTCATTTTAGGCTACAAGATTACCATACTAACAGACCACCAACCCCTAGTCTATCTTTTTAACTCCAAAGACTTACATGGGAGAGTTGCTAGATGGAAAGCAACTCTCCTTGATTACGATCCCAAGATCGTATACTTAGCTGGGAAAGCTAACATAGTGGCAGATTGCCTGAGCAGACAAACCTACATCACCCCCATAACCCAAACCACATGCATACCTATGCAAGAACTCAGAGATGAAACTGAAAGAGACCCTATATGGTCTCCAATAAAACAACATCTCCTTTCACAAACCCCCTTACAGTCCCGACCACCTGTCCCTATAGAGGAACTTAAACTGGTCGACGGAGTCATAAGGAGAACCACTAACACCAGAGAGGTTACTGTTATCCCCAGAGCCTAGTCCCCAAGGTCCTACACATATTGCACGACAGTGCAATGGGAGGCCACTCAGGCAGAGATAAGACACTAAACACTGCTAGGCACACATATTACTGGCTTAACATGAAAAGAGATATAACCACACACATAGATTCTTGTGTAACTTGTAACCAATTCAGAGGCCCTGACCCGAAACAAATCCACATTAAAGACATCCCACTCCCTGCTGAGCCATGGGAAACACTTGGCATTGACCTACTGAAAATGCCAACGAGCCATCAAGGTTCCAACTATGTACTCACAGCAGTAGAATATTTCTCTAAATACACAATCCTAATACCACTCCAAGACAAAACAGCAGAGACTGTAGCCAAAGCCCTAGTTAACAATATCTTTTGTAGATACAACATACCACACACAATGTTATCTGACAATGGATCAGAATTTAAAAACAAGGTGATGCGCGAAATAGCACACCTCTACAACATTGTCCAAACATTTGCCACTGCATACCACCCACAGGGAAATGTTCTGACTGAGCGAACAAATCGCAAGGTCCTAGAGGTTCTCAGACCCTTGGTCAACGACCTCATGGACAGTTGGGAAGATTGGCTACCACAGGTACAAGCCAGTATCAATAGCACAGTCAATTCCGCAACAAAGATGTCCCCCCCACATGAGATCATTTTCGGCCAACCAATGCGCCTACCCTACCAAATATTCAACCAACCACCCCCACCCTTATACAACCTAGATAACCTCACACACTGCATCAAAAGAGGTATGCAAACCATTTACAAACAAGTTAGAGCAAACTTGAAAGAAGCCCAGGAAAAGACAAAGACAAAACAACACAAACGCTCAATCCCACTTGACATAGCGCTTGGTAACACTGTCATGGTCAAAGACTCAACCAGGACTAACAAACTCAGACCCAAGTTCTTAGGTCCCTTCACAGTCACAAGCTCACTCCCTAACAATGTTTTTCTACTAACGGATCCTTCCGATCACACAACCGTGACCATACATGGAGAGAAGCTGAGAAAGGTCAAACTCAACCTCGACCCAATCCCACTTCCCATCAACAACCCACCTACCACGACCACACATAACTCACCCAAACGCAAGTCTCATCCCATGACTCTGCGTCGACGCAACTAAACATGTACTCTAGCTCTCGCCCCTGAAGATGCAGGACGTCATGTATCTATCAGTGGAGGTTAAAATGGCCCATTTCCAATAAGAACTCCTTTCCGCATATCTAATGAAACTTCTCCACTTCCTTCCGACCAATATGACCTTAGCGAGAGTCAGATAAACATATCCTCAATCACTGAGACATAACCTTCATCCTCAAAATGAAATACATAATTAATTACCCACCTTAAACATCAACTATCTTTCAATAAAATTATTCTTAGCAACATACCTATGGACTCAATCAAGAGATTCTCCCTTTCGGAAATCTACCCCTACCCACCCATACCTAAGGTCACCGCTACCATCCTTCCAAGTAAAATAGACATGGTACACCTACTGAATAAATCGACTACTCTTGACATGGACACCTTCGACCTCCATTGCCAAAAACTGCCCTACACATCCACAACCCTCTCAATCTTAATCATCCTCTTTATAGTTATGGTATTAACCAAATTCTTTTGCACGAAGTAACACCTTCCAAAACCTTTCAACCCCCATTCCCGATTTACTGTAAACCTAGATTAAGTTCATTCTTGTGTCTCACCCAATATATTACATAACATAATAATTCTTACGAGAAACTATATACATACTATGAAATAAAACAAGTGCTAAATGACACACCAAACTGACCATAGAACAGTGTTTAGAAAATGACACTCCCTACAGTGATAGTGATAAAACACATGAACGCCATAACATTTAGAAAGTGATTTCAACAGTGTTATCAAATATATAGTGAAACCTTTCATATGATATTTAATATAACATGTAATCTGGTGAGACACAACGTTACTCTTCTGAGACACAACATCGCTACCCTTATTTACAGTTCATGATCCCCCTTGGAACCTCAGATTCACTTCAGCAACAACCCCCCCATCTCCACATATAATCATCCAGGATTTTGTGTCTCTGAACCTTTTCTCGATGTATTACCCATATGAATACTTTTGTAAACCATGTAACCTAGGTGCCGGGAGCCACCTAACCTCCAGGGGGAGAGCGATATGTATACGCCTCATATACATGACGAGTAGTATCGCCCAGTCATATAACCCACTTCCTCACTCACTTACTCACTATCCGCCGACGGTCAAGCATCATAACGCTGACCTAAGCACTCCTCTCAAACTTGCCGACTCAACACTTCGTGCTCGTGTGAACAGCACTGTCAACCACCAAACGACACACACACACACACGAACACACGCGATCAATCTAGTAGCCACCCAGTACTGACATACGATATTACGTATACTGACGGTCCTCCCCTGGATATATAATTAACATGTATGGTAGTAGACATCAATACGTAATTAATGCAGTTGCCCCACCCATGTGGGACAACAGACAAACTAGAGATTAATGTTAAGATCACGATTAAAGGCAACTCAAGAACTTGTCCATTCGGCACTTCCGGAGAGCAAAACTCTCTGGCAAGACGCGGACCGTCGTCGGTTCTTGTGACGTGCCCTAGTGTTAAGACTGTGTAGAACGTGTAATCTAAGTTTCTTAAAGTGTGACGAATAAAGAACAAAACTTAAAAGGTGTATACCAAGTAACCCCTTTCTGGAGATGATGTAACGACCCCGTTACATCTTGTGTGTGCAAGTAACCCCTTTCTGGAGATGATGTAACGACCCCGTTACATCTTGTGTCTGCAAGTAACGCTCGGTGGAGATCATGTAACGATACCGTTACACCCATCCCGTTACATATATATATATATATATATATATATATATATATATATGTGTGTGTGTGTGTGTGTGTGTGTGTGTGTGTGTGTGTGTGTGTGTGTGTGTGTGTGTGTGTGTGTGTGTGTGTGTGTGTGTGTGTGTGTGTCTGTTTGTGTGTTCTGTGTGTATGCATTAGTGCGTACATGTGTGTGTGTATGTGTGTGTTTGTACATGCGTGCGTGCGTGTGTGTGTCTTAGTGTGTGTGTGTTTGTGTTCGTGTGTTTGTGTGTACGTATGTGTGTGTCTGTGTGTGTGTGTGTTTGTGTGTGTGTATGTATGTATGTGTGTGTGTGTGTGTGTGTGTGTGTGTGTGTGTGTGTGTGTGTGTGTGTGTGTGTGTGTGTGTGTGTGTGTGTACGTGTGTGTGTGTGTGTGTTTGTGTTTATGTGTATGTTTGTGTGTGTTTTGTGTACAATTTATTTTATACATACATATTGTTACATATACCAGTATCCTATATATGGAATGTATGAATATATTAATAATTTTAGTGAAATAACGTCAGTTATTCAACGGACGAGAA
>NC_134802.1:312500-315000 GCF_046742065.1 Oratosquilla oratoria
GAAAATCACATTTTTCCACTGCTCGAGGGACCAATTCTGATGGTTTCTACATCACTCTAAACGCTTTGAAACATTTGTCATTGAGAGCAGAGGTTTTCTAATTGCAGCTCTTCCGTGGAATCCAAATTTGTGCAGCTCCCGACGAACAGTTTTTTTATGAAACTGGGTTCTGTAGGTGCTCATTGAGCTCTACAGTGATTTTAGATGCCGTGGTCTTACGATCCTTTCTAATAATTCGATTTAGAGTCCGACTGTCTCTCTCAGATAACTTCAACTTTCGGCCAGACCTGTGCTTTGCTGAGGACGTTTTTCCTTCTCTTTCAAAGGCAGTCATTACTTTTGAGACAGTACCTCTTGAAACACCAAGCAATTCAGCAGTTTTCGTTATACTAGCGCCTGCCATACGAGCGCCAACAATTTGGCCTCTTTTAAAGTCCGAGAGGTCTGCCATTTTTATGTTTTATGGGGTCGGACCAATTTCTTTTAATATCTGAAAAAAAAAATTATTTTAGATAACTATTTCAAATAGGAACAATAATATAAAAAAAAAAAACATTAAAATATGTAAATTTTTCATTGTTTCAAACATGTTCAAAGATTATCATGCCAAAATGTTAGGTTTCCATTATTTTGTTCAACCCCTGTATATATATATATATACAGTATATATATATATATATATATATATATATACATATATATACATTTGTATATATATATATATATATGTATATATGTATTTATGATATACATATGCACACACACACATATATATATATGTATATATATATATATATACATATATATACGTATTTATGATATACACAAACACACACACACACACTCATATATATATATATATATATATATATATATATATACGTACTTATGATATATAATATATACATATATATGTATACACATACACACACACACATACACACACACACACACACATACAAATATATATATATTTTGTGATTTCTTTGCATAATGGATACCACGCGCCATCTCCGAGAATTTTCTTCATACTCTCCTGGACTTACACCTATTGTTTCTTCATTGTGCTCTTCTCTGATCAAGTCCCATAAACTGAAGCTTCGCCTTAAATTTCTGAAGAATTGTTTTGACGAACAAGTTATGCCCAAATCTATTCTTAACAATCGATTGTTGAGTCTACGCCAAAAACCTTTTGAGGATTTTGAAAGGATTATTTTGCAAAAGCATATAGATATTATGAAGATTGAAGTGAAGGAATCATTTTATATCACAAAAGAAAAGAAAGGCGTTTTTCAAAATTCTATTCCAAACCAGTGGAAAGTGAAATTATTAGATTACATATATGCTAAATTAAGGTTCGTTTGCCATAAAGTAGATGTTAAACTTAAAAAGAAGTTGAAACATTTGATTAATAATAGTGGTTGGAATAAGGATGCCAACCCTAATTTTGTTCTTAATTTATCGGACAAACCTTTGAGTGACGACGCGAAATGTGCTCTAGGATATGGTTTGAAATTCGTTGCCAATAATCAGCAGGTGAACTATGTAGATATTGCTAAGAGTTTTTGCAATTTGGAAAAATATTGTGATGTTTCAAATCAAGATATTAATATTTGTAAGGGTTTTGTGTACCATGCTTTATCCACGCCATGCCCTCCAAGTGTTCCTAAACGTTTCTTCACTACTTTTAATAATTTAAAGAAGGATAAAGATTTACACATCACAAAGGCGGATAAAAGTAATTGTTTAGTCATCATGAACAAAAAGGATTACTTAGAAAAAATGGAAATATTACTAAGTGATGAAGAGACATATGTTAAATTGAGCAAGAACCCTCTAGAAAATGTTAATAGTGAATTTAATAAGAAGCTTAAAACAATTTTAAAAGGTAACGACGAACTGATAAAAAAATGTGTTACTATATCTCCGTCACTTCCATACATGTATGGTCTAATTAAAACTCATAAAGTTAATAATCCAGTTAGGCCCATTACTTGTTCTATTGGGTCTTGCACATATAAGTTGTCAAAATGGTTAGTGTCTCTTCTTAGTCCTCTTGTTGGGACAATTTCCCACTCTCATATCAAAGATAATGTTGACTTAACCGAAAAGCTGCTTGGACATAATATCACATTTGATTTTAAGTTGGTTAGTTTCGATATTAAAAGTTTATTCACCCGAGTCCCGGTTTTAGATTTGTTAGGATTTCTAGAAAAAGAATTAAAGAAACATGACTTTACACTCCCTGCTCATACTATTATTAGTTTAATCAAATTATGTGTAATAGACTAAGTTTGAATTTAATGGAAACTTTTATACTCAAACATTTGGTATGGCCATGGGGAACTGTCTGTCTCCAATTCTTAGCAATTTGTATATGGAGTTTTTTGAAAGAGAGTTATTACCAAACATTCTTCCAATTAATGCAGTTTGGTACAGGTATGTTGACGACATATTATGCATTTGGCCTAATGATCAATATTTGGATACTTTTTTGTCA
>NC_134802.1:320000-322500 GCF_046742065.1 Oratosquilla oratoria
ACTGCGGCGGGAGTTGACAAGACTTGTGGTAAATGAAAATCCATGTGAACAAGTTGTATAGACACGGTAAAGGAAACATGGACTGAAGGTGAAGCTTTTATTCCTGACGTTTCGTCTATCGACTTTCTCAAAAGAATGAGCATACTACTACTACTACTACAGGACAGGATAGATAAGATGGAGGAGAGGGGGGGAGGGGGGAGGGGTGTGTGTGTGTGTGAAGTAAAGTAGGAAATGGAAGGAAGTTGGAGATTAATAGGTGTGGGGCAGACCCACTTGCTGTTTTAATTATAGATAATTTTTTCTGAAGTTGGTATTGCCGTATGGAAGCAACTGCTACTTGTGGTTTTTGGTTGGATGTTGGTCCATCTCTTCTTAGTTCGGTCTTCGTCTCTTCTTTCTTGAGTTGTTGCTGTTGTTGTTATTTTGTTAATATTATTGTTGTTGGTTGGTTGTTAGTTATTTTTTTTTTTTTTTTTGTGTGTGTGAAATGTATACGACTATTCTTGCCTACTTAAAAGGTTTGGAATTCTTTGGGGTTAGTTCTTGATTGTTACACTTCTTGTGTTATGATAGTGGGGGGGGGGGTTAATTCTATATGTCGTATCCATTTTTTTTTTTTTTTTTGTAAATGTATATAGTAAACATAATAAACATAATAAACATATATCAATGAGTATGTTTTTTCTTTTCCCATTAGGGTGACGTCTAGTGATATTTCTTCTTGTTATTACATACGTTGTTGGGGGGGGGATAGTGACTCCTATTACCATACTCATTGATTAGATGATATCACGTGCGATTGGTTCGCACGTGCTATCATCTTATATTAAACAGTAACAATAATAATAGTTAGTAGGGTTAGTTGAACGATTAAAGGTGATATGTGTTGTGTTTTTTTTTTTTTAGTGTTGTTTATGATTAGAGTATGTATTTTGGTTCGGGTGGGGGGCTGTTTATGATGGGGGACACTCTAGGCCACCAATTGTGATCGTGTCCGTGTTCTGTGTCTATGTTTTCACTGGTTTGTACTAATTCTGGGTTTATGATTGTAAGTCTGTTCCATGTTCTGTATGCTAGTCTGTAAAGTCTTGTGTTCAGTGGTTCAAGTTTATGTTGTGTATGTAGTTCTTCTATTGTGTTTAGGTATGGGGGAATGGAGTGTGTGGCGAATCGAAGTGTTTTGTTTTGTACTGCTTGTAGTTTTTGGAGTTGATTTGGTTTTAGTGTGATAGCTGTTATTGGTATGTATTCTAGTTGTGGACGTATGAGTACTTTGTATAGTCTTAGTAGGAGCTTGGTGTCTAGGTTTCTGAATCGTTTTAGTGTGTGTAGTGTTTTTTCTGCTAGATGTTTTCTGTTGTGTGTGTGTGTTTGTAGACCTCTGCTCCCAAGTGATAATCCTAGTATTTTTATGTTTCTTTGTTTGTGTATGTGTGTATCTCCTATCCATATTTCTGCTGGTTTATGTGTTGATATGTTAAGTAATTGGAACTTTGCTGTGTTTGTTTGTATTTTCCATTTGTGTTCATATGTGTTTATTGTTTCTATTGTTCTGCTTGTTTTTAGTGCTAACATGTTTTTGCCTTTTTTACTTGGATATGTGATTATTTGTGTTAGGTCGTCTGCAAATTGTATGTGTGTGACTCCGTGTGTCGGGTTGGGGGTGTCGTATGTGTAAAGGTTGAATAGTGTTGGTGAAATAATGCTTCCTTGGGGGACTCCACTGTGTATGTTGAAGGGTCTTCCTATGTAATGGTGTATTCGTATCTGTGCGTGTCTGTTGTCGATGTAGTTGCAGAGTATTCTTGTGAGTATGTCTGGGGGGGGTGGGTGGATTTTGTATTTGAGTCCTGTGTGCCATATTTTGTCAAATGCTTTTGTTATGTCGCGTGAAATTATGTTGCATCCGTGGTTGTGTCTTTGGCTTATGGCTATTGTTTCGTATAGTGTGGCTATGGCTGTGTGTGTTCCTCTTTGTCTTGTGAATCCATGTTGGTGTTAGTTTATTAGGTTGTTGTTGTATAAGTGTTTGAGTAGTCTTCGTTGTATGAGTTTTTCTAGTATTTTTCCTGGGACTTCGAGTAATGATATCGGTCTGTAGTTGTTTATGTTTGTGAGGTCTTTTCCGTGTTTGGGTATGAATGTTAGTGTGGCTGTTTTGAAGGTGTCGGGGAAGTATCCCATGCTGAATGTTTCATTGAATATTTCTGTGAGTAATTGTAGTGTTGAGTCTGGTATGTTAGTTAGTGTTATTTTGTTTATTTGTGACTGTCCGGGTGCTTTGTCTTTGAAGTTTTTTATTATGCTTTTGATGTTATCTAGTGTAAAGGGTTTTGTGAGTGTGTTGTAATGAGCATACTAGATACATACAGAGTTTATATACACGCCTTACGGCTCAAGGGGGTATGCGAGCGTATAACGCTGTGTTCTGATTGGCCCGCTGAGACCGCCAATCACGAAGCGCTATACTCGCTGAGGATTTGGCCCAGGTGAAGCT
>NC_134802.1:337500-340000 GCF_046742065.1 Oratosquilla oratoria
CATACAGGAAAAGGCTCCAGAACGTATGACAGTTTCCCGAAAGAAGCTATGTGGGCAGGTCTCAGACGATCCAAGTGATGCATGATGGGATGATATTGGACAACCCTGCCGTGGAGGTCAAGCATAAACTTGACTAAAGAGTTTCCATCCTATCCCGACTCAGATCTAAGAACACTACCTCCATTTCCTGAAGAACGGCAGCAGTCGCTCAGTAACTTCCAGTCTGCATATTCCCGTTTTGGTCTGACTGTCAAATCAGGAAAGACCGTGAGTCTTGTCCAACCCCTACCGGCACCAGCTCCACCTGACTGGTGCCGGCTTCGAGTGACACCCGCTGCTCAGGGAAACTCACGAGTCGTGTCTTCAGAAACAAAGGCCTGAGCTACGACTAGTTCCACCCTTCACCCTGTAAAAGGCTGGTAGTCAACAGAGGAGCTGAAAGAGGCATCGGAAAGTTACCTGAAGGGACTACTGAAAAAGGACTTAGGAGGTCTTCCAGGATTGGGAAAGACGCATGCAGAAGTGTGGAGATGCGAGAGGCATTTATTTTCAAGGAGACAAAGTTTTGTAAGCTTATGAAAATAAATAGTGTCTCTCCTGACATTTTCTTTTTATTTATTTATCGTAGTGGTATATATATATAAATATATATATATATATATATATATATATATTGTGAGGGCAAACGAATAATTAGGTTCTCTCTGCCCCTAGATACGAGTTGTAAATCCGGGTGCTCCTATATTTGCTGGGGATCGAATCAACACACGGAAAAAATTAAATGATTTAAAGGATTCTAGAATACATCATACGAAGTCAACCTTCAAAGGGGAGCATTAAAGAGCACAACGGATCTTGATGACAGGAACACAAATAGTATGCGAAGTACTCAGCACCTGCACCTCTGTACTACAGCGACGAAGTACCAATCAATGGTTGTGATGTGTAGGGGAGAACCGTTCCAGCCCACTAAGGAAGACCATTTCCTTCGGAAAACAGAGATGTGAAGACTTGATGTCGAGTACACTGCGGCGGGAGTTGACAAGACTTGTGGTGGAAAAAAGAAATGTGTCAGAAAGAAGAAAACTTCATCAAGGGCTGAGAGAAAGTGAAAACGGCTCTTGGAAACAAAAAAAAATAAAAAATACCTTGCAGATAGATTAAAAACATGTTGGCTGAAGATAAACTTCATTAGAATCCCAGGATTGTGATTAACAGGCTTTTGGAAGATGGGTTGCGAGCAGATCGGCCCAGGAAGAAGCCACGACTTACAAAGACCCTGAAGAAATCTCGATTTGAATGGTCTAAAACAGTATGTTCGATAGACCCCAGATGACTGGAAAAAGACAAATAGCTTTATGTACTCTCTGCACTCAGGTAACACGATATTAGAGTGAATTAAAATTGATTAGAATTAAATTTGCCAAATAATAATAATAATAATAATAATAATAATAATAATAATAATAATAATAATAATAATAATAATAATAATAATAATAATAATAATAATAATAATAATAATACTGATATATCCCAATTTCTGTAGAAGCATCACTAGATTTCATAATGTTGATTAAATTCTTTGACTTTCTTCCACCGAGGCAAATGCTCCTCTAAGGTCAATGTGTCTGCTTATCTGTCTATTCATTTTCAAAATTACAATGTCATTAAACTTTCATTTCACACCTAATTTAATTATATATTTTGTATGAACAACATGTTTTGATATAGTATTATCGATTCTGATGTACTATGAAAAAGTAAAACACCCTTTTGGTCCTAGGAAATAATGTGACAATTTATCTCTTTCTTTTTTTATTTCACTTTATTCTATTATATTTTGTTTTTTATATTATTTAATATTTTCATTTTTAATACTGTCAGGGACACCTCTAGTCGTATCGGAATTGAGAGCCAATTTCACCAGCCGTCCTCTCTACTTTCTTTTGTCGACCGTAGGCACTTTTTTGCACAGATGCTCTAAAGAAAACACACGCACTTACACATACATATATGGTATAGTCGTATACCACGTCATGTATTACGACGGGGTTGGGAGGTACTCTTAACTCCTTCTTTCCCCGCCATCACTAACACAGCACTGGCGCCTACAAAAGAATCAAAGTCGAGTTAAGCATACGACTATGTGAACATATTGTTACAAACTACGAGTAACATAAAATATTCTTGTAACATAAAATATTTTAAAATTATATGAATCATTCCCAAGACCCTATGTCTTTCGGGATATCTGCTCACAGAATAAAACTGTTCAAGGTCTCCATTAAATTTTGCGCCATAATGAAAATTTCAAAAAATGAAACAAAAGGAAAGTTTAACATCATTCATTGAATTAACAGGAATAACAAGATAATTATAATAAAGGACATATAATTGAATTAAGGATTTACAACCAAATCCTAAACATGATTCCAAGTTCTTAAATATAATTTGAACAGGGTTAAAAGAGAAATAGTCACCAAGAGTTTCACTGACC